>NC_090439.1:740777717-741086402 GCF_031143425.1 Pleurodeles waltl | reverse complement strand
CAAATGGTAGAGGCACTAACAGTACTTTTGTTTTTCCTCCTGTCTTACCACTCATCTGGCAAGCTAGTCCGTTCCACTGAACCTCTGCACATCCCTGGCCAGTATAACATAGGGTCAAACTTATTTACTAAGGGCCTTATTATCAGTTTGGCAGTCCGTGGACTGCCATGGCGGCATTGGTGATCTGAACACCAAGGGATGTCGGTCGGACTGCCGTATTACGGGTCATATGGGCCTATGGAGCAAAGGCTGCTGCGGTCCCGCAGGCACCACCAGGAAACACAGACTGCCGTGGTCAAGAGGCTGCACAAACTGGCTGGTGGAGCCTGAGTTGACACCCAATGCAATATGAGGTTGCACACCACCAATCTGACAGGGGGGTGCAACCACCATGTCTCAGCAGGCGGAAACAGGGTCAATAAAGGAGGGCATTGACCTGCAGGCAGCCTCACATGACTAGTGCCGCCATGGAGCCCATCACACACGTCCTGCCACAGTTGTTTATCATTGATGGAGCACAAAATCCACGCTAAGTACATACACACCTACCTATGAGTTTTTGCTCATCAATTGTTCCTTGTGCCCTCAGCCACATCATATGGGGGGTCACACTGCAGGCACCAGGAACTCTTGCCATTGTGTCCCATATCGGAAGGACACATGCACAGTCACAATATGCCCCATTTAGGCAGGTCACTCACACTGCACCACAACACTACACAAAAACACGTCTGCTCAAATCAGGCTCAGGGACAGTGAAGTGTACACAACATTTGTCTCACAAAACACTAACATCACATCCAAAAATACAACTCAAACACTTGCATTCCTTGCATACCATGGACTGTCTCCCACTCCCAATAAACAGCCCTGCACTGGAAACACCTGTCACCCACATTGCAACACAAAGAAAGGATAATGGGATGCACAACAGACAGAGAGACAAATATACAAAGCCCACTATGCAAACAATACATGCACAATAGGGATGGGGACTCAGGGAGGAGGCTGCACTGGAACACATCACTTTGCACATGCCCCTTAAACATTTGCACAGGAACTGGCCCTACATGTATCTTAGAGACAAACAATACTAGACCCAAATGGCATGGCCATATGTATAATGTGGAAGAACAAAGCACATACAACTCCAACTGCATGGGACATACATCTACATGAAGTAGCTGCAAGGTACACACAGCTAAATAGACACAGGCACAGGCAAATGCAAACAAAGGTAGCCCAATTGAACACACTCCACCCCTGTACAAGAAGACCTCAAGCTGCCACACATTAGATGAATCCATAAGCCATATTAGGGGGACAAGTCTAACACCATACGTGTTCACGTTGGACAACACAAGATGACATCTTTAGCATACCAAACAGTATACAATGCAATGCAAAGACAACACAATTGCATTTACACCCACATATCCACACAGTCAACATATACCCTTGTCTTGAGGGACACCAGCAATGACCACACAGATAGATACTGCAAACAGTTGCAAATGGAGCACCAAGCAAGCTGAAACACACACAACTGGAGGCAGGCAACACAAGTCACTCAGGAACAACATAAAGGTAGAAAAAGAATTGCAGGACAAATGTATACCCCAAAAATATGTTTGGGTTTATTCAATTTGAATTTTGCAAATTCCAAGGCCATTGGCCAGTACATATGTTGCTGCACATGGTGTTGTCACTTGACTCCTTACTGCTGGGGAACCTCCATAGGAAGGAGCATCAAGTGAGCAGGTAGACACCTCAGGGATCCTCCTTGGGGGGTGTGGTGAGTCGAATTTGGGAGAGGTGGGTTTGGGAGAGGGGGTCTTTTTCTTTGGAGAGGTGGGTTACTTCGAGGGGAGGGTTCTGGGTGCTTGCAAGGGGGCAGGTGTGACAGAGAGGACTTGGGGGTGAAAGGGAAAGGTTGGGAGGTGGGTCAGGGACTCTTGGGTTTGGGACAGGGGGTGGAGGGAACAGGGGAAAAATCGAACAAAAAAACATTCTTAGGAAAACGGGGACAGTCTGCAGAAGGGAGTGGGGATTTGGAAGTCGAGGGAACAGTTGTCTGCCATGCTGGTGTGGATGTTGTGGGTGCGTGTGTGTGGGAGCCATGCTTGTGTTTGGGTGGTGTCTGTTGCGTGGGTGAGTGTGTGTGACTGTGTGCCTTGGGGGCTGACAGGTGGAGGTGCTGGATGATGGAGTGGTGGATGTGTGTGTCTATTAAGTGGAGTCTGCGGATATGCTTGATGTGGTGGATTTCTATGTGTCTGTTTGGGCGGTGTCTGAGGGTATGCTGGGTGTGTCACTGACTGTTGTGGTGGTACCTGTGGGTATGCTTGATATTGTGTGTGTGTTACAGTGGTAAATGATGTTGTGTCTGTGGTTGTCTGTTGTTTGCTTGCATGCTGGTGTGTTTTGTGGTGCTTGTGTCTGTGTGTGCTGCTCTGGTGTGTTGAGGTGGCTGTGTGCAGATCAGTCTGTATGCTTTGAGTAGGTAGGGGAATGGGGGATTTAGATTATAAAGAGGGAGGTGGAGGGGAGATGGAAGGTGGGGGTGACATTCTGCCGTCAGTGTGGAGGCCAGCGCCTGAAAAGATCTCTGTAGGCCATACATTGCACCATGAATGCCTTCCAGGAATACATTAGTCTGCTGGAGTTGGGATCCCAATCCCTAGATGGCACTCACAATGGCTGTCTGATCCACAGAGATACTTCTCATGAGGTCAAAAGCCTCCTCACCGAGGGCAGCAAGGGTAACGGACTGGGACGGAGGTGCCTGCAGCAATGGAGACTCCCACCCTCTTGGTGAGTGGGCACGGCCTGGCCAACTAGGTGGGGAGCAACAGGTAGGGTAATGATAGAATGGGGCGGAGAACAAATATGGTACTGGGCTGTACCCCAGTGGATCTGCAACCACTAGGGAGTTTCCACTGGAGAAAGTTTCTGCTGATGATGCTCTGGTCTTCCCTGTGGCACTCCCCTTGCCCTCCGAGCCACTGGATCCCTCTGTGTCAGTGGTGTCTTGACCGACGGTCCTGTGGCCTTCACTTGCCGGTGCTGATGTTGCAAATATAAAGAGAAATATGGTCATCACATGTCCATGATCACATTTGTACAACAGCTCTGATCAGCAAACATTAACATGTCAAGTAGACCCCAGCAAAAAACTCCGCCTAAGTGGCCCATGCATGTGCCATTCCATATGCATGCATGTCATCTGAACTGTCAACAGTTGCCCACAGAAAACTCCGATTTCAGACAACTACAACTGCCTGGCTGAAGTTGTGCAATCACAGTAACCATTGAACTAATAGGAGACCTCATCACCCTCAAAGCTTTGCCCCATGGAACATACCTCAGTTACCTGTCATACAATAGTAGGCCAATGCCAACTGTAATGGTCCAACAGTAAGACATAATGCTCCACAATCCTGCCGCGTTGCTGACGAAAGTACAATACCCTGGAGAAGGTGACATGGAAATACGCATGAACCAAAGTGTTGTCATCTATCTAGATGACATTCTGGTATATTCTTGTTGTCCTGAACACCATACTAAGCATGTTCTTCAAGTTATGGAAATACTCGGACAAAACAATCTGTACTGTAAGCCTGAAAAGTGTGAGTTCAACTGGACCCAGGTTCAATATCTTGGTTTCCGTATCAACCAAGTTGGAATCGCCATGGACCCAGAAAAGGTACAAGCTATATTAGATTGGCCTTCTCCTGCTTCTGTTAAGGAGACATACTGCTTTCTAGGGTTATCCAATTTCTACAGACAATTTATAAAGGACTTTGCCCAACAACAAGGTCAGATAACCCAGACCATCAAAAAGAAAGTCTAAAGTAGGGTTTCATTTGGACAGAAGAAGCAGAAAGAGCCTTTCAGAGTCTAAAATGTGCCTTTACACAATCTCCGATATTATGCCATCCTGACACTACAAAGAAATTTATAGTGGTCACTGATGCATCAGATAGAGCTTTGGAGCCATGTTACTACAAAGACAAGACGATGATGGCCTCCAACATTCTGTCTTTTACCTATCCAATGTGTTGCAAGATGCAGAACAAAATTATTCTGTGTTGGAGAGGGAATTACTAGCATTAAAATCTGCCTGCAAGGAATGGAGACATTTTCCAATGGGTTCACAGGAGACGTCTGAAGTTAGAAGAGATCATCGCAATCTACAATTCCTCTGCAGTTTTTTATGCCGAAACAGTCGGCAAGCCAGATGGGCTTTCTTTTTTAGCCAGTATGATGTTGTAGTAACATACATACCTGGATCCCAAAATGTTGTAGCAGATGCCTTAGCCCGCCGATATCCGGAGAGCACAAATGCTACTTATCCACACATCATAGAGCCATGTCAAACAGTGGGAGTCATTCAATCCTTTCTCGACTGTGTGAAAGCAAAGTATCAAAATCTACCCATGGAAGAATGGAACGCTTTAACTTCCCACTTACTGAAGCATCAGGAGTATTACTATCATAAAAACACCTTATTTTTGCCTACTAAGAAGGTGCAAACTGAAGCCATGCAAATGTGTCACGACTCCCCTATTGCTGGACATCGTGGGATTAGGAACATACAGGAATTGATCCTGAGCTCCTTTTGGTGGCCCACGTTGAAATCTGATGCTGAAACATATGTAAGATCTCGCCCAATATGTGCTCAAACTAAGACACCTCGGACTAAGCCAGCAGGTTTATTGATGCCCTTGCCTGTGCCATCCGTTCCATGGCATACGTTGACTAACAGATTTTATATGTTCATTGTCATCCTCTGCGGGCTATAGAGTCATAATGGTAACGGTTGACTCTTTTACTAAGATGGCTAATTTTTCTTCCCCAATGAAATGAAACACCGCTAAGGAAATGAGCCTAGTTTTTCTCCAAGATATATTTCGATTGCATGGCCTCCCTCAAGTAATCATTTCCGATTGAGGACCTCAATATGTGTCCCGTTTTTGGAGAACGTTTTGTACGTTTTTACATATTGAGGTGGCTATATCATCCGGGTTCCATCCTCAGATGAATGGTCAAACTGAATGTCTAAATCAAGAATTACAACAATATCTACATTGCTTTTGTAATACAACTCAAAGTAATTGGTCTTCATATCTACCATTGCCTGAATTTTCTTATAATAATACAGTCCATATTGTAAAAAGGGCCACACCCTTTTTTTGTGCTTATGGTTTCCACCCTACTGCTTTTCCTACCATCACTAATAAGGATTCCTCTGTTACCGCAGTTACCTCAGTTGTTCGAAATCTCCTTTAGGTTCAGGATCTGCTACGTACCAATCTCTTAACTACAAAACGTTACATGAAGAAGGTAGCTGATACTCGGCATAGTCCTGCACCATCTTATAAGCTTGGGAACAAGGCCTGGCTTTCTTCTAAGTGTTTGCGTTTTCGTCTGTCCCAGAATAAATTCAAACCCCGTTACTATAGCCCTTTTAGAATCCTGCAAGTATTAAACCCAGTCTTAGTTCGACTTCGTCTACCATTGCTTTGGAAGGTTCATCCTGTTTTTCATGAATCTCAACTCAAACCTTTTATTCCTGATCCCTACAAGAGAAATGCCCAATGTCCTCCTCCTCTTTTGGTTGATGGCCATACTGAGTACAATTACAAGAGCTATGCGATTTTCACCTTTTTCAGAATCGTATCTCTATATAGCAAACGGTTGAATTTAAGCAAGCAGACAATGATTGTGTGGTGGGTGAATTTATTACAGTGCTGATGCAGTAAATAACATTTTGACAGAAAAGAAGAAAAATAATGAAGTGAAGGTGTCAGTCATGGTGAATGAAATCATTGGCGTGAATGCCACACCATTGTGAGTCCAAAGTCCAGAGTATTCCTCCCATTGGAACTGGTGGGTAGTTCAGGATAAGTCAACAGAGTCAATGTGTGACACACAAAGGAGTTCATTTAGGAAAAGGTGGCAGTTGCTGGAAGTGGTCGGTGTCTTGCTATCTGTACCTTCTGGGTTCTTCACCGGACATCCTCGCTTGTGAGGTAGAGGGGATCTGCTGCTACAGAGGCAGAGGTATTTGGGGCTTGTTTGTCTGGCAGGCCCTTCCTTCCAGTGGCTGGCACTGATGGAGAAGGGCCTGTTGATGCACCAAAGAAAAGGGCAGAGTGGTGGTGTAGATCTCTGCTCCGGTTGGTGTTAATGTCCCTCATCACCCTGTTAGGGAGGCCATGTTGGTATTGTGAGCCTCCCACTGTTTATGCATTTCCTTGTGCAGATCCCTATGTAGCTGCTTTATTTCCCAGAGTTTGATTACGTCCTGGCCCATCATGCCTTAGGAATCCTAAGTGACCCCCAAGGCATGGCTAATGGTTTCCTGCCCATGAGCAGCCCCAGTAGCCTCAACCTGCTGGCCCACAGCATCCCTCCCATGCACCCTACCCCAACAGGCCTGTGCCCTTGCCACAGGGGGCCCTCGCCCACTGGGTCCGGGACCTTCACTGTCAGAAGTGTTGCACTGCAACTCAGGATCCAGGACTGGGCGGCATGAGATGGTAGACACTGTGCTCAAGACACAGGTTTGGGGGCAAATGGCTGCCTGTGATGTTGAGGTAACCGGGCTGGGAGGTGTTCAGGTGGACACAATGAGATTCACTGTTTGTGTCTGACTAGGTTGCCCAGGTGGGCCAGAAATGTCTTCTATGTCCATATATCCAGGAATGTCTATTTCACTGGGGGCTTTATCCAGGGGAGTAGTGACAGACTCTTCTGTGGCCTCTGTGTGCCCAGTGGCAGCTCAACTTGTTGATGTGAAAGACACAATGTTACTGGTTGTGTTGTGCCATCTACCTTCAGCAATGTAGTGTTATATTAACCACAGACCTTTTACAAAGTTAAAATACCCATTATATTGGTTGTGTTGGTCTGACATCTGTGAAGCATGCCTACTCCATCTAAGTCAAGCAGCTGCTTAAATATGCACATTAGCACTTGGGATGATGCCCTGAGAATGCCGTCTTGCCACCAGTACAGGGAAAACAGTGGACCAGCAAGATCTGTCTTTCATTGGCCATTTTGAGCCTCAGTTGATTGTGATGCAGGCGGACCCAGCAGTTTGTTGTTTATCTGACTGGAGTCGTCATGTAGTCAGTGCAATGTAAATGAGCCTGCTGCCAGTACCGTTTTGACTATACATCTTGAGGCCTTTGGGATCAATGTTTTGCGTGCTGGGTAAGCTGTCTTTCCTGTCCTCAATAGTTTCATCCTATGTTAGCTGGTCAAGATGGAGCTAGGTGGCCAAACACATCCCTGAGTTGAGCATGATCTGTATCGTGATCCCTCCGAGGTAACTAAACTTCAATTGAGAGTTAGCAGGCAAGGGTATTTGGACAAGCGACCACTGTCCTTGTGTTTGGTCTTACTGAAACAGTGCCTCCTGGGAGTTGCAGTCATCTCACTCTCCATACTACACATAGTTGACAAATGGTATCCTCCCAGGTGAGTAAACTTCAATTGAGAGTTCATAAATAGATAGATTTGGGCAAATGAACATTGTTTATGTGGTTGGAGTTAGAGAAACAGGGCCTTTTTGGCTTAGCATTCCGACCACTGCCTCTACTTCCCACTACCATATAAATGTTATCCTCCCAGATGAGTTAACTTCATTTGAGATTTAAGACAAAGTGGTATTTGGGCATGAGAACACGGGGCTTGTGTTTGAAGTTGGAGAGACAAAGCCTCCTGGCCCTAGCAGTTGTTACTCCCTTTACTTCATACACTTGTTAAATGTCATCCCCCAGGTGAGTACACTTCATGTTTGAGTTACCAAATAGGAGTCTTTGGAGAAGAGGATACTGGATTGGTGGATGGAGTGATAGTAAGTGAGCCTGCTGGGAGTTGCAGTTATTTAACTCCCTGTTCTACACACTATACAAATATCATCCTCCCTGGTGAGAACACTTCATTAGAGAGTTAAGACACACAGGTCTTTGGTTAAGAGGATACTGGGCTGGTGTTTGGAGTTAGGGAAACAGTCCTCCTGGGAGTTACAATCAGGCCACTCTCACTACCCTCCCAATACCTGACAAATGTTAACCCCTTAGGTGAGTAAACCTCATTTGAAAATTGACAAACAGTGGTCTTTGGACACGAGGACATGGGCTGTGTTTAAAGTTAGTGAAACAGTGCCTCCTGGGAGTTGAAGGCATGCCACTCTCTCTAGTATCCACAAAATACACATATTATCCCACCCAGGTGAGTACACTTCATGTGTGAGTTACCAAACAGGGATCTTTGGAGTAGAGGACACTGGACTGATGGTTGGAGTGACAGTAAGAGATCCTCCTGTGAGTTACAGTCCTGTAACTCCCTGCAGTACACTTTACAAATGGTATCCTTTCAAGTGACTACACTTCAATTGAGAGTTCTCTAACAGATGTATTGTTTCATGTGACCACTATGCTAGTGCTTATAGTTACAAGACTAGAGCCTGCTGGGGATTGTGGTAATGTCAGTGCCTACACTACACACACTATACAAATCTTATCTCCTCAAGTATGTACCCTTTAATTGATGTGTACATAACTGAGGTATTTGGAGTTTTAGAACCGTGCCTGCTGGAATTTGGAGTTATGTCAGTCTCTGTACTACACACACTATGCAAATGTCATCTCCCCATGTGAGTACACTTTAAATGTGAGTTTCACAATAGATGTCTGTGGACAGGTGAACATTGGGCTGAGAAATGCGTAACAGTAAATGAAGCAAAGGGGAGCTATGAGCATGCATGACATGGCATTTTGGTGATATTTTTTGTGTTGTGACTTACCAGACCCCACTCCCCCAGGCATCTCTATCAAGGCCTGAGGATACAGGATGGCCAAGATCTCCTCCTCCCAGGGAAAGAGATATAATTGGGTGTTGGCTGCTACTGTCAGCCTTGTTGGCCTGCTGAGTGCCTGGAGACCAGGCACCGGACCTTGCCCCTGAGGACATTCTGCTTCTCCCTAATGTCCCCCGTTGTGCACATGGTGGTGCCTATAGCATTCACTGTCAACAATCTTGTCCCATTTTTCTACTGAAAGAAGAATGCTAAACTGGTGCTCCAAACATTTGTGTCGCTACTCTTGTGTTTTCATCCACATGACTCAACTCCTCTCTCGCTCTCTCTCTCTCTCTCTCTCTCTCTCCCTCTATCTTGAAATTGGGATTTTTTAAATGCGCCAAGGTGGAAAAAATTGGGTGTCAGTGACTTACTAAAGAGGGAAAGTGCAAAAGGTGCACAGGGTGTTGTATGAGAGGGTACAAAAAAGTGGTGCCTAGTATCTGTACTTTGTGGTAAATAATTTGCAGTGGCTTGTGTGTTGCAGTGTAAATGCAAAGATTGTGGTGTGTGAAAGGATGTGTTTTATAGTGTCCTTTGCAGGTGTGTCCAGTATGGCAATGTGTGTCAGCTCTGTTGTTTTCAAATTCATCCAATGTGCAGTGGGTATTACTTTGGTGACCGCGTACCGCTTTGATTCGGACTGCCATTAGCTGACCGCCTTGCAGGTCCGCCATGGCAATTGTGTGCTTGTAGTATGGTCAGTGGTTGGTCGCGATGGGTTCGGCAATGGAGGTTGGAACACATATTTCCAGGCCTCTGCACCGTTGCCAGTCTGCCTTTTTTGGTTGGCCGTCAGTGGTCCTGCCTGTATAACTCGTAATAGGGCGACCTGAACAGACACCTACATGGCAGTCTTTTCCGGGCTGCCAACATGCGGTCCAACCACCAAAATGGTAAGTCTCTAGATTGGCATGAAGAATATTCATCAATTTTAATTGTCTGTTCCAACACTGCTTAGGATGTCCCATGGCGCTTACAGGAGAGAGAAATATATATATATATATATATATATATATATATATATATATATATATATATATATATATATATATATGTGTGTGTGTATGTATATATATATATCTATATCTATCTATATATATATATATATATATATATATATATATATAGATATATATATATATATATATATATATATATATATATATATATATATATGCTCCACAAAGTTTTCCACGTAGTACGGCCGCTACATCACAGCGGTCCTGGGCGGCAATCAGCCTTGTTCACGGATGTATATATATATATATGCATATGCACAAAACAGTCCCACTTTCTTCCGGTTTCTTCCACCAAACAGGGCTTGTGCAGGCAAAAACGAGTGTGGATCCAGTTTATGAATAACAAGAAAATCTCTCAGCGTGTCACACCAAAAGAAAATGCCACACTCAGTGTGTCTGCATCCTCATATGAACATATTTATTTGGCTACGCGTTTCAACCCAGAAGGGTCTTCGTCCTGGCCTCGTTTGAAAAACTTTTGCCCAAGCTACCATAGATATATACAACAACTTTAGCAAACATAGAAAAAATACATATTTTCTCTCCCATATTCTTTCAAATCAGCTATATGCATGATTAGAAAATGTAAACATTGTTATTCATGGTCCAAGAAATCTCAAAATTATACAAATAATTCCAAATTCATTAATGTTATGGCAGCAAGTAAACTATTTTTCAATAATGATTTCAATAAAATTTCTTCTGCTCAAAATATAAAGGCCAAGTGGTCTATGTCATTCCAATGATAGACCTTAATATGTAGAGCATAATTATATATATATTTTTTTAATTTATGTCATGGTTGATCAACCAGGACCATATTACACCTGTCATTTTTACATCAAGTGTAACAGACCTTCACTGAATTATCTAAAAGAAAAAGTTCAACAAAAGAAAAAGGAAAATGAGAAGTATTCTAACACTAAATAAAACAAAATTATACAAAGTGCACAAATTTGAAATGATGGGCGAGAACTCCCTTACAGTGATTAATCTCTCTTCACATGAATTAACTCCAGCAGAGCAATCCTTATTGGAACTTGGTTTGTCCTTTTGCCCTACAGCTGACTTAGGTGGTCATTCTGACCCTGGCGGTCTTTGACCGCCAGGGCGGAGGACCGCGGGAGCACCGCCGACAGGCCGGCGGTGCTCCAATGGGGATTCCGACCGCGGCGGTAAAGCCGCGGTCGGACCGGCACCACTGGCGGGGTCCCGCGGCCCCATTGAATCCTCCGCGGCGGCGCAGCTTGCGGTCGGACCGCCGAGATCCGGATGGCGGTAGGGGGGGTCGCGGGGCCCCTGGGGGCCCCTGCAGTGCCCATGCCACTGGCATGGGCATTGCAGGGGCCCCCGTAAGAGGGCCCCTACATGTATTTCACTGTCTGCTGCGCAGACAGTGAAATACACGACGGGTGCAACTGCACCCGTCGCACAGCTTCCACTCCGCCGGCTCGATTCCGAGCCGGCTTCATCGTGGAAGCCTCTTTCCCGCTGGGCTGGCTGGTGGTCTGAAGGCGACCGCCCGCCAGCCCAGCGGGAAAGTCAGAATTACCGCCGCGGTCTTTCGACCGCGGAACGGTAACCTGACGGCGGGACTTTGGCGGGCGGCCTCCGCCGCCCGCCAAGGTCAGAATGAGGGCCTTAGACTTTTGCAAAACTAAAATTGACTTATTTCTCTGTGTAAGTAAATTAAAATTGAAGAAAATCTTTTTACCACAGGAAAATAAGAAAAGACAGCCTGGCACTGTTTTTTCTGTTCCTATATGGGATGCTACATTTGATGACTTGTGTTTAGGCAATGTAGAGGGTTTAGCTACTTTGGTAGATTTGGAGGGAGCTGGGTTGACCTGGGTAAATGAGCCGGAATTTTTAGAGTCCCTGGACCTAGAATTGGACAGATCAGAAATTACCCTGTTTAGACCTAAATTTATTTCCAATCCACCTACTCCACATGACTCAATTGATACCTTCCACAAGGTCATTATTCGTGACCGTATGAAGATTTGGCGCAATGCAAAAAATAATTATGCGTCCAATCTCAATAAAGAACAGAGTAATGCTGTTAGAACCCTCTCAGAGGGTCAAAACATAGTCATCAAACCTTCAGATAAGGGAGGTAATGTTGTTTTATGGGATGTCAACAAATACTGCAGGGACGCATTTAGGCAGTGTGATGACACAGGAAACTGTAGGAAAGTGACTATCCAAAATAATAATATTTCCATAGGGCAATATCATACTAAATTGTTTGATTGGAGGGATAAGGGTTTACTTACCATGGAGGAATATCAATTTCTTCTAGTTAAAAAACCTACTACCCCTTGTTTCTATTTGTTACCTAAGATACATATGGATAAGAAAAACCCACCCAGTAGATCAATTATCTCTGCAAATAACAGCCTTCTGGAACATGCCTCTATGTATCTTGATGTTTTTCTTCTACCTTATGTTCTATCCTTACCATCATATTGCCGGACAGCATGGATTTTATTTCCAAAATAGATGGGAGTACTGTGGGAACCACATTTTTTTGTTGGTTATCTTGGATGTGGTGTCATTTTACACTTGCATTGAACATGGTCTGGGGATCCAGGCATGCAGATATTCTTTTCCGTGATAGGCCAATCTTCAAATATGATCATTCCATTATTAGAGATGATAGAATTTTGTTTGAATAATAACTTTTTTATCCTTAGGGACACGTGATAACGTCAATTGGTCGGCAAAGCAATAGAAAGCTACTTTGCCCCAAGTTATGCTGGTCTTTCATGGGCTGCTGGAAGGCCACTCAAGTATCGGTGGAAGAAAATGAGAAATGGACATATTTCCATTTGGACTAGATGACCTCTTTATGGATTGGGAGGAAACACGACAGGAATTGGATTAATTTTTGGAACATATTTTCCAGAATACCTTGAATGTGAAATTCACTAGTAAAGTACACCCCACAAAAATTGATTTTCTAGATGTATTACTAGAGGTGGAGGGAACGAATGTCCAGACTAAATTACACTGTAAGAGTACAGTTGGAAATAGTATCCTTCATGCGAGCAGTTTTCACCCTGCTAACCTGAAGTGGAGTATTCCCTATGGTGAATTACTCGGGCCAAGAGAAATTGCAGTACCCAACAGGCCTACAAAGAGGAGGAAGACAGAATGATGAGGAGATTCCGAGAAAGAGGCTATTCCAATAAAGTCCTAAAGGCAGCTACTGAGAAGGCAGCAAAAGTCACCAGGGAAACTCACTTAGTGAAAAGGAGTAAGTGTACGGATAATCAGGTTGAGATGAGAGTAATAACCTTTAACTGGAAAGCAGAGCCATTAAGAGGATGGTGACAAGACATTGGTACACAGTAAAACAAGATCCTGTGATAGGAAAGGTTATACCCCCATCTCCTCATTTCACATATCGTAAACTGATATCACTGTGAGGCATATTGGTACATAGCCATTTAGGGACACAGAGTGCAAAATCTGGATGTCTTAATGATCAGAGAGGATTTTTTTAAATGTGGAAAATGTAAGGCTTGTAAGGCATGTAAGAAAAGTAAGAATGTGAAGTCATATTGTTGTGTAGCCATTTTTAGCTATAGTTCTATACACGTTATTTTAGCAAGGTCTTGTTTTATTTTCTCTATCTAGCTCTTCTTCGCCTAGCTCAGCACTGTGTTCTTAAACAAGACATTTATTTCACTCTGTGCTTTTCTCAAGGCTGCAGGAAGATAGGTTACCGGCAAAAGTGGCACGCTTTTCTCCAATGTTCACAGAAACATACACACCATTACGTGGGGATCCTTTCTTGGAACATCAGATTTGTTATAATAAAAAGACTACTTTGACGTATGTATATTAGAGGGAGATTCCACCCAGATGACCACAACTGTATGCTGATTGCTTCACTGCAGCTGCTTATGTAGCATACAGGCCTCTTGCTCTGGTATGAGGGTTGATGTCTTCCCAGAGGGAACCCGAAAGGCAGAATTATAACTTAACATGCGGTGCTCTATCATAGCTTAGGTAGTATGGTAGCATTATTCTTGAGTTTTACTCTTCTTGTCATAATTTTAATCTTATTGTACTTTATCGTCCTAGTTATTGCATATATGCTTTATTATCTAAGGTCCAGTAACTTCAATAAATCCTTATTGTATTTCACTCTGTCTCTGATAGTCCTTGCGTATGTGAGACTAATATAACTGAGAGAAACTGAAGAAATCTGAGTGACCACGATTCGCCTGAGGAGTCATGTATGTCATGCGCCCGGTTGCCCAACTCATCTCTGCTCCTGGGTGGAGATCAGGCACTGTGAGTTAGCGGGAACATATCCAGATTAGGCCGACAGGTGTCACATGGTGCGGGATCAGACTTAGGGGGTCATTACAACCCTGTCGGACGGTGTTAAAGGTGCGGTAATACCGCAAACAGGCCGGCGGACAAAAAAAGGGAATTATGACCGTGGCGGAAACCGCCAACAAAGACAGCCACTTTAACACTCCGACCGCCACGGAGGTACAGACAAGCAGCGCGGCGGTCACCGCCAACAGACAGGCGGAGGACAATGTACCGCCCACAGTATCACAACCCGCCAATCCGCCACCTTTTCCGGGGCAGATTCACCGTGGATAAAAACACGGCGGAAAAAGACATTTCAATGGGAAAACGCTCACCTTAACACATCCCACGAGGAAGGAGGCCACCATGGAGCCAGAATTACAAATCCTACCTGCCCTTGTCTTCCTACTCATCTACGAACACCAGCGCCTGCGGCTGCGAAGATAACGGTGAGTACTGCACCTACGAGATAGGGGAGGGGGAAAGCAAAAGTCAGGGGGACACACACGCAACACCCCCACCCTTGCACATTACAACATACACACCAAGGCATTTCCAAACATCACAGTAACAACCCACAACCTCCCTGGAAGAATGCAAACACAAAAGGAAATCAGTCCAAACATTGAAATGTCTCAAAATACATGTTTCAAATATCTACAGATATATATAAACTCATCCAAAAGTATATACATTACGAGAAGTAGTGCAGATATGCACATCTCAATGTCCGTGCACCACTGATCCAAAAATGCATGGGCGAGGCCCACACAAGATACCTGTCCACAAACGGAGAGAACACTGCCGGGGCATCAGATCGAAATACAACAGGCACCTCAGGGGGAAGGGAAGGGGGGGCACCTCAGCCGGATTACAGCACCACGCCAAATCCACGACGGGGCTCCATGCCCATTGATGTATCCTGGGGAGTGCAAAGCCACAGTCTCTCAAGTCTATACAGTGGGTGGGTTGCCCACTTTACCATCCTGGGGAGTGCAAAGCCACAGTCTCTCAAATCTATACAGTGGGTGGGTTACCCACTTTACCATCCTGGGGAGTGCAAAGCCACTGTCTTTCAAGTCTATACAGTGGGTGGGTTGCCCACTTTACCATCCTGGGGAGTGCAAAGCCACAGTCTCACAAGTTGAGAACAGTCTCCACTGGTTCTGAATGGGGATTGGTGCCCAGAGTGCTTCATCCTTTGCAAGGCAGACTGAGTGGATGCCTTTCTCCACTGGTTCTGGAGGGGGACTGGTGCCCAGAGTGCTTCATCCTGTGCATGACAGACTGAGTGGATGCCTTTCTCCACTGGTTCTGGAGGGGGACTGGTGCCCAGAGTGCTTCATCCTGTGCAAGACAGACTGAGTGGATGCCTTTCTCCACTGGTTCTGGAGGGGGACTGGTGCCTAGAGTGCATCACTCTCCCCGTGACGGTCCCAGTTCCGTCACTGCCCCTGCCGCTCATGGGCTAGCGGTGCTTGCCATGGCGGTCTTTGCCCTGTTCAGCGGTGCTTTGCCATGGCAGTCTCTGGGCTGTTCAGCGGTGCTCTGCCCTGTTCAGCGGTGCTTTGCCATGGTGGTCTCTGGGCTGTTCAGCGGTCTTTGCCCTGTTCAGCGGTGCTTTGCCATGGCGGTCTCTGGGCTGTTCAGCGGTGCTCTGCCCTGTTCAGCGGTGCTTTGCCATGGCGGTCTCTGGGCTGTTCAGCGGTGCTCTATCCTGTTCAGCGTGCTTTGCCATGGCACATACCTGTGCATTGGTGTGTGGCATGACGGTCCCTCATTGCCCAGCGGGGCTGTGGGAGCCGGGGCCCTCCTGGGCACGGACTCCAGCGGTGGTCTCCTGACCAGTGACGATACTTGGGCCCTCCTAGGCACTGACTCCAGCGGTGGTCTCCTGACCAGTGACAATACTTGGGCCCTCCTGGGCAATGACTCCTGCGGTGGTCTCCTGACCAGTGACGATACTTGGGCCCTCCTGGGCACTGACCCCAGCGGTGGTCTCCTGACCGGTGACGATACTTGGGCCCTCCTGGGCAATGACTCCAGCGGTGGCGGTGGTCTCCTGACCAGTGACAATACTTGTGCCCTCCTGGGCAATGACTCCGGCGGTGGTCTCCTGACCACTGACGATACTTGGGCCCTCCTGGACACTGACTCCGGCGGTGGCAGTGGTCTCCTGACCAGTGATGATACTTGTGCCCTCCTGGGCAATGACTCCGGCGGTGATGGTGGTCTCATGACCAGTGACGATGGTGCTAGCGGTGGCATCCCGCCCGCCAGGAAGGATGCCACCCTTCTCCACCGTGCTGCTCACACCAGGCTGTGCAGACTTCTTCTGGCCCTTCCCGACCTTTGGAGGAGTCACAGCTGACTCTGCAATCCCCCTGGGACCCTTGTGAGTAGTTTTTCCTCCAGGAGTCTTCACCCGGTCCCGTCGGCCACTTTCCAACTTGAGATGCATTACAGGGGGTGGACTGGCAGTGCCTTGGCTCCGTGTCACACTGCCTGCCCTGGTGGCCGGTGCACTCCACACACCTGTAACACGCACCACTGGTACTGGAGTCTTTTTGGCTGAGGCGCTACGACGGGACTGATGACTTGGAGGGGTGGGGGGGGGCAAAGAGGTCAACGTTGCTGAGGGAGAGTTTCTGATGAACACTGGGATGGGTAGCTGGAGGGGGTCTGGGAGTGGAGGAAGAGGAGGGGGTTGTAGGAGGTGTCACTTTAGGTGTTTTGGGTGCAGGTGCAGGTACTGGAGGCTGTCGTGAGGAGGATGGATGTTGGGTGTGTGGGTGCCCGTGTTTGTGTACTTTGGGAGGGGGCGTCACAGACACACTGGGAGAGGACACAGGGGACGTGTAAATGTGGTGCTGGGTGTTCTGGTGCGAGTCTTAGTGCCTGTAGATGTAGTGCATGCAGGTGAGAGTGTAGACGATACTGGGAGGGAGGAGGGAGACCACGAGGAGGGGGACACAGTGGAGGCAGTGGATGTTGTTGTGTCTGCATGTGGGTGATGCTTGTGTGAGTGCCTGTGGGTTGTATGGTGCCTATGTTTACCTGAGCTACTTTTGGTTGTTGAGGTGTATGCATGCTTATCTAATGGGGTGCTTGGGACAGGCTGGGGTACAGGGGATTGGGTCTGGGTGGAGGAAGTTGGAAGGGGGAGGCTAGAGACAGGGACAATGGCTGCCATCAGTGCTGAGGCCAGAGATTGCAGGGTTCGATGATGGGCCGCCTGACCAGAATGAATGCCCTCCAGGAATGCATTAGTGTGTTGCAACTACCTTTCTACACCCTGGATGGCATTCACAATGGTAGACTGCCCAACAGTGAGTGATCTGAGGAGGTCAATGGCCTCCTCACTGAGGGCAGCAGGGGTGACAGGGGCAGGGGCTGAGGTGCCTAGGGCGAAGGTGATGCCCACCCTCCTGGGTGAGCGGGCACGGGGTGAACGCTGAGGGGCTGCTGGGAGGGCGGTGCTGGTAGGGGAGGTGGCGGCTGTACCTGTAGAAGTGGGGGGCACAGATGGTGCCGCCACCACAAGGGTGCTCACATCGGTGGACGAGTCCGTGTCGCTGGTTGGTGATCCGGTGCCCGACGTCTTGCTCCCCTCGCCCTCCGTCCCACTGGTGCATTCTGAGTCCATGGTGTGGCCCTCCATGGCCATGTGGGATGCAGCTCCCTCGTGCCCCGGTGCCACTGTACCTCCGCCTGATGATGCTGATGCACAAAAGAACAGGGAGAGCAGAAAAAGGGGGAGGGGACAACAGAAGAAAGACAGGTTGAGTGCATGGCTTACCACTACAGTCGGCGGACAATACAGACACAGCAGCCCCCTGCACTACGCCGTGCTCTTGGCCTCTACTGATGCGATTGCTGGGATATGGCCTACATGGCTATTGTGGACATCTGCACACATGGATGCCACAGGGGCACCTATACCTGTACTTGGCCCACTACTGAGGTGGGGTGGAGTGCCACATGCCCTGCATTACGGAGGGGCCTAGCCTACGTATTTCTGCCTGGCCTAGGTACACCCACAGCCATCCTCCCCCACCCAGACCCCTCAACTGCGCACCAAATCCCCAGAATGATAGTGTACTCACCCCCTTGTGTCTGCTGTGATGCCCTCAAGCGCCCATCCAACTCCGGGTAGGCCACCGCCAGCATCCGGAACATCAGGGGGGTCATGGGGCGACGGGCACCCCTTCCACATTGGGAGGCCATCCCCAGCTGAGCATCCGCCATCTTCTTGCTCCAGCGGCGAATGCTCTCCCATCTTTTCCGGCAGTGGGTGCCCCGTGTCTGGTGGACCCCCAGGGTCCGGACGTCCTTGGCGATGGCACGCCAAATGTCCTTCTTCTGGTGGGCGCTGACCTACATGACATGCACAAGGGAAGAAGAGAAGTCATTACCAACTGCACCGCCCATGTGAGTGGCCCCCATCCCTACCCTTGCCATGTGGCACATGCATTCACAGTCCTTCATGTTCCCTGAACTCTGCCCCCTTTCCTCTTACAACCAGCCCTCTGCACCCAGGCATAGCCCATACAACGTGCTCCCTGTGTACTTACCTGTTGGTCTGGAGGACCGTAGAGTAGCGTGTACTGGGGGAGGACCCCGTCTACTAGCTTCTCCAACCCCTGAGCAGTGAAGGCAGTGGCCCTTTCCCCAGACGCAGCAGCCATTGTCTCTTCCAGACCGAGGTCACAGCAGCACTTGCAGTGTAGGTCCTCTCCTGTCGAAGATCAGGTATCGAGTGATAGAACAGATAGAAAATGTCGGTCACGTCCGCAGCGGTGAAGTCCGCGGCGGTGCGTATCATCACCGCCGGCGCACTTCGTCATTGGCTCCTGGGACCCATAGGGTCCAATGTTAACCAATGCAGCATTGCCCCGCGGTCTACAACCGCCTACCGCAACGGTGTACAACACCAGAGCAGTCACCTCACATTCCCATTGTCCCAGTTTAGAGGTCAGACAGCCGCCATTTCAGCGGCCCACATGGCTTCATTTACCACTGCGTCACACATAGCTAGGCCTACACTCAACACACATACAGGAAGTGTTTTGTGTCCTGTTCTGTGTATCTGTGGGTACATACCTGGGAATTTGTTGACTCTGTGGTCGCTGTTGTCCTTCCTAGGCACCGTCAGCTGAGAAGATGGCGGAATCCTCCGGTGTACCGACCGCTGGTGGACCTGTTGACAATGGAGGAGCAACATTTAATCGTCACCTACAGGTTTGACCGTGCCACTTACCAGGAACTATGCACCCAGTTGGAGCCAGACCTGATGTCACCAATCCGCCATCCCACTGGAATCCCCCCTGACGTGCAGGTGCTGTCAGTGCTCCATTTCCTTGCTAGTGGGTCTTTTCAGACAACAGTGGCCATGGCATCAGGGATGTCCCAGCCTATGTTTTCCAACGTGTTGTCCAGAGTGTTGGCTGCCCTGCTGAAACACGTAAGGAGATACATCGTTTTCCCTGAGGTGGAGGATTTGGCTACAGTAAAAGGTGACTTCTATGCCCTTGGGCATATCCCTAACATCATAGGTGCCATTGATGGGACCCATGTAGCTCTGCCCCCCCCCCCCACAGGAGTAAACAGGTGTACAGGAACCGGAAGAGTTATCATTCTATGAATGTACAAATGGTATGTTTGGCAGACCAGTACATCTCGCAGGTAAATGCTATGTTCCCTGGCTCAGTGCATGACGCCTACATCCTGCGGAATAGCAGCATCCCTTATATGATGGCTCAACTCCAGAGGCACCGGGTGTGGCTATTATGGGACTCTGGCTACCCCAACCTGTCCTGCCTACTGACCCCAGTGAGGAATCCCAGGACCAGGGCAGAGGAACGCTACAATGAGGCCCATGGGCGGACTAAGAGGGTGATCGAATGCACCATCGGCCTCCTGAAGGCCAGGTTCAGGTGCCTCCATATGACAGGTGGTTCCCTATTCTACTCACCGAAGAAGGTGTACCAGATCATCATCGCCTGCTCGATGCTTCACAATCTTGCTTTGCAACGCCAGGTGCCTTTTCTGCAGGAGGATGGTCCAGATGGCGGTGTTGTGGCAGCTGTGAAGCCTGTGGACAGTAATGAGGAGGAAGCTGAGGAATAAGATATCGACAACAGGGAGTCAGTCATACAGCAATATTTCCAGTGACAGACAGGTGAGAACATATTCATTTTAACCATTACATTAACTTTCACACGTCTACCTCTATCCTGTCTGTCATTTAATAGCAGTATTTGGTCACTGAGTTGTACCTTTCTGTTACGGTTTCACAGGTGTGGTTACCAACGTGTGTCATCTGCTTGCATCCTTCAAGGACTTGTGATGTGTGACATTGGTATGTTGGCTTTACAATTGGAAACGCATTATGACACGGTCATTGATAATACATATTTTCTAAATCACAGACTGACTCCAGAATTGTTTTGTAGTTCAAGGGTGTTTATTGAAGTGCTCAAAAACGGAGGGGGGTTGTAATATGGTGATGGGGGACGGTGGAGGAATGTCCATGGCAGAGTCCAGTCCATTGGTCACACAGGTGCACTGCCCATATGGGCATAGGAAGTGGAGCTGGGGCAGTTTAAGTATGGACAGGGTAACAAAGTGGGATAGTGGGAGGACAATCAGGGTGGTCTCATTTCCTGGCAGGGGTCTTCCCATCTTGCTCTGTCCTGTTCCTGGATCTCAGGACCGCTTGCAGGGTGGTTCTCTGTCTGCAGGTGGTGGGGTGCTGGTGTGGTGGTCCTGTGGTGGTGCCACCTGTCCACTAGCGCCGGCGGAGGTGGTGGGCAGTTCATCGTCCATGCTAGTGTCAGGGGCCCCATGGAGTGCCACGGTGTCCCTCATGGTATGCTGTATGTCCTTCAGCACCCCTACGATGGTGCCCAGGGCGGAGCAGATGGTCCTGAGTTCCTCCCTGAACCCCAAATACTGCTCCTCCTGCAGGCACTGGGTCTCCTGAAACTTGGCCAGGACCGTCGCCATCGTCTCCTGGGAGTGGTGGCATGCTCTCATGATGGAGGATATGGCCTCGTGGAGAGTGGGTTCCCTTGGCCTGTCCGCCCCCTGTCGCACAGCAGCCCTCCCAGTTCCCCTGTGTTCCTGTGCCTCCGTCCCCTGGACCATGTGCCCACTGCCACTTCCCCCAGGTCCCTGATTTTCTTGGGTTGGTGGGTTATCCTGGGTTCCCTGTAGTGGTGGACACACTGCTGATTGATGTGTCCTGGGTACGGCAGTATGGGCCCGCTGGGTGGGTGCTTTGCTGGTGTTACCAGAGGGTGGAAGGTCAGTGTTGGGCTGTGCCTGTGCAAGGGGAACCGACTGTCCCGAGGCCCACGATGGTCTGGGCTGGTCATCAGGATCCAGTAGGGCAGAGCTGCTATCGTCACTGTGGGCCTCTTCTGTGGGTGGAGTGGAGTTGTCTGGACCCTCCGGTGTGGTGGCGTTCCTTAGTGGTCCTGCAGGGACATAAGATCATGATTATTGCATGTGTGTGTGTAATGGTGTGCAATGGGTGGGTGTGTGTGTACCCCAGTGCAGGCATTCCTGTGTGTGGGTTAGCTTGATGATGGTTGGGGGGTGTTATGGGTATGTGCAGTGAGCATGCTTTAGTGCTGGGTGACCATGCTTAGTTGTGTCATGCAGGGCTTGGTGTTGGGATGGGTGGTTTGTGTTATTAGTACATTAGTGAGGAGCTGTAGTGATAGGGGAGGGGGTGAGGGTGGGGGGGTGTGATGGCATGCAGGTAGGGTGGGGGATATGATAGTTAAGATTTGACTTACAAGTGTCCATTCCTCCACCGACTCCTCCGAGGCCCTCTGGATGCATGATGGTCAAGAGTTGCTCCTCCCATGTTGTTAGTTGTGGGGGAGGAAGTGGGGGTCCGCCGCCAGTCCGCTGAACCGCAATGTTGTGCCTGGATACCACTGAACGCACCTTCCCCCGTAGGTCGTTCCACCTCTTCCTGATGTCCTCCCTATTGCTTGGATGCTGTCCCACTGAGTTTACCCTGTCGACTATTCTGTGCCATAGCTCCATCTTCCTGGCTATGGATGTGTGCTGCACCTGTGAGCCAAATAGCTTTGGCTCTACCCGTAGGATTTCCTCCACCATGACCCGGAGCTCCTCCTCGGAAAACCGGGGGTGTCTTTGGCATGGGGTGGTGTGGGTGATGTGTGGGGTGGTGTCAGTGTTGATATGTGTGGTGATGTGTAGTGGTGTGTGGTGTATTGTGCGTGTAATGTTGTATGGGTGATGGTGTTGTGTGCCTCTGTGTGGTGGGGTTCTCAGTTGCTGTGCTCTCTGTCTCTCTGGCCTTCGGTCGTGACTTGTGGTCGTAGGGGTTTGTGGGTGATGTGAGTGTGTGTTTTATGTTATGTTGGGTATGTGGGAGTGGTGTGTGTATGTGTATCAGGTGTGTGTATTTGGAATTGTCCAATGTGGCAGTGTTTTGGAGGTGTGTGTGTATTTTGAGCGCGGCGATGTATACCGCCAATAGAATACCACGGTTGAAAGTCCGCTGCGTGGATTCGTGGGTCCTAATAGCATGGGCGTGTTTCTGTTGGCGTGGAGGTGGAGGTTTTGTTTTCGCCAGTTTTACACTGACCTTTGTTGTGGCGGACTTGTGTGGGTTTCTGAATTTCGGCGGATTCCGAGATGTGTGTCATAATAGCTGTGGCGGAATTCCGCGGCGGTGTATTGGCGGTCTTCTGCACGGCGGTAAGCGGCTTTTACTGCCGATGTTGTAATGACCCCCTTAGTCCCCACAGTACAAGTGATTCTGACACCCGAATCTAGTAGTCTCATTAGGATAATGAGAACCTACATGACATGGCACTGCCAATGTTTGGTCAGGCACTAATTTTTGGGTCCTACTGAGTATCTCTGTCTTGCTACATGCAAGGACACCTCAGTGCTACATACCGAGACATCCGTGGTATTGCGGCATATTTTCGTCCTCAGCTAAGTAGGGAGTGCCTAACTAACGCTATAGGGTGTTTAAATTTGAACCCTAAAAGGATAATCCCCATTTGGTGTGCTTACCCCTGAAAACAATTTACCATTCACCATAGCAAACCCACAGCGGGTAGCAATTGCAGTCAATATGCGACCGCCCCTTACTGCACATTTATTGGCACATGGCCTAACGGCCGAGGGGGGTCAAGTTACATTTTTTGTTGGAGCTCATGTAGCCTACAGAACAGAAATTTTCTATGCTTGGGTCACATTTCTAGCAGTTGATGGGAACACAAATACATTTCACTAGTTTACACCTGCAAGTACACCTGCACAATATAGTACTTATGCTTATTTAGAAATACCTCTATCTTATCAAGATCATAATGATTTGCTTGATTGCGCCCTACCACATACTATCCTACATGTTAGCCTAGGTCCTCTTAGTAATGATGGTCCTACCTGACCTTTATTGGCCACATATACACTGCAGCCTGATGCAGCAACCTTGATGGTAGCTGAGGTTCGCCGCGTATATACTGAACTTACAGCACTATACAGACTATTAGTACAGTTTGTAATGCAATCATTAAATACAAACCCAGCACATGCTGCCCTGGTGCAACCACATGCAGCAACACCAGACATTAATGCTCCAACTGTACATTCGATCTTGGGTAAGGTACCCACCAAATGGGAAGAGATTCCGTTTTGGTTAGCTAAAAAAAAAATGCACTTGAAAGCAACTGATGACTTCTTACAAGTTGAAACTGCGGACATGCGTGTCTCCACGCCTGACAGGGTGTACAAAGTAACAATACAATTAGAAGGAGACATTGAACGCACACTAGACGCAATCTTTTGGGACCGCATCATCAACATTTATGATGTTTTACTGGCCGAAAAGGATTGGCCAATTGAATTTGTCCATACTTGCCCATACAGGGAAGAGATTATCAAACCTTCTTTCTTGCCTCTTGTTCCCTGTGAGCTTGTAGAATCCTACGCTATTGATTGGGCATTGACGCATGCACCAGCATTATATCACAACCACGTAGGGTGGGATAAAGATTCCCCCCATCATCTAATTCCAATTAAGAATCAACCCCCAACCTCAACCCCAATACCCAATAATGCATGATGCTAAAGCACCTGTGAGGGAAATCCTCACACAACGAGAGTATCAGGGCGTAATCAAATTTTGTGTCTCACCAATGAATAATCCTTTATTCCCTGCAGCTAAACCAGACCATTAATACAGAATAGTCTTAGATTACAGACACTTAAATAGTAATACATACGCATATGCTATATGAAAATTTTATAGCACAGCACTTATGAACAATATGGTACACAAAAAATACAAAACAACATTGGATATTTCCAGTGGCTTCTTCTGCCAAAATATAGCGCCTGAGAGTAGAGACCTAACAGGTTTAGCGCACTAGGCTACCAGAAAATTCTGTCGTTTACCACAGGGGTACAAAACAGCCCAGGACTGTTCGTGGCTTGTGTAACTTCAATATTGCACAACATTGACCCTGAAGCATTGTCCTATGTAGATGATATCTACCTTGCAGACAATTAATTACTGCAACATCTAAGATGCATTGTTGTAGGATTTGACGAATTCGGCTATAAATTAAATTTCAAAAAAACTAAAGTAGCGTTCCTTAGTGTCCTGTTTCTGGGATACAAATTATCAAGTGAAGGAAAGAACCTACTGCCACAATTCTTATAAAAATGCACACAGGAACAACCTCCAAATACCATTACAAAACTCCAGTCGCTATTGGGTTTTCTAAATTTTGCCAGAACATACATTCCAGATTATGCATCACTCATCAAACCCTTGTACGACTTGACACGTCCTGACTTTTCCAGTAAATTCTGGACAGTCTAACACACACACACATCCTCAGAGCATTGCAACAAGACATACTTGCAGCACAACACTTACATAAAAGGGACAATAAAAAACATCTGGTCATCAGCGTAATTGCTGGTGCCATTGGTTTCACCTTCATAATATTAAATCAGGGTGAGACAGTTCCGATTGCATACACATCACATTTGTATTCAACAGCAGAACAACGTTTTGTTCCCACTGAGAACATTCTCACTGCTGTTCAGATGCCTGTCATTAAAGAAAGACCATTAGCCCAGGGGAAACACATCATTGTCGTATCTCCAATCCCAGCCCTTGAGGCTAAAGTATTACATCCACGTTGGATCCAGAGGGCAACGTCTCTGACAGCCACTGATGTTGACTGTATTTTTGACCCAAAGTTATAAACTCAAGAAATACATTGCCTATTGATCAATATCAAAGAGTCATGTACACCGATGACTCAGCACAACCTACTATAGGCACAAAACATTGATATTCCTCTGCGTGCTTAGTCGTAAGGGGCTATATGGAGAGTAGTAAATCCTATCCACAACATACCTATATGCAAACCTTAGGGGACTGCACTGCAAAACTAGCAGAGCTAAAGGATCTGGTGATGGCACTGGAACATATGGATCCTGACCAGCTAACACTGATTGTCTGTGATTCATACTATTGTGTCCAGGCCTTCAATGAATATTTGCATTATTGGCACCAGAATGGGTTCAGAGATTCCAAATGTAACACCATCGAACACAGACTTCTGATTGGGAAAGTAGTGGATCTTAAGAAAACGCCACCAAATGTCCATGTTGTACATACACTTGGACACCAGCCCATTGGAAAACACATTGCTGGAATTCACTGACTGATGAAGCAGCCAAATCAGTAGTAGCTGCAGCTTCTGTTGCTGCAGTAACTCATTCTAGGACTGTCGCATAGGCTCTCATGATCCTAATGAAACTACTGGATTTTTGGGCGGCAGGATCTTTCGCAGTGTGGGGGACTAAGTCTGATCCACAGTGAAGGACCCTTGTCACCCCATATCCGGGTTATGCTCCGGCTAACTAGCAGTGCCTCACCTCTCCGAAAGGGAAGAGGCAATTGGGCAGCCGAGCGCATGACATCTTAGTGCTTCCCAGGGAAGTCATGGTCACTCAGGTCACAACCAGTTCCCTCGTACAAAGTGCGGTCTCATATATAAATGACAAAGGCAGTTTGAGTGTTAAAGATTTTTTTTAATAAAACAACTGCATTTTAGATAACAAGGCGTGAGCCGCAATAACCAGAACCATACAACACAGTAGGATTGAAATAGTAATGAGGAGAGTGAAACATAAGAATAAGGCTATCATATTGTAACTAAATTATGTTCTCTCTAAGTTATATTTTGAGCACAGCATGTGAAGCTCTAAGCCTGCGTTTCTGGTTCCCCCGGGAGGACATCAACCCTCATACCTGAGCAAAGGCCTGTGATTTGGATCAGCATCTGCAACAGGGCAGTCAGCATCTAGTTGTGGGTTCCTGGTCGGAATCTCCCTCTTACGTGTACCAGGACTAGAAAGTGTTTTAAAGTGTTAAAACTAACACACCGGTGTTCTAAGAAACGTCCCTACGTAAGGATGTGTACTTTCTATGAACCATAAAGATTAAACTTCTACCACGTCTATCGGCAATGTACCAGACTGTATCCTTGACTGAAGCACAGAGCGAGCAAGAATGTATTGTTTGAGAACACAGTGCTGAAGTAAGCTAAACAGTGTGATAGAAGAAAATAAAACAAGACCGTGAAACTGGTTGTTGTACAATAACAGTGCGAGGCTAAATAAAATGCATCTAGGGCAAAGTGCACAGAGGCCTAATACGTTAAGCAAATGCGCAAAAAGCTACATTCAAAATGGCTACACTACAGGACGAAACCGGACGATGAAATATGGGCTGCTGTGACAGCCGCAGCTGAAGGCACACCCTTGCCAAAAGCATATCCTGCAAAATATTCCTACTGGATGGTAGACTTCTTTTCCGCCATAGCTATAATACCATGTGTGGGTAATCCTGAGATTCCCAACAAAGATCGAAGACCAGAGTTGATCAAAGCAGCGCATGAAGGAGTTGCTTTTACCCATGTTGGTGGGGTGGCTTCAATATCATTGTTGCAAGCTCATTATTGGTGGCCAGGTC
Organism: Pleurodeles waltl; assembly: GCF_031143425.1. Lineage (NCBI taxonomy): Eukaryota > Metazoa > Chordata > Amphibia > Caudata > Salamandridae > Pleurodeles > Pleurodeles waltl. The sequence continues at coordinate 741,059,125 of NC_090439.1, read as the reverse complement.
TATACAAACAGACAAAGCAGTATGTCCTTTGTTGTGATGTCTGCCAACAAATTAAGGGGTCCACTCCACTGTCAAACACCCACCACAGACACCTTTCTAATTTCTAAGAAACCATTACAATGTGTTTACCTTGAACATTGTGGTTCTTTGACACCTGACAGTGCAGACAAATACATTTTAGTCACTGTTGGCTCCAGATTTCTATGAGAGTGGCCCCAACGTTTGGACTGTAAAGATTTGCTAGTCTTTATCGGCACATATGCAGTTGTGACTTTTCACGCAGACCAGGGCCCTGCTTTCACCTCAAGGGCATTAAGGGACGCCATGTCTTTGTTACGGGTCCAACTCCATTACTCATATCCATTTCATCCCGAGGGAAATAGTGTCATGGCATGACAAAACCAAGATTTAAAGCAATTCTTAACAGCCAGAGTACTTGGTACGGGTCATAGTTGGCTGAATCACCTGTATAGAGTCCAGAGAGCACTTAATAATCTGCCTAGAAGGTCCCTGGGGGGTCATACTTCATATGAGTGCCTGTTTGAAACTCTAATGAATGTTCCAGATCTTGATGGTCCTGGGTGGAGGTGGTAGTAACACCCTTTGACATAAATGAAAATGTCACTGTCTTGCAGGAATTACAACAGTTCCATGATGACAACACTTCTGCCAGTGCTGCCTCCTCAGTAATTAAGGATATATCGATAACCTCTACCAGCTGGATTCCAAAGGTTGGGGATCTAGTATGTGAAAACGTTGCTGTGAAAAAGGAGTTTGGTCCTTCTGATCGTGCACCAGTTCCAGTCCTGGAGATGCACGGTATCAGAACTGTTATTCTACCACCGCTGCCTGGTTCTAAAGAAAACCGCTTTGTCTCCATCACCAATGTCAATTTACACCATGTGACCGATCCTGCACAGCAGACCAAGAGGAACAACCATTAGTACATGAATCCCTCTCACTGATGGTCAAGATGTCCCTCTACAAGTTTTAAACAGAAACACTGACACCTCATCGAGCTTGGGGAGGGTGGAAAATGATCTTTCATTAGTTCCACTAGCATCTTTTACGACAAGCAACACAGAAAATATTGACCGATCATTCTCAAATTCTACACAAACGGATGGCATCCTTTATTACGAACCACCGTGGGAGACCACTGTTAGTTCTCCTCTAATATGGCTCCAGTTTTTGCATGAACTGCTTCTGGATACTTTGCCGCAATTAATGACACCTTGGACTCATCTGCCTTTTCTACATCTGAACTGTCAAGAACAAGTAAACTGATAATTTGGGTCAAAACAAACTACTTTGTTCTCCCATGGAACTATCTGTGGCTTTCCTTGACTATATTGGCTTTCCTCTTGTGGATTGGTTTTGTTATTACTTTCTTTCTACTGATACATGGTCATTACCTTCCTGAACGATCAACAGTGGAACTTGTGGATGAGGTCCTGAAACCCCATTTCTCTTCTCACAAGGTCCACAGAGACTTGTCTTATGTGAACATTTCTGCTATACCAATTCCTGATGGGATTGTTTGGGATAAAGTCATATTTGATAGATACAGCCTAATGGAGGTCATTCAAATCCCACATGTGTTTAAACTTTCTATGGATGATATAATAATACCCAGAGTTGTTTCTGATGACTGGGATGTGAAAACAGTTGATTCTATGATGACTGACTTGCAGTATTTTACAGTATTTGAAAGTGAGGATTTATATCAATCCAAAGAAAATTATGGAGAAATCTTCTGTTATAATTATTATAGACACCATTTAATTCACAGAGCAAGTACTCCAAAAAGTTATTCTGAAAAATGTGCAGATTTTTCTGGGCGTAATGGTAAAAATGCTGAGTCATATTATTTCAACTTACCATTGATGGAAGGTGTACATAAACTATAGACACACACAAAATTCATTTATTCTGATTCCTTTGTTTCCCAGTTGGCTATAGAAAGATATGAATATTAGTTGAACTCGATTGACTTAAAAAGTGTGTGCGAAACAAACAATTGGCAAATATGGGGGAAGGAAGCTTTATTTAGAGCATGACTGATACCTATTCAACTGATAATTTCAAATGAAACTGTACAAATTATTTAGTCTTAGTGAAAATTAAGGATTTGAATGCACCCAGTATACCTGCCCTTGCAAAAGTTTACAAATGGCAAAAATGTATCAATGCAACAGAAGATCAGCTCGATAAATAGGTCCAAAATGGCACATTTAATGCTTCACTTTCACGTCCTGGTGGGTGGGTATTGCGGCCAGTAGATTCCAATAAGTGTCATAAATGTTTTGTAAACTCCACAGGGGTTTTAAAACAAGTAGGCCTGATCCTCGCTATGTGTCATCTGAACATGCGGGTATAGTAACGACATACAGTGTAGGGAAACTATGCCAGCAATGGTTGAAGAGTTGATAACTAGATTCTGTTAAAGATCACCTCAGTCTGCTGTCTAATAATACTGATTTACATGATTTCCTGTTAGGCCAAAGAAAACAATGTAGAAAGTGCTTCTTATATGCAGTCTATAATGAAATTTGGAAGCTTTCTCAACAAGAAGCTGCTGCCCAGTTAAGGCAAATAGATCAGGAAAATTTATAGAAAGCATGAGCTGTTGTAGATAATGGGATTAATACCCTGTCCGACTGAATATACTCCTTAAACAACATTGTTTCCTCAGCAATAGCCATAGTACAGAGCGACATGCCCTCTTTACGCCATGAACAGAGTCAACTAAGATCCATTATGCAGTTAGGTTGGACATTACAAACACTGAAAGCAGGTTGCGTTCCATGGCAACACGTTAGCGCAAGGAACATATTTTCTACATTTAATTTAACACGACAACAACAACTAATGGCTAAGAAGGAAGCAACTTATGTCATGCTAAATATTGAAAAGTTGCCTTCCACTGTGGCTGAAATACCATCTGCTGAGTGGTTAATACATGAGGTCATCAATCCCGCTATTTCAACACTTCAATTCACATCCTGCTTAAAACACATTACAGTGGGCAGATATGAAAGGCTACGAGATAGTTACATACACGAAGTGCATGAGCCACCCTTCACATACAAATGTCTCAGTGACTTGAAGGAGGTCTTTCTTAGCGGTAGTGAATGCAAAACTTCTGTCAGCCATTCAATAGCTTGTAAACAGCTCACTTGCATGGGGCATGTAACGCTTCTGCAGCACACTTTGCCTGTAATCTGAAGGGAGTCCCCGTCTCCTTGATTAGACCTGCATTCCAGGTGCTTCTTAATAGTGAGAGCTGTTGTGGGATGCGAGCCGGAAAAGGTTGTCATTTCGGTTTCCAAAACTGTTACATGCTGTGGGAATGTACTTTGTCCTCCTACACGATAGAGGGGAGTAGCTGAGATTTGGCCCCATATCACTACTTCAAATGTGAATTTTGATAAGTTGAGCAGACTCAAGGCTTTATTGTTTCAAAAACATCTGGCACTTACATCTGCATGCGAGACCTATGAGATTCAGGTTGAAAGGTCATCCGCAGAGATACAGTCCCTTTTAAGTACTAACTTTCCGAGACACTTTGGTGAATTTGTGGGTCGGATGTTCAACATGTCCAGTACTACTGGAATCGGACATTTCTTTAAAACTGTTGGTTCTGGTTTTATTCACACCTTCTCCTCTATATTTGGCTTAATACCTTCAGCCATACACTCATTATTTTCCAGTATTTTCGGGAGATTTCCGATAACTTTGGCTATAATAGGTGGCAGTTTGCAATTGATACTTTTTCTGTGCAATGGCTGTCCCGTTAGAACAAGGAAGACTGAAAGCGCTTCCACCTGCACAGCTGTGTCGTGAACGCATGATGCAGTACTTTGGAGCACCACTCCTGGAGCGATTGGAGTGTGACTGGTCTCTGTCATTCAGACCGGGTTTGCATTATGTGTAGCCCGTGTTTTTGTGCCTCTGGTGCCCTGAATGTGCACTAAAAGTTTTGTCCTTTTTATACCTGCTCAAGTGTCTGTAAAACTTGTCATCATTGACATCCCCATATATATATATATATATATATATATATATATATATATATATATATATATATATATATATGTATATATATATATATATATATATATATATATATATGTATTGATAGATAGATATATATGCTTTAAGATGAATTTTAGTAGCTTTTAAATATTAAGTTAGGCTTTGAACCACCTTTGAACTGGCAAGGGGAGTGTGTTGTGTAGCCATTTTTAGCTACAGTTTCATACACGTTATTTTAGCAAGCTAGGCCTACCACTGTGCACTTTAATCTAGATATATTTTATTTTAGCTGCGTTATATTACTTTAAAAGTAGTCACATTTGCAGTCTTGTTTTTTTTTCTCTATCTAGCTGGTCTTCTCCTAGGACAGCACTGCATTCTTAAACAAGACATTTCTTTCACTCTGTGCTTTTCTCAAGGCTGCATTAAGATAGGTAGCCCTTCCGTGGGGATCCTTTCTTTGAACATCAGATGTTTTATTATAAAAACACTACTTTTACCCATGTACATTAGAGGGAGATTTCAGCCGGATGACCCTGACTGTATGCTGATTGCTTTGCTGCAGCTGCTTATGTAGACTGCAGGCCTCTTGCTCAGGTATGAGGGATGATGTCTTTCCAGGAGGAACATGAAAGGCAGATTTAGAGCTTAACATGCTGTGCTCTAACATAGCTAAGTAGGAACTATACCTAGAAACCTTAGTGACAGTATGGCAGTGTTATTCTTGTGTTTTACTCTCCTTGTCACAATTTTAATCTTATTATACTTCATCGTCCTAGTTATTGCAATACATGCTTTATTATCTAAGGTGAAGTTACTTCAATAAAACCTTATCGAATCTTACTCTGCCTCGGATTGTCCTTACATAGGTGAGACTAATGTAACTGAGAGAAACGGATGCAATCTGAGTGACCACGATTCCCCTGAGGATTAATGTATGTCATGCGCCTGGTTGCCCCAATCATCTCTGCTCTTCGGTGGAGATGAGGCACTGCTAGTTAGCCAACACAAACCCGGATTAGACCAACACATGTCACATGGTGCAGGATAAGACTAAATCCCCGCAGTACAAATGATTCTGCCGCCTGAATCCAATAGTCTCATTAGGATAATGAGAACCTACGTGACAATATGAGATGTCCTCAGGGGAGACAAGATTGATAAAGAAATTCATCTCCTGTGGAACGTATCATTGCATTTATGTTTTACAGTGTTCTTGTGGACTACAATATATTGGCAGCACTATTCGTCCGGTGAAGAAGAGAGTATTGGAATTACAGAGCGATTAAGAATCATGATGTCTCTTAACCTGTTGCCAGACATTGGGGCACAAAGTTCATAACGAAGATGCTGATCTTTTATTGTTTTTTGGCATTGATAGGATTGAGAAGACTATACGAGGTGGAGACAGAGAAAGGAGACTGAGAGTTAAGGAATCAGAATATATCATCCTCCTCTGTAGTAAATCGCCCGGAGGGTTAAATGAGGATGAAGAACTTTATCCACTTTTTGGCTGATGTGACAGTATTAGCATTTTTTATGGTCCCCTTTGTCTGTATCTATCAATGTATACCAGGGGTCTCCAAACTTTTTATTGCCGTGCCCCCCAGTTGAAAAATAAAAATAATTGGGCCCCCACCTCAGAATTTTTCACAATTATTTTATAAAGATAGCAATGTTTAAATATGTCTAGATGTATTTAAACATTGCAGTTAAATACTGTTACCTTTTTAAAATGCAATAACATGTTTCTGCTAAAAAAAAAAAAACACTTATCTGTGTAATGCTTCTTGTGGCCATAGCCTGGCGCCCCCCCGGGGATCACTAAAGTCCCCCCGCTTGAAGAACACTGATGTTTACACTACTGTGGTTGCTCTCGTTTTTAGTTCTCCTTTTTCTTTCTCTTCCTCTCCTTTTTCACTTCTCTTCCCCTTTCTTTCTTCTTCCTTTTCTTTTTGTCCCTTGTCCCCTTCTTCCTTCTCTTTTTTTCATTAATGTTGTCTTCCTTTTATTTCTTATTTGCTTTTGAGGATTGCCAGTCTTATTTTGAATGAAATGTTTATACTTCTTATGCGCTTCCTCCGAATCATATAGAGAATATTTTAAGACATTTGTGCACTTGGGTTTATTTTATTTTATTTAGTGTTAGGATATTTATCTTTTTCCTTTTTCTTTTGTCAAACTTTTTCTTTTAGATAATTTAGTGAAGTTCCGTTACACATGATGTGAAAATGACAGGAGTACTATGGTCATGGTTGATCAACCATAACTTATAAATTAATATAATATAATTACACTCTACATATAAAGGCCTATAATTGGAATGGAATAGGCCACTTAGCCTTTATATTTTGGGCAAAAGAAAATTTATTGAAAGAATTTATTGAAAAATGGTTTACTCATTGCCATAACATTAATGAATGTGGAATGATTTGTATTATTTTGAGATTTTTTGGACCATGAAGAACAATGTTTACATTTTTTAATCATGCATATAGCTGATTTAAAAGAATATGGGAGAGTATATATGTATTTTTTGTATGTTTGTGAAAGTTGTTATATATATTTATGGTGGATTGGGCACAACTTTTTCAAACAAGGCCACGACGAAGACTCTTCTGGGTTGAAACGTGTAGCTGAATAAATTTTTTCATATAAGGATGCAGACACGCTGAGTGCAGCCTTTTTTTATGGTGTGACACGCTGAGAGATGTTCTTGTTTTTTATATATCTAAATCTATAGCTATATATATATACACACACACACACACACACACACATATATATATATATATATACATATATACATACAGAGACACTATCCTGTATTGGGTATATCATTATGTCAGTGAACTACGATATATTTAATATATTTATATACATTATCCTAGAGCATGCTATGATACTCCCTATTGGTGAGATGACCTTTTGGTTCCAGAACAAATTGTTTTCAGAGAACTATGGCTGTAAATATTTACTATGTCCTTCTACATCCTACAGGTACCCGGGCAACGTACCCAGAAATTGTGTGAGTCAGTGACATGCATGAATAATTAGATGTATCTTATATTTTCAGGAGTGATCACTCGGGGGGTTGTGGTCTGGCCACGAGATGAAATGGGCCGCCTAGGAGCAGAGCTCTGCGGGATGGAGGGCCTCAGACTCCCGCTCCAACCACTGAGAGGGTACCAAAGGACGCTGCCGCTGGGGGGCCCATCGGCCGGGCACGAGGTGAGCCTGATAGACCCTGCACAGGGTGCGTGTAACAAGACAGCCTGTGACCTCGCGCTCAGCTGCGGCCTCCTGTGACATCGAGGCCTGGCCCGACGCGAGGAGAAAGACAGGAGCGCCCGAGCGCCTCTGGGAGAGTTGCGTGCCACGGTTGGAGACTTTCTGGTGGGACGCCGGCACAGCCCGCGGCTCCGCTCCTCTCCGTGTGCTCTCCCCCTACCTCCTCTCACCTCTCCCCCCTCCTCAGAGAGTGCTGCGCCGGGGAAGGAGGTGCTTTGAGCCTGGTGCGCCTGCCGCAACTTAGCGAAGAGGGGGGCATTGACCCAGCTGCCCTACATACCACCCAAGGAATGTGAGTCCACGCACCCGACTCCCTCACAGGCTGATTTCCGGGTGCGCAAAGATGGCGCATTAAAGACACAAGAGCGCAATGACCCCACAACCAAGGATCAACGCTGACGGAGAGGGACCCTGGTCAGCAGGTCCTTGATACACCTGGCTACTGCACCCCTTGGGCTCCTGGGAGGGGTTAATGATCCAGGGGCAGCAGTATTTGCGGGAAGTGCCACGACCCACAGTGGAATCGAGCCCCGAGAGACTGTGAACCGGGACAGTAGGTGGAGTGGACCAAGCATCCCCTCCCACACATCGTGCAGGTGGAACGAAGAAAGCCTGTTGGAAACACCAGGGGGGAAAATCCACACCATTACACTCTGCGGCTGCGGATTAACCATGCTGCCTTTAGCCCCCAGGCTGGAGAGCCTACAGGCATTTAGTGGCTACACTGACGCTGGAACAGTGGAGGCCTCCATGCACTAAAGTTTTCCCTCTTCATGGATCCTGAATTACTGAGACCTGCACCTTTCCTCCCTCTTCTGATTTTTGACATTTGACCACTGGCATTGCAGCAGTCACTTACTGGTCCCCGCCAAGTACTGGATCCATCGCAAGGGCGTAAGGTGCCTCCCCCTTCACCTCCCACGGCTACCGCTCGCCCACTGAGTGCTACTGTATCGCAAGCCGGCACTCAACAAGAGTACTCCCCCTCCCAGGTTCTACAGCCCACCGGAACACACCCGCATCAGGGAGTCTGCGATGCCTGGTGGCAGGACGTCAGGCAAACAATCAGGTAAACCATCCCGGCATTTACTCTTCTCTGAAGCTCTACAACATTCGAGAGCCCCATCCCCCACCTCAGAGGTGCATCCAATCACTCCGCCCAGCACCATGGCGGACCCAATGCAAGGAGCAACTATGGACCGCATTCTGCAAGAGATATCAGCGGTGGGCCGCAGGCTGGAGGGGATGGACAACGCTATAACCTCGCTGACAGCGGAGACGAAATCCATGCGCTTGGATATAGCAGCTTTCAGTCACGAGGGGTGGGACTAGAACAGCGAGTGTCGATGGTGGAAACGCATATCACCTCCTCCTTGGACAGAGATCAGGAACTTCTATACCTCCGAAGCAAGCTAATAGACTTGGAGGATAGGAGTCGTAGAGACAACGCCCGCTTTCTAGGATTCCCGGAGTACATTGAAGGTGCGGACACTCACTCCTACTTGCGGGAGACCCTACCCAAGCTCAATGGCCTAACTTTCGACCCCATCTGGAATTTCAAAGAGTGCACAGACTAGGCCCCCAAAAGACGGGACAACGCCAATCATCCCGCCCAATCATAGCATGCCTTCTGCGACACGTGCAGACCCACCAACTACTACAAGCGGCCCGTGCACACGGCCCATTTAGAATGGATGGACTAGAAATTAGACTGACCGATTTCTCTAAAGAGACCAGCGAGCACAGGAAGGCATTTCTGGCCCTTTGCGCCAGCTGGAAGAGAAATACGGTCTGTACGAACCGGCAAGAATGTGGATCACTAAAAATGGTGTGTCCGAGGACTTTTACAACCCTGAAAACCTGCGAGTTTTTCTGGAAGGGCTCCAGACCCAGTCAATGGATACAGCGCATCTAACCCAGACTCAGGACTTGTCTGGGGCGACTCACCCTTGGAGAAGCGGGACGGACCACTATGGACTCCCACCCCAGGGGGAGAGACCTAGGACGGCTCACGAAGAGCCACAATGACAGGGGAGAAGTACTGCAGGCAGTGGTGATGCACACGCAGACCACAGACAGACACAAGTCTCGCTCCCGCCTGAAGCCCACTGCGGGCCCCACCTGATGACAAAGATGCACGGCATTTCAAGGGAGCTGTGAGGGTGGTGAATACGGAGTCCTCCACGAGCTGCAATGGTCCTCCCACTGAGACGATGGAAGGATGAGTACCGGCCTCTATGTTTTCGCTGATGTTTTGTTTTACAGCTGAACTGCATTCCATTAGCTCTCACGAAAAACTCATTCTGTTTCTCAGCCCCCATTTGGTCTGTTTGAGTCTACTGTATAACATGCCTATCGAATTTCAGATTTCATATGTTTATAGTATGTTCCAAGTTTGATTATCTCCTACTGATTGCTGTTCAATGTTTTAAGTATTCAATGTCATATTGCTCACATGTTCGCGGGTGACTCTCTTCCTTTCCCCCAGTCACCCAATCTGCTCCCTCTTTCACACCTCCCCTGCACTCGTATGCCCCTCCCTCCGCAAGATAGAATCCCCCTATGCTGCCTGATTGGCCCCCACATAGATAAACTACCTTACATACATTGCTAGTGATTGATGACGAGCACTATGCCCTGCGTATCCTATCTGGGGGTCACTGCACTAGGAGACACGGGGTCCTCAATGGACATGTTGATAGATGCTCCCCCCTCGCCTCCACCCTTATCCCCCCATGTGGATATCCTGCACCTGTGTCCTTCGCGCAGCTTGACACTATCACTGCGATCCTGGCCTGATACCATCCATGGCGCACACAGCAAAGATTCACTGTTCTCTCCTCTCCTCTTCTCTCCTCCTCTCCTCTCTTCTCTTCTCTTCTCTTCTCTTCTCTTCTCTTCTCTTCTCTTCTCTTCTCTTCTCTTCTCTTCACTTCTCTTCTCTTCTCTTCTCTTCTCTTCCTTCTTCTCTTCTCTTCCTTCTACTCTCCCTCTCTTTCTTTCTCTCTTCCTGTCTCTTTCTCTCCCCTCCTCTGCTCTTGAAGGTAGTACCGACCTCTCCCTACCCTTCTGGCCCATTCCTTATACTTCTATCTTTCTCTCCTTCTCACTTTCCTTTCTTCTCTTCCCTCTCCTCTCTCTACCCTTCTTTTTTGTATTCTTTCCCCTTCTCTCCCTTTTCCCTGGTGTCTCCTCCCTTCTCTCCTCTCTCTCTGCCCGATTCACCTTCCTTGCCTTCCACCCCCTTTCTTCCCTCCCCTATTGCCTCCACCACTGTTCAAGGCAGCCTTTTTCTCCAGATTCCTGTACTCGCCCACAACTCCCTCAACCCCCCCTCTCTCGTCTGGTCTCCCTAGCCCCTACCTTCGGGTCCCACGATGGATGGCTCTCCCCAACCCCCTCCTACCCCACTGCGGATCATATCCTGGAATGTAAATGGCCTTACCCATTTCATAAAATGAAAAAAGATGCTTTCCTACCTTAACTCCCAGCTGGCTGATATAGCTCTACTCCAGGTGATGCACCTTGACAGAGATGAGCCCGATAAGCTGCACAGGGACTGGGTGGGGACAGCGTTGTTTAGCTACAGCCCTACCCCGCAAGAATTAGGAGTTAGCCCCCCCCGGAAATGCTGTGTCGCACTACTGTTACGGAAAACCATCCCCCTCACTGTCATTAAATCATGGGCTGACCCAGAGGTGTGATATGTGTTCGATAAGCTGATGATGGGGGACTCCTCACTGTGTGTGGGCTCTGTTTACAGGCCAATCGGTTCAAAACGACTGTTCTTTCTGAAAATCAACCATCTCTTGACTGAAACAGGGGCAACTCATTACGTAATTGGGGGAGACTGGTATCCGGCTAGAGATGCGGTACTAGATAGGAAAGGGCCCCTGGATGGCAGCAATAACACTGACAGGGCCCTATAGTCTGCTAAAATGCTGGACAACGGCTTGGTGGATCACTGGAGGCTGACACATCCGGTCGACAGAGAGTACACCTTTTTGTCACCGGTGCACAGCACTCAATCCCATGTAGACTATTTCCTCATGTCACATAATTTAGTGGCCCATGCCCAGGATGCTCAAATACTTGAATGTGGTCTTTCAGACAACTCCCCAATCCACGTCTCTGTCCAAGTGAGCCTGGTGTCTCTGGGTCACAAACCGTGGAGATTTGCCGTCCATCGCTACCGTTCTCCGCAAGGTAAGACACAGCTGAGAGCTGTTCAAGAAAACCTAGGCACTGTTGACTTCCAGAGGATCGTACGGGCAGCAGCCAAAGCAACCATTCGTGGGCAAATGATGCAGGATGTGGCGTTAGGAAATAGAGAAAGAAAAGTGCAACAAGTGGCACTGGAAACCGATATTCGGCGTCTCATGTGGCAATACACAAACCACCCCTCCCTTCACACGCGCAGATGTCTGGAACACACCTGCATGGCCCTAAACGAGCTGTACATCTCCCAGGCCGAATACTCCCTGCAACGCCTACAAGGGAGACTACATGAGCAAGGTGAGAAGGGTGGCTGATTGCTGGCAGCTCAACTTCGTCAGAGAACGGCCACTCTTGCTATACCGGCCATTCGCACTCATACAGAAGAGGTGCTTACGCACCCACAAGAGATAGTCAATGAATTTGCATCCTTCTACTGGCATCTCTACACACCAGAGGCGACATCCAGCCCTACCCAAATTGAGGCCTAACTCACTAACATTGACTTACCCTCTCTTTTCGACAAAGGTCGCAACCTTCTGGATGAAGAAATCAGTAGACTGGAAATTGAGAAAGTCATCTCAGACCTCCTCTACCACAAGTCACCCGGGGAGGATGGATTCCAAGTGGAATTCTATAAATGTATGGGGATGAGGTGATTGATGTCCTGCATGGGGCTCTGGGAGAAGCATTCCCAGACGGAAGCTCTGGGTGCTATCTCCAACAATGCAGAAACCGGGAAGAGACCCCCCTACTCTGTAGCAGCTACCGGCCCATATCTCTCCTTAATGGTGATATTAAAATACTAGCCAGTATTCTAGCGAACCGCCTACGCAAAGTCATACCATCCCTAATATACCACACTCTAGTGGGTTTTGTACCTGGCTGCACCTCCAGAGATCACTTGCGCACTTTGTCACACTCTATGGGCATCCAGGGACATGCCAGAGGCCGCACTAGCCCTATCTCTGGATGCCGAGAAGGCGTTCGATCGCATAGAATGGCCCTACCTATTTGCGACACTGACAAAGTTTGGTCTGGGTGACCAGCTTATTTCTATGATCCTCCTGCTCTATGATCATCCCACAGCGCAGGGTAACTGCGGAGGTTTCCTCTCGGATACCTTCCCCATCCGCAGAGGGATGAGGCAGGGATGTCCCCTCTCACCCCTTTTGTTCCTGTTGGCAATGGAACCAGTGGCAGCCTCCATCTGCTCCTACCCCTCGATAATGGGCCTCCCTCTGCCAAGTGTCACCTCCGAAATATACTTATACGCTGATGACGTCCTTTTAACCATGATAGACCGGGAGCATTCTCTACCAGCCCTGCTGGAGATTATTGATGGATTTGGCCCCCTCTTTGGTTACCGCAAAAACTGGGAAAAGAGTGAGGCTCTCCCCCTCTCGTGTGTGACCACAAAAGCTGTGCTCCTTGGCTTCCCATTTCCATAGACACCGAAGCGCTTCAAATATCTGGGAGTACTAGTCAATCAAGGTCTGGTCCATATGGTGACAGACAGTTTGGACTCCATCATTGCACGACTGAAACTTGACTTCGAGAAATGGAACCACCTGGGCCTCTCCATGTAGGGCAAGATACAGGTGGTAAGAAAGGTCACGGTACCTCGCTTCACTTATGTTTTGGGACTCCTACCCCTACAAGTACCTCTTTCGACATTGTGGTAAATTGACTCACAAATTAGAGCCTTTGTGTGGGGCTCTACGTGACCACGTCTGGCATCAGCTAAACTAATGGTGGGCCGCTCCCATGGGGGAATGGGACTTCGCTCAGTGGAACATTACGCACGAGCTCTGCACCTATCACAACTGGCTTATACACGGACCGGGTCGCCGCAGCCACCACAGTGGGTGGCTTTAGAGAAAACGCTGCTTTTCCATGATGGGGGACTTGGCGGGCTTTACCGTGACTATCTCCTGTCTTCCAGTACAGCAAACCCGATCCAAAAGGTGACCCTAGTGGCCTGGCGCAGGGCCCACCGCCTGTTTGGGTACATCCTCTCCTACATGCCCAGGCCAATTTATGGAACAACAATGGCTTACGGATAGGGAAAGAGATGCTTAATTGGACACAGTGGAGCAGAGTCAGTATCATTAACCTTGCTCAGGTCTTGGAGGACGGAGCGCCCAAATCCTTCGCTAAGCTGCAGGAGGAATTTAACTTCCACCCGCGGCAGGAATGGCGATACCTGCAACTCAAACACTGTTTACAACAGTGCGCTGACACAATTCGCTGGGGACTCCAGACTTTGCCCGTGGTAACCTATTTAAAAACATGGGCAAAGCACAAAGGTGTTCTTGCAGGCCTCTATGAGGTCATTACGCAACATTTATACTCTCAACCTCTCCTGGAAAAACTACGCCTACAATGGCAAGACCGCCTGCAGCGGATATTTGACACAGACGACTCGGCGGACGTTCTGGAGCCCTGGACAAGGGCACTCGAGAAGCTTGGCTAAAATTCTTTCTCTTCAGGGTAACTCAAAAAAATTGAATTATGACCACAGTGGAAACCACTCAGACAGCCAGCCACTTTAACACACCGACCGCCACAACGGTATTAACAAGCACTATGGCAGTAACCGCCAACAGCCAGGCGGAAGAGAATGTACGGCCCACACTATTACGACAGGCCCATCCCCCACCTTTCCCGGGGCGGTACCAACGACATCAAAAGCACGGCAGAAACAGAACACAGAAGTCAAAGGACTCACCTCTGGAGACTCAGGGAACAACCACAACGCCATGGAGCCGAGCTGCACATATTTCTGATGCTCGTTTCCTGCATTATGAGCAGCAACGCCGAGGAAGACGACCACAGTGAGTACTGCCGCTTAGCACACAAGAGAGGGGGAGGAAAAAGAGAGTGACACACACACGCAACATGCAACACACCCACCCCCAACACCATATACACCATCAGATGCACAAACATTTGATAGCCACCCCGTACCCCTCAGGAATAATGCAAGGACAAAATGATTGGAAGAAAGTGAGTGTAATATGATAAAATAACATGAATAAGTGCATCAAAATACAAACGTATTTACATATTTACAAATGTAGGGACACTGCCCAGTCCTCAATGTCTGTGGGCCACAGGGCCACATCACATAGGCCAAGGCCCCACCTCACTCCTGCAACAACATGGAGAGAACACTGCAGGGGCATCAGGTTGAATATACACAGGCACCTCAGGGGGACGGGAATGGGGAGACACCTCAGCCAGAAGATGGTACAATAAGACTGGTCCTGGAGGGGGCTACATACCCTGTGCGAGGTCCTGGGGAGTGCAAGGCCACAGTCTCATAAGTGGGTGGTTTGCCCACATGCTCTGGAGGGGGCAACATGCCCTGTCCTTGGTTCTGGGGAGTGCAACGTCACAGTCTCTCAAGTGGGTGGTTTGCCCACTGCATGGTTCTGGGGAGTGCAAGGCCACAGTCTCTCAAGTGGGTGGTTTGCCGACTGCTTGGTCCTGGGGAGTGCAAGGTCACAGTCTCTAAAGTGGGTGCTTTGCCCACTGCTTAGTTCTGGGGAGTCCAATGTCACAGTCTCTCAAGTGGGTGATTTGCCCACTGCTTGGTCCTGGGGAGTACAAGGCCACAGTCTCTCTAGTGGATGGTTTTCCCACTGCTTGATTCTGGGGAGTGCAAGGCCACAGTCTCTCTAGTGGGTGGCTTCTCCACTGGTTCTGAAGGGGGCATTGTGCCCAGTGTGCTTCATCCTGGGAAGGATGGGGTGAGTGGATGGCTTCTTCCACTGGTTCTGGATGGGGCCTTGTGCCCAGTGAGCTTCACCCTGGGAAGGATGGGGTGACTGGAAGGCTCCTTCCACTGGTTCTTGAGGGGGCCTTGTGCCAAGTGTGCTTCATCCTGGGAAGTATGGGGTGAGTGGATGGCTTCTTCCACTGGTTCTGGAAGGGGCCTTGTGCCCAGAGTGCTTCATCCTAAGAAGGATGGGGTGAGTGGATGGCTTCTTCCACTGGTTCAGGAGGGGGCATTGTGCCCTGTGATGCAGATCTTGGGGAGTGCAAGGTCACAGTCTCTGACCTGGGTGTCAGACCCACATGCTTTCCAGTGGCCAGGACGCACAACAGCCCATGGAGGCAGGACTACACACTGTCCGCTGGAGGTGATGGCTGCTCAGTGGTGGCAGTGGTGGTGCTGGTATCGGGGCTGGCAGTGGTGGGGGGAGGCTTAAGCCCATCCCCTGCAGCCTCGGACGGCTGCCCACTGGGGCTGCTGCTGCTGGTAGTGGTGCTGGTGGCGGTGCTGGTGGCAGTGCTGGCAGTGGTGGGTTGAGGCTCCAGCCCTTCCCCTGCAGCCTCGGACAGCTGCCCAATGGGGCTGCTGCTGCTGGCAGTGGTCCTGGTGGCGTGCTGGTGAGGGGGCTGGCAGTGGTGGAGGGAGGCTCCAGTCCATCCCCTGCAGCCTCGGACGGCTGCCCACTGGGGCTGCTGCTGCTGGCAGTGGTGCTGGTGGAGGTGCTGGTGGCAATGCTGGCAGTGGTGGGGGGAGGCTCCAGCCCATCCCCTGCATCCTCAGACAGATAACCACTGGGGTTGCTGCTGGCAGTGGTGCTGGTGGTGGTGCTGGTGGCAGTGCTGGCAGTGGTGGGGGGGCTCCAGCCCTTTCACTGAACCACCATTGTAGGTGGTGGGGGCTCTGAATGAGTCCCAGGACCTAACCTCCTGTCCTCCCTGCCTGCTGGTGCAGACCCCTTGCCCTTCCTGTCAGCATTGCCCCTTGCCCTTCCCTCCTGCAGCTGGTGGTGCCTCCTTGCCCTTCCTAGGCGCTGCTGGTGGTGCCTCCTTGCCCTTCCCTGTCGCAGCTGGTGGTGCTTCCTTGCCCTTCCTTGATACACCTGGTGCAGTCACCGTGTCAGAGTTCCTGCCTGGTGCCCGGGATCCTCTCCCACCTTCAGTAGCTTTCGACACTACTGTGGCTGTGGACTGGGTGGCAGAGGTGCTCACCTGGGTTCTGACCACCCTGGACCAATGAGAAGGACGGGGGAAGAGTAGTAGGGAAGAGGTGGAGAGGAAAAGCTTCTTAGGGACATTGGGGCAGGAAGAGGGTGAAGGTTTGGGAGTGGTAGGAGGTGTCAGTCTGCTGTGTTTGGGTGCAGGTGCATGGGCTGGATGCTGTTGTGAGGTGGTTGGCTGTTGGGTGTCTGAGTGCTTGCGTTTGTGTACTTTGGGAGGAAGGTGCATAGACACAGTGGGAGAGGACACAGGGGACATGTGCATGGATGTGGGGGTGGTGACTATCAGTGAGGGGTGTGTAGTGATAGGCGTAATGGTGGGAGTGGATGTGGATGTAGTGCATGCAGGTGTGAGTGTAGACGCACCTGGGAGGGACGTGGAGGAGGAAGAGGAGGGGGACACAGTGGAGGCAGTGGATGTTGGTATGACTGCATTTGGATAGTGTTTGTGAGAGTGGCTGTGGGATGATGTGTGGTGCTTGTGTTTGCCAGTACCACTCCTGTGTGTTGTCCTGGGAGCATGCTAGTCTGCCTGTGTGCTTGGGATAGGTTGGGGTTGAGGGGAATGGGATTGGGTAGAGGAAGTTGGAGGGAGGAGGCTAGAAACAGGGACAATGCCTGCCATCAGAGAGGAGGCCAGAGCCTGGATTGATCTCTGTTGGGAAGCCACGCTAGAGTGAATGCCCTTCAAGAATGAATTTGTTTGTTGGAAATGGGCTGCCAGCCCCTGGATAGCATTCACAATGGTTGACTGCCCAACAGCGATTGATTGCAGGATATTAATAGCCTCCTCACTCAGGGCAGCAGGGCTAACTGGGGCAGGGCCTGAGGTGCCGGGGCGAAAGAGATGCCCACCTTCCTGGGTGAGCGGGCACGGGAAACATGCTGTGGGGCTGCTGGGAGGGTGGTGCTGGTATGGGTGGTAGCGGCTGTACCTGTAGTTGGGGTGGGCACAGAGGTGTCCGCCACCACCAGGGACCTTCCATCGGAGGAGGTACCACTGTCAGAACTGTCCCCTCCAGTCTCCGCCGTGGTGCTCACCTCACCCTTCATCCCAATGGTGCCCTCACCTGCCCAGCAGTGGATGCCTACTAGCTTGGTTGGAGGAGGTGTACATCAGACCCTGCCCAACATGGGCCCTACCCTGCAATGTCCTGCCTGGCCTAGGGGCACCCATAGGCCCACATGTCTCACCCAGATTCCACCCCACCATGCGCAGAAGTATATTGGGGCACTATACTCACCCCCTGTTTGCTGCTGTGATGCACCCAAGCGCCCATCCAGCTCCGGATAAGCTACTGCCAGTATGCGGGCCATCAGGGAGGTCAGGGTTCGACGGGCACCCCTTCCTCGTTGGGAGGCCATCCCAAGCTGGGCCTCCACTGTCTTCCATGCCCAGTGTCTCAGGTCGTTCCACTGTTTGCGACAGTGGTGCTCCGTCTGCCGTAGACCCCCGGGGTCCGAACATCCTTGGTGATGGCACTCCATATGCCTTTTTTTTTATGGGTGCTGACCTGCAGAAAAATACACATAGGAAAAGGTATCAGTCATACCGTCCTGCCTGTTACATTCATGGCCTACCATAGCCCTCACATCCCCTTACGCACAGACATTGCCCACCATACATGCAGCACGCTGCCCAGGGTCCTTCCACCAACCCCCCCATGAGGCCCTCACACACAGCACTCCATGCATTCATGTCCCATGCATCATGCTCACAGTGTACTCACCTGTTGGTCTGGAGGTCCATACAGCAGTCGGTACTGGAGTAGGACCCCATCCACCAGTCTTTCCAACTCCACAGCGGTGAAGGCAGGGTCCCTTTCCCCAGTGACACGAGCCATGGTCTGTTCCAGACCCAGGTCACAGCAGCATTTGCAGTGTACTGATGAAGGTCAGGTAGCAAGTGAGTGAACAGATAGAAAGTGGTGGTCACATCTGCGGCGGTGCGTACCGTCTCCACCGGCATACATCACCATTGGCCAATGTAACCCTTAGGGCCCAATGGTATCCAATGAGGAGTTGCACAGCAGTTCTCGACTGCCTCCCGCAACAGCGCACAACGTCAGCAGAATTGCCTCATTTCCATTTGTCCCTTCATACAGGACAGGCAGACACCATTTCGGGGGGAGGGGGGGCAGGCCATGGCACCTAACTGCATCACAGTACATATAGGCACCATTTGGGCCTATCCAACAATATACTGTTACAGTCACAACATGCAATGCAGTGTAGTGTTTGGAAATATGGAATACTGACAAGCTGCTCACCGTTTGCTCACTAGATTGCAACCGCTGCGGATGACTAGGAGATGGAGACATCCCCCCATGTACAGGCCCTTGGTGGACTTGGCAACAATGGAGGACAGGGACATTATCCTCCCATATAGACTGGACAGGGCCACAATCACAGAACTCTGTGCCCAATTGGAACCTGACATCTGCTATCCATCAGCCCACCAGGATCCCCCCCTCCTGTGCAAGTTTTATCAGTGCTCCATTACCTGGCAACTGGCTCCTTCCAAGTGACAGTGGGCTTGGCAGCAGGAATGTCTCAGCCAATGTTCTCAATAGTGCTGACCAGAGTGTTGTCTGCCCTGATTAAACACATGCACAGCTACATTGTTTTCCCCCAGGTGGAGGATTTGGCCACAGTAAAAGCTGACTTATATGCAATGGGATATATCCCCAACATAATTGGGGCAATAGATGGTACACATGTAGCATTTGTCC
The DNA here is from genome assembly GCF_031143425.1 of Pleurodeles waltl. NCBI lineage: Eukaryota > Metazoa > Chordata > Amphibia > Caudata > Salamandridae > Pleurodeles > Pleurodeles waltl. Next base: position 741,039,852 of record NC_090439.1, on the reverse strand, counting down.
CCCCCAGAGAAATGAACAGGTGTTCGGAAATCGAAAGAGCTTTCACTCCATGAATGTACAGATGGTGTTCCTGGCAGACAAGTACATCTCCCATGTCAATGCAAAGTATCCTCTGTCTATGCATGATGCATTCGTCCTGAGGAATAGCAGCATCCCATATGTGATGTCCAAACTCCAGATGCACCGGATGTGGCTAATAGGTGAGCCCTGGTTCCCACCCAGTAGTTGTTGGTGTATGGGTATGGTGTGAGCCCTAAGGGTTAGTGTGTGTCTAACAGTTGTCCCTCGATATTTGCAGGTGAACCTGGTTACCCCAACCTCTCATGGCTACTGACCCCTGTGAGGAATCTCAGGACAAGGGCAGAGGAACGTTACAATGAGGCACATGGGCGAACAAGAAGAATAATAGAAAGGACATTTGGTCTCCTGAAGGGCAGGTTTTGTTGCCTCCATTTAACAGGTGGATCCCTGTACTACTCGCCCAATAACGTGTGCCAGATCATCGTGGCATGCTGTATATTGCACAACATTGCCTTACGTCGCCATGTGCCTTTTCTGCAGGAGGATGTGGCTGGAGATGGGCGTGCGGCAGCAGTGGACCCTGTGGACAGTGAAGATGAGGAGGCAAAGGATGAGGATGAGGACAACAGAAGTGCTATAATATGACAATACTTCCAATGACACACAGATAAGACAGTGCAATTTCACATTCAATTGACAGTTTTGTGTTTGTCATTGCCACTGGTACGCTTATTTTCCCATTTCTATGGCCATGTACTGTACCCTTTGGTATCTCTATTTTCAGATATTTGTGCCCCACTATCACTCCTGGTGTGTTGACTGCAGCCAACTACAGGTCATTCCTATGTATACATTACTGTACAGTTGCATTGCAGTGTTTAAAGCTTGTTAAACAAATACATAATTCAATCATTGACAGACTCCATGCTTGTATTTAATCAAATGTTGTTCATTTAAGTGCTAATAAGTAGAGGGGATGTGCAATGGGCTGGGGTGATGGTGGAGGAATGTCCAGGATAGGGTCCAGTCTATTTGTATCACAGGTGCATTGTCCAAGGGGGCATAGGAAGTGGAGCAATGGCTGTTCAAGGTGGACAGGGTGACAGAGTGGGACATAAGGGTGACAATCAGGAGAGTCTTATTTCCTGGCAGAGGTCTTGGCAATAGTCTTTAGCTTCTGCCTCGATCGCAGGGACCATTTGCGGGGTGGTTCTTCTTCTGCAGGGGGCAGGGTGCTGGTGGCCTGTTGTTCCTGTGATGGGGCCTCCTGTCTACTAGTGGCAGTGGAGGTGGAAGGCTGTTCATCGGTTTGGCTAGTGTTAGGGGCCCGCTGGTGTGCCACTGCCTGCCTCATGGTGTTGGCCATGTCTGCCAGCAACCCTGCAATGGTGACCATGGTGGTGTTGATGTCCTTCAATTCCTCCCTGATCCCCGGGTACTGTCCCTCCTGCAGCCGCTGGGTCTCCTGCAACTTGTCCAGTATCTGGCTCATCATCTCCTCATGGAGAGTCGGTTCCCTGGGCCTGTCCTCCCCCTGTCGCACAGCAGTCCTCCCAGCATCCTTGTTGTCATGTGCCTCCATCCCCTGAACCATGTGCCCACTGCCACTGACCCCAGGTCCCTGATTGCCCTGTGTTTGTGGGGTGGCCTGGGGTCTCTGTATGGTGGACACACTGCTGATTGACGTGAACTGTGGGCAGAGGTATGGGCCCACTGGATGAGTACTGTGCTGGTGTTTCCTGAGGGAGAAGGCTCTGTGGTGGTATGGTACTGTGCCTGGGTTACCGACTGTCCGGAGATCCCTGGTGGGCCAGGTTGGTCATCGAGATCCAGGCGTCCAGAGATGCTGTCATCACTGTGGGCCTCTGCTTGGGGGGGACTGGATGTTGCTGGCACCTCCTCTACGGTGATATTGGGTGGGGGACCTGTGGGGATGTAAATGCAGTGTTATTGTTTTTGTGTGTGTGTGTCATCTTGTGCATGGGTGTGTTGCCCTCTATGGTTGTTATTGCCCTTTCAGCTTTGCCTTGTGTGAGTAGTTATTTTGTGGGGTAGTTGTTTCTCTCTATTGTGCATGCTTTCGTGATGGTTGTCCATGCAGGTCTGAGATGGGGGTCCGTGCATTAGTGTTACAAGCAGGGCTTGGTATTGGGAGGGGTGGGTTGTGATGGTGGGGTGTGTGTGAGGTGGTGGAGTGATGGGAGTGAGGGTAAAGGTGGGGGTTTGTGATGGCATGCAGGTAGGGGGTGTGATAGTAATAGAGAGTTGACTTACCAGAGTCCAGTCCTCCTCCTACTCCTGCCAGGCCCTCAGGATGCATGATTGCCATGACTTGCTCCTTCCATGTTGATAGTTGTGGGGGAGGAGCAGGGGGTCCACCGCCAGTCCTCTGTACAGCTATTTGGTGTCTTGCTGCTGTGGAACGCACCTTCCCCCCTAGGTTATTCCACCTCTTCCTGATGTCATCCCTTGTTCTCGGGTGTTGTCCCACATCATTGACCCTGTCCACGATTCTCCGCCATACCTCCATCTTCCTAGCAATGGATGTCTGCTGCACCTGTGCTTCAAATAGCTGTGGCTCTACCCAGATGATTTCCTCCACCATGACCCTTAGCTACTCCCCATAGAACCTGGGGTGTCGTTGTGGTGCCATGGGTGTAGTGTGAGTGGTGTGGGTGAGGGTGTGTGGGGTGATGTGTTGGGGTGTGTGATGTAAGGTGCGTGGATGGTGTATAGGTGTTAGTATTGTGTGGCTGTGGTCTTGTCTGTGGTCTTGCTATCTCTCTTGTGGCAATTGTATTCGTAAAGGGTTGTGGGTAATGTGGGTGGGTGTTTTATAGTGGTGTTGGTGTGGTGTGTGTATATGTGCCAGGTGTGTGTTATTCACATTGTCCAATGTGGTGTTGTTTTGTTATGTTGTTTGTATTTTGAGCGCGGCGGTATGTACCGCCAATGGTTTAGTGTCATTGAATGTCCGCCACGGTGATTCGTAGGTTAGAATGCTGTGGGCGTAGCTCTGTTGGAAACGGTGTGGATTTTGCTACCGAAAGTTTATCACTGACCTTTGGGCTAGTGGACTTGTGTGCATGGCTGTATAGTGATAGATTGCTATGTGTGGGTCATTATGTAGGTGGCAGTAATCCGCTGCGGCGGTGGTATGTTGGCGACAGTCAGCATGGCGGTAAGCGGTACTTACCACCAATGTCATAATGAGGGCCTTTATGGCCACCGCTCCAAAATCATTGACTACTGCAAAAATATACTGGCTACCCATATTGACTGTAAAACTCAATCCATAGGCCATGCAACATGTTTTTGTGATGGCTATCAATTCTGCTACTTGCGCTGAGGTTACATTATACTAGTATGCTACTTCAACAATGTTTGTTATTGTACAAACTGCACATGCTACTATCAATGTTTATGATGGTCTATCAGACAAGTAAAATCCACAAATAAAATAAAATCAGCAAGTCAAGTGGTGCATGATAACTGTCTGGACTTAGTTTTGTACACAATTCTGCCACATAAATGCTGTCATGATCACAGTTATTGTCTCAATAAGCAGTGTCTTCCCTATCAGGTATTCTCAAAAGAATGGTGGGATTCAGGGTATTGCTATGTTTAATTGTAATGTTCTCAGCCACAAGAATGACTTGCTCTTAATTGGATAGATGGCTGCATATCAATGCTGAGTTTGAGTCTGCAGAATCTGAACTGAAAGAGGACTAACACAATAAGTGTATAATCCATCACAATTCGTTCACTTTACCAAGACAAGTTGAAGCAATGCTTCCCAGGCATCCTGGAAATGTGGTGGCTACTGGATCTAATGTAGATGAGAAGTATGCAGTTGGTTGCTTAGCTGTTCCATGTTGCGGAGTGAGTAGAGAAAATGAGCACCTGTCAGGTCCAGGAGAACTAACCTTGCCTTTTCTGCTAAAGGAGCAACATACATCTTCAGAGGTGCATGGCTTTCCTCATAGCTACTACCCAGCACCGGCCACGTGTAGGTATCATGAAGACCAGTTACAGTAGACTTGGAGAAAGGGAGTTTCAGAGAAAAGAGATGATGACTGCTGAGCACTGCTGACTGTTGTCTGACCAGGGAAGTTGTTCTCAGGGGTGGTGTGGGGAACTGGACTGCACCCTTCGTCATGTGGAATGTTGTGTGAGAACTGTGAGGGAATACAAGCTATAATTATAAGTTCAGATGTATCTTTTCACTAGTTCCCCAACTAGGCTACACATTCACCTTTTGAGCTTTCTTGTTCAAACCTACTTAAAATCCTCCATTTCCCTGCTTAGGCTAAGTGATGTTCTAATCTTCAAGTCGGACTGCGCTCTAAGAGGCAAGAACACTAACAGAATACTCAATCCTAGATTAATGCTTCCTTAGATAATCTTTTCTAGAGTGTTCTCTTATGGATTTACCTGCTCTCTTCTATTGTTTTTCTTAAGTAGTAACCTTGTGTAAATAATTATCTGTTAAAATAATTCTAAAATATACTTGGTGGGTGTTGAATTCACACCCACTTAGTTCCGGTATCGTTGCTGCATTTTCAAGAAGTAACAATAGTGTAATGCTATTGACCACTGACTCCATGTTGCACTTAGCCTAGCAGCACACCGTCACTTTAGTGACCACCAACTTCATTTTGCCTATTGACTTTATTTTAGCATTAGCCATGTTAAAAGCTGCAAGTAATTTTCCATGCTCACATTATTAAATGTGCTCATGTTTTTCTTCTGCTTTTTTTCATGTTCTTTCATACCAAGGGCTTAGGCTTATAAAAATGTACTAGGACGGCAGGGAACAGTTTTGTTTTCAAGGGGCATTTTGGGATTTTGGCCAAGTCTCCATGCCTAAAGTAATCAACATTTTTTTAAATAATAAACCTCTGCAGTGAAAAGAGTTTCTAGAATTTTCCTCCCTTGTTTTTTCCAAGTATAAGAGGCCGAGACCAAATAGACCAGATAGACCAAGGAGTGATTCAGATCTCAGACATGCTCAAGATGCTGAGGTGTGTCATCCTTCCCATGAGTATAATTGATCTCTCTCTCTCCGCGATGAATTCTGGGATCTGGCGATCTAATGCTGATAGGAGGGAGATAAAGCAGATGTGCCAGTGCCTCATGGTGATGCATATTTTTTCAATTCATTATTTGTTTTGCATTATAATATAGATACATATATTTGTGATGTGCTTCAGTAAGTCAGCTTTAGCATGCATGTTAATAGTGAAGCCTGAACGCGAACAGAGAGTTTCCATCTGTACCTCGTCTGACCATTGAGGGGCGGAGTCTCGGAGCCTCAGAGCTGCCGGAGCGGTGCGTGGTTCCCCTGAGTGAGGGGATTCTACGTTTCATGCCTGCTGGGAGTCTTGGCAGAATCCCGGCTCCCTGTCCTCGCATCCCCTGGTCTTCTCTGCCGCTCCTCCCCCATTGGTGTTGGTGCAGCCACATCAACACCGCGGCCGAGGTTGTATAGCACCACATAGCCAGTCTGCTGTGCTGAGCTGTTGCGGTGCCTTGGTGGTGCTTGGCAGGAGGGGGGCTGGGGGTGCTCATATCCCACCTACCCTCCTGCCGTTTCTTGGACCTTGTTGAACTTCCGGACTTCCTGCCAGGGGATCCAGCTCCTTGCTCAAGAGCCCCAAAGGCACTCAAGGCACCTAAGGCTTGGACAGATTTTGCTGCTGTTGGTCTCGGCCCCTGGTGGCCCCAGTGTTTGGCAGCCCCTGGTGGGGCCAGTTAGGACCCTGCACCGGGTCATACATTCTAGGATGGACGATCCTGAGTGGAATCACTGAAAGAATTCCTGGTCCTGATCCTGGTCCTGCAATCTACCTCGATCCTCCTAGGACTCCCAGGACTGCTCAGGACTGGAGTTTACAGGGGATGGCAGCCTAAGGTAAGTTCCTAACATTCTGCAAGCAGGGTCAAAGGTGTTGGGGCATAAACAAACGGAAGCTAGGCTGCAAGCATCCGGTTTTTGTCGGAAGCGGCTGGCATTAGGGCAGTGCAGCTTGTCTGGACCGCATTGCCTTGCTTCTCCTGCCCTCTGTCTCTCCTGCTTAATCCAACTTAACGGGTCTCTACTATTCCTTCTTCTTCGCCACAAGCTTGCAAGCCTTCAAGTGGAGTGCTGATACACCTCAAAAAGGACCATAAGCGTTTCTAAGCACGGATTACGCTGAGTTACATCACCTTTTGACCTGAGTCCCCCCAGATAAAGAAGGACTTCTGGAGTCTGCCTCAATATGAGGTCTGGTAAAGTAAGGAATGAGCACCCAAACTCTCAAAAGCACAAGAAATGCTGCTGCAGCAATGGTATCTCGCATTTGCCATCGACCCCTGAAAAGTGGACTCATCCTCTTTCACCTACCGCAATTACAGCAGCCACCTCTCCACTGGCTGCTGATCCGTCCAAACCAGTTACTTTGAAGTCTCAACTCTCCATTGTTCATGCGCTGTATCCATGCCCTTCAAAATTCTGTGAGTCTTCTCTTCTGGATTACTTTAACAAAAAACCTAAGCTGGAACCTCCGGCAAACGGTGGCGAGAATGAGCCAGTGCCAGGCTGGGGCGTCTCTTTGGAATTTGCAGCCATTGATATTCTACCCATGGCTTGTGGTTATTCAAAAACAGCGGCTCTAATCCATCGTCCTGTTTCATCCGCCTTCTCTCAGCTAGCATCTCAGGATGAAGTATGCCATTCGCCACCCTATGAGGGCCAGACGGCCGTGCACTTGTCAAAACATGAACTTTCACCAATTATGATATACAGCGATCATTCTTTCAATGTTGGCGAGTGGGAGACCTTTTTGGTAGCCTCTCCAGAAGTCCTCTTTTGGCAGGATGGGCTGGCTGTGAGTTGTCACGATCCTCCACAGGACTGCAGCATTTCCACATCATCTAGCCCACCGGCAGCCCAATGGATTCATAGTTCAACTGGTAGTATTCATCCAATGTTACTAATAAGGTCCTCTAGCGGGGCAGGTGATCCTAGCTCTCAAACGGAGCCTATGAAGGGCGAGTTCAAGGACCAATCGCTCCTTGATCTTTCCTGTCTTCAACCCGATTCCTAGGGAGGGGCTGGTAGGGTATCTAACCCTGTGCCTTCCTCTTTCGTTGCAGCAACCGGCTCTGTCTGGCCTCAGCGCTTGCAAACACTTCAATCCAATGTACTGGCCTGGAACTATCACTCCGATAAGCTGGACGTTCAAGTCGATTTGCTGAATACATTGGCCTCTTAAGTAGCTGGTATTGATAAAAAAATAGAAAATCTTAACCAGCTAATTTCCAGAGCCCAGGAGAGCTCTAATCTTGCGCAACCAACATGCTGCTGCTCTCTAATTATTGAAAGCCTTTCATCTTTGCCCACCTTTTTAAGTTCAGTTCTAAGCGAAAACAAGAGCCTATCTCCAGCTTCTGCAGCTGTGGTGCCCTAGCCGAATTCAAGCTCCCATTCTGACTTGGCTCAGGATCCTCTCAAACCAAAAACATTGGATGATTACTTCTTTTCAGTCAAAAGAGCAACCTCTATTAACCCTTCTCAGCTAGCTGCTACGGGAGCCTTGGAGCATGTTATTTTGGCCAATTGTGTTCCCAAGATCCCTCCTTTACTTGAACTTGAGTCTATGGTGCCTTTAACCGCCCACTCCCCCTGCATTCTTGCTCAACCAGCTTTAACACATCCAACGCCCCTAGGAGTTGATCTTGCGGCTCAACATTCGCTGAGCAGAGGGGAAAAAAAAGGCTCTTCCCATAATGGAACAAAAGGTGGAGCCAACCCTCTCAAGGATTTCTAACTAATGCTTAACTGTTGGTCAGTCTAGAGGCGCTGCAGCTTTCGCAGTTGCAGGTGGTCCCCAGGGTGTCATCACTCTCCAACTCTCCATTGACCCCACTGGTTGGTCTTCCTCCCTCAATTGAGCTTGTTCGGACCCTTCAGCTGGTATTACTGAACTGAACTCCCCTTCAAGGACCCTATGACTTTGGTTGAAGAAGGTAACTTAGGCAGTGTATTGGATACAGCAGCCTGCCTGCTCCACGGCCACATTGTTTAAACATAAAACTGTCTACGGAAATACCAGTGGTGAGGTTCTGGTCCCTGGTTCTCCTAATTCCTATAAGCTGCCTTTTGATAACATAAAATTACTTCCTGCAATTTTGCCATCAAGCCTTCGGTCTGTTCCTGCGGATATGCAAGCCCTGGTGGGTCCTGTAGGCTCACATATTGTAACGGATCAGTTACAGCCTTTATACCCCCGCGTCCCTCAACGGCCTTACTGGAGGGTATACCTTCTAAACTTGTGTTCATTCCTGAATATCGCTCAAGGGGGCCACAGGACATTTTGAATAGGGGTAACGTTTTAAGGCTCTTCAATGCCATATCGGATCTTAATAACATCAGCTCTAAGGACATTGTGTCTACTATATTCTGGACTCAAGCGGGTCTAGATCAAGGGAGTCCACACTGGTTTCTTTATTCTCTGCTTCAATAGCTCAGTCTATTTTTTCTAAGAGAGACTTATTTCATTCATGGGGTATTACAATTATTCCTTATAAGGAGTCTGGCTATCCTGCACTGTTATGAGAACTTCAATGCCATATCGGATCTTAATAACATCAGCTCTAAGGACATTGTGTCTACTATATTCTGGATTCTGGACTCAAGCGGGTCTAGATCAAGGGAGTCCACACTGGTTTCTTTCAGGGGGCATTCAGCTGGGACTGGCTGCCCTCTACCCTCTTACACGGGCATCCTCATTGACCATCATGGGTGGGTGGTCTTGGGACAACATCTGGATGTCTGTCCCTACGCTCCTGGAACATCAATGGGATTGTGCATAAGTTTGCCTTGGCTGGTCTCTTAGCATTCTCGAATAGCTATGATGTAACCGACCTTCAGGAAACCTGGTCTGAGAACAGCTGTCCGCTGTCTGGGTATTTAGAAATGTGCAAACCTGCTCTTAGAAGGAGCAAGAATGGTTGTGCCAAGGGAGGACTGGCTACCTATGTAACTGTTAAACTAAATGGGAGTATTCTGCCACTGGTCTGGGATGATAATTGGATTCAGGGGACGGTCACCAGGAATGGACTGCACAGAAAACCCTTATAGTAGTTAATGTTTACATTGCGCCTGGCACAAAGGACAAAAGGGGCAGGTTGTCTTGATTGATGCAGATTATGGGCGATTTAGTTAGGGAGTACCCTTGTGCTAACTGTTTTATAACCGGTGATTCTAATACAAACTTGTTTCAAGACACAATGGAGGCTCTTGATGGCCCTGATCTCTGTAACCACCAGCTAAATCCCAAACAACTGGGGCCTCAGGGCTTTTTGCATTGCCCGTTGGGAGAGTACACAGTAATGCACCTTAATAGTATGGGCTTTAAAGTCCTGAATGGGCGCTTATGTGACAATGTCCCTCCCCGGTTGTCAAGATCGGATGGTCAATCCTACTCCTATTTAGATTACACCATTTGCAACAGTGAATTGTTTCTCTTCATTGAAAAGTTTTCGATTCTGCCTCGAAGTGAGAGCGACCACCGTCCACAAATTGTGTCCATCAAATCTAGATTTCCTTTGCATGATGTTATGCGGGCGGTGAGTGGTGGCATGTGCTCTGAGTCTTTAAGGTGCATAAAATGGAATTATTTTATTGGCGGCATAGTATTATCTGAATGCATTGACTTTTTTGGCTCTGAGGGAGCGGGTTATGAGTCCCCAATTATGTCATGGACTAAACTTTCCTTCCTTTTATTGTCAAGGTTTCACCAACCTGCCTGTAATCGCGCTCCACCCCGGTCCTATGTCATTTCCAGGGAATCCAGGAACCTAAAGAAAGCGCGCAACAGACTAGCACCACACTTAGGAAAAGTCCTGACTCCAAGAGTTTACTCATTAAATACAGGAAGGCTGTTTATGATGACCACCAGTAGTCCTATCTTAATCAGTTTTGGGCTAAACTTTTAAGTGTAAGCAAAGAATCAAATTCTATGAATTTTTTTTCCCTTATTAACAATCTAAATAGCAATCAAAGGGGCATTGGCATTGCCAACATTTCTGAAGGAGTCTGGATTTCTTATCTGACGACCCACTTTTCTGCAAGTCGGATGGGCAATTGTTGAAAGTGGGGGCTTATAGCCCTATTCCTGCTCTGTCTAGGACGTGTCCCATGTTTATTTGGTCACCAACTCCCATACAGGGAGTGAAGAAGTCTTTTCAATTACGCCTTCCTCATATCATCTTGAGGGCTAAGAAATTTGGAGATCCCAGTCCCAACGCTCTTCCGCAGGCACTGTTCAAACAGGATCATTTCTTTTGTGCTAATCATCTTGCCCATTTGTTTCAGCTCTGCCTTTTGACTTCAACAGTTCCTGAGTCTTGGCGGGGTGCCATACTTCATCCCTGATATAAAAGTGGTTCAAGGTCAGACACAGCTAATTTTAGGATGATAGCCCTGCTGGATAATGAGGCAAAGTTGTATACCAGTCTTTTGTTGCAAGATCTTCGTGTCTGGGCTGACTCAAAGGCCCATTGTTCAAACAGGGTTTTCTGCTGGCTCAGTCACTTCGACAAATCTGCTAGCACTCTCTATTTTGATCGACAGGACAAGTCTATCAGGCTTAACGCTGAATTGTTGTTTTGTTGATTTTAAGGTGGCCTTTGACCGGCTCCCCCGGAGCGCTTTGTGGGCTAAACTACAGAATTGGGGTATCCCCTCAGTGCTCCTGGGTGCCATCATAGAACTCCATACAAATACTTGGGTTCGTATTAAGCTTGGTGATGGGTGTTCTCTTTCTTGAAAAGTCCCCACCACTTGTGATGTGAAACAGGGCTGTGTGCTTGCTCCTCTTCTTTTTAATTTGTTTATTGCTGATTTAACACTGTCTCTTGATGTTGTTAATTCTCATCCCCCTAAGATTGGTGGCCTTAGGCTCAGTCATCTGCTTTACGCCGATGACCTTGTACTATTTAGTTACACTAAAATCGATCTTCAACGGCTGCTTAATCAACTTGCATCTTATACTTCCAAGAATCAACTGGAAGTTAATCTGCTTAAAACCAAAGTGGTTCTAGAAAAGCTGTAAACTTGTTTCTGACCAATCTTACAAATATTTAGGGGTGCATTTCGATTCCAGGGGCAGCTTTGTTAAACACAAGAAGGAGATCAAAATCAAAGCTGTGGCATTGCAGCTGGCCTTATACAAATTATCCAAAGTTTTAAAGGGGCAGACCTTCCTTCCTTTAATGGAAGTTAAGAGAGTAAAGATTATCCCTTCATTGGCCTATTGTCAAGAACTTCTGTTGGGCAAAGGTTCCTGCCTATTTCATCGGCTGGTTAATAAAATCTATAAGAGAGTCTTTCATGTTCCAGCACCTTGCCTCACCTGCACAGGTACGGTTGGAATTTGGGCTTCCGGATTTGGTGTCAGTTGGTGCCGGTGCCTTTTTGAAGCTCTGTCATAAGCTGCATCGTGCCACAGATGGCCGTTTAGAGGAAGCCCTGTGGCAAGAAATCAGTGAGTCTAAATTGAAGGGATCATACTTCCATTTTTTGGCTGAATGCAAATGGCTGGGCGTTGATGATCTTTGGGAAAGTAATCCCCCCATTGTCTGTTCAAATTAGGTGTAAAAGGCTTATTCAACAGTATTCATATCACTCAGATCGCTCCCTCCTTGCTCAACGGAAGCATGCCTGGTCAGTAATTGAATCCTTCAAACCAGGTACTCCTTCTAGCTTTTTTTCCTGTTTTTATGGGGCTCGTTTGAAAAGGGCCTTTATCGCCTTAAGGATGGGTGATTGGGGTTTCTTGAAACATCTACCTCAATGGAGGCTATCCTCTGGGGAAGAGGTGACATGCAGTGGCTGTAATAATGCGGATGAAACCCTAGATCATGTGGTCTGTCTGTGACCAGCTTTACTTAAGGAACGTAGACTTTTGCTTCAACGCAAATGGAATGAATTGGGAATTCACTCCTGTCGACAGGCTATTATTCAGTCTCTGGACCCTGCTAACTCAATGCTAAATGTGTTATTGATTACATTTATTAAACTTGCTCAATCTAAATTTAGTGCCACTGCGAGCAAAGGATAGGCAGGATTGGAATTTTTTTAGGGCCTGGGCTTATGTATTTTGTTTTGTTATGCATTATGTGATTTATTTTATTTTTATATTTAGGACTGTTTTATATTTTTAGGTAGGAACACTTCCTCTTTTTAATATTTTATGTGTGTTCTAACCATGACGTGTTTTAGCATGCATTTAGCTTCTGATTGCATATGTATTTCTTTTCTCACTGTCCAATTGTATTGTATTTTATTATCTGTACAAAAACTTATTCAATAACTATAACTAGATGCATATATGCGAAGTGAATTAATAAATGTCTTCTTTAGACTAAGAAGCACATTCAGAGATTTTTGTCAGTGCATGAGTGTTTCAGCTCGGTCATTGGAGAAGCAAAACAAATAGTTCAAAGAATGCCACACAATTTCCCATTGTTAGTCTAACACTGAGTTGTGTTATTGTCTTTTAACTGAATTTGTTCCACAAGACAGCACCCAAACGAAATTACAGTCACACTTATAATCACTCTTACAATCTTGTTGAAACACTTCAGTAACTGTTTTATTAATTTTCTCCCAAAGTACCTTGGCTTACTGGAGAAGGCTAATCAGGTAAGTTGTAGTTTTAATTAGGCACCTGCAACTTATCATCATGGTTCATTCCTGGACTTAGGTGCTTTTTTACCTTTTTTAGGTTCCACCACTGCAGCGAATAGTCCCAGGAATGGGGAGTGGTATACATTATCCAGTGTGAAATAAATTACACAGTTCATTTCACACAGTTAACATGACCCAGTACATTAATGGACTTGTGTTACATATTATGAACCGAGGATCATTTTCAATTGAGCCATTTTTTTTACAGGGACACTTGCTGACACCTTATTTGTGATTTCTCTATTTGATATACCGAAAACTTTTCCCCTTCCCTTTCCTGATTTTTTCCCCTTGAGGGGTAGGTTGGGAACCTCCTGTGGTCTAACAGTGGACCGGGTAGCACCTGTATTCATCACAAATGATACTGGGTGGCCAGTCACCTGTCCATCTTCATATGGGTCACTCTGGCCTACCTCTAGCACTGCACTAAGCTTGTAATCCTCCTCTCAGGCACCATCATTGTGCCTGATTTGGTTCAGACGGAGATCTGAGCGTAGCAGGAATTTGTGGACATTTTTAATAATTAAAAGTTTTATTAATTACTTTTTTGTTGAAAATTGGGATTCTTTTGATAATTCTACATTTTATTCTGCATCTTAAAATACCTCACTGGTGCTGAAGGCATGTTTCTGTTAAACTGACTTCGATTTGCATGTCCTGCACAAAGGCCATAAGGGATGGCACTTTTGAATTTGTCATCCTATTCTGTGCTATAGAACACATGTTCTGTTGCATTTAAGCGACCATTTGCAACTCATGTTATGCTCTATTGTGTCCACACCCTTGTTTTCAGTGCCCAAGCTTTCCACAGATGTGGGAAAGCTCATTTATTTTCTGCCTGTTAATGTTAGCATTGCCATGTTCGAGTTATTAAGAAATCCACTTCTTCTACCCTGTAAAACATATAGATTTTTCATAATTTCAAAATCATTACTCTGCACCCCAACTCCTTGAATGCCTGAAATTGCTTCTGCAACAAAATCAGAATCAAAGCCAGGATCTGACATATGAGAACTGGTCTTACTGCTTTTCTGGAAATACGTTGTCTGCGCTACCACTGGAATGTCTTCATTTGCTCTCTGCTTAGCATCAAAACAATCACTGCAATACTGTGCTAGCCAACACATTATGCTTTACTGAATATGGGATCAGATTTTGAGGCAATCCCAACACAAATGGTGAACCAAACCTACTAACACCCTCCCTATTCAGGGTCTTCAGCTCGGCCAGTCTGGCTGAAAAACTTAATCAATCGCTCAAAATGTGCATGCACTGTCTCGTTAGGCTACTATGTCACCCTCATATTTTTCAAACAATTTATTTCTCTCTGTGGAACTTTGGTCTTCAAGTGTTCAAGCTTTTGAAAGTTTTTGTGAATGTAAAAAGTTCTACTGTTGCAAATTCAGAATCACACTTGCTTCTTTTTCTCGCTCTAATTGTTTTTCTGTGTCTTTCCTACTCTCTTTGACCACTGTTCCCTAAACACCTTCAAGCACTCCCACTTATTTGCTCCTTACTAAATCTCTGATATTTATTCTCAAACCTACAAGTTCCATTCTGTGTACTTTGTCTATGCTCAAATACATTTTTATAGATTTTGCATAAAGTCTTTGTATACAAATCCACATTATGATAATTGTTAGAAATGGGGTCTTTGGTTGGCAGTCAGGTTACCCCCTGTCCAAGCAAGGACCCTCACTCTAGTCAGGGTAAAAGTGAATCACCCTCAGATAACCCCTGCTTACCACCTTGGTAGCTTGGCATGAGCAGGAGGCTTAACTTCAGAGTGCTAAGTGTAAAGTATTTGTACCAAAACATACAGTCACATAATGAAAACACCACAAAATGACACAACACAGGTTTTGAAAAATAGAGAATATTTATCTAAACAAAACAAGACCAAAACTACAAAAATCCACAATACACAAGCCAAGTTATCAATAAAAATGCAAAAAGAGTCTTCATGTAATTTTAAACACACACTAAAACTGATAGCGTGAAAATGTACCTTGGGTCAAAATAACCCCGCACGGGCAAGTGTGCGTCAAAAAGGGCTTGCGATGCGTCAATTTAATTCAAGAGCAAGACTTTGTGTCGTTGCTCCTTTCGTCGGGTCGGGGCATGTTGTTTTTTTCTCTCTGCAGGAGAGCGATGTGCCAATCCGGTCATTACTCACGGGTCCGGGCAGGCCTTGAGTTGTTTTTTACATGCCCAGCGGTACTTGCGTCGGAAATGCAGCCACACGATGATCTGAAAACCACGCAGCGCAGGTTGCGATCTCCCCAGCCTCCCTCAGCGATGCTGCGCGTCATTTCTCCAGCTCCGTGCATTGATTCTTCAGTCATGCTGCAGGCAAGCATAAATTTTCAGCTGCGAAGCTGCTGGCACGTCGATTTTTCAGCCGCAGATCAGAGTTGCATCGATCTTTTCCCTGCACGGCGTCCTGTGCGTGGCTTTCTTCCTCTTAGGCTGACAGCTTCTCCTTTCAGGGCCCCAGGAACTAGATTTGTCACTGTCTAGTGTGAGGTGCAACCAGCCCAACTGTCAAACTGACCCAGACAGGGAATTCACCAACAGGCAGCGTCACAGAAATGGTACAAGCAAGAAAATGCTCACTTTCTAAAAGTGGCATTTTCAAACACACAATCTTAAAATCAAATTCACTAAAAGATGTATTTTTAAATTGTGAGCTCAGAGACACCAAACTCCACATGTCCATCCACTCCCATAGGGAATCTACACTTTCATCAGATTTAAAGGTAGCCCCCCATGTTAACTTATGAGAGGGACAGGCCTTGCAACAGTTAAAAACTAATTTAGCAATATTTCACTGTTAGGACATATAAAACACATTACTTTATGCCCTACCTTACCCATACACTGCACCCTGCCCCTGGGGCTACCTAGGGCCTACCTTATGGGTGTCTTACATGTAAGAAAAGGGAAGGTTTAGGCCTGGCAAATGGGTACACTTGCCAAGTCGAATTCACAGTCAAAACTGCACACACAGACACTGCAGTGGCAGGTCTGAGACATGATTACAGAGCTACTTATGTGGGTGGCACAACCAGTGCTGCAGGCCCACTAGTAGCATTTGATTTAGAGGCCCTGGGCACCTCTAGTGCATTGTACTAGGGACTTACTAATAAATCAAATATGCCAATCATGGATAAGCTAATTACATACACATTTTGTAAAGGAACACTTGCACTTTAGCACTGGTTAGCAGTGGTAAAGTGCCCAGAGTAACACAAACAGCAAAATCAGAGTCCAGCACACATCAACAGCCTGGGAAACAGAGGCAAAAAGTTAAGGGAGACCACGCCAAGGATGAAAAGTCTAACAATAATTCACTAAGTCTTCAAGGTTATCATGTACATCATATGTACATCTTAATTCTTCCTTACTCAGGTATTTTAATTTTTCCTCATTACATGATGTTATCGTTTCTAAACCAATAGTACCATTAACAATATCTTCAAAGTCAAGTTTGAGTCTGCAAATGTCAATTTCCTTTGATATTGGATCATTTGGTACTAACACACTAGCAAGCACACCAGGTCCTAATTCACTTTTATGTGGACTTGACACATCAGCTCCTCTCTTCTGCTCTTGTGGTCTTAATTCAGTATTATACAGAAGTGGTCTTCAATTAAATACATCATGTAAAAATCCACCCTCCTCTTCACAATCATTCTTTATCTCTTTCTCACTTTAGGATTCATTTCATTAACAATCGCAGGAAACACATGCACACCCTTGTTCGTGTCTTCTTTCCATACCTTATTTTGCATACATCTAGCACTCAGCCAATGGCTTAGTGCCTTTCTAACCTGACTTCATCGTTTGCTTATCCGATTTTTCATTTGCTATAAGAGCCCATTCATTTGAAGCTTCCAACTGTGCAGGTATATGTTGTGGCTTTGCCTTATGTATTGCAATCTTGAAATACTCACATTAAAAGTACCATTAAAAGGAAATTGCATGTTTGATGTCAGCAGTAATCCTAATTCAAATCTGTAAACCACAAACAAGTTAGAGGCCATGCATTTTACAGGATTTCATGCACAGATTAACCTTCAGGTGGAATCTTCTCTCATTCACAAAAGGGACTTTGACCTTTTGAAAGCAGAACCCATATTCATTTAACCTAACTGTTACTATATTTGTATTATTGTCAAACAAACCAGTCACAGTGACATTTTGAGTTACAAACCAGACACAAAACAAAACACAACAACCTCACCTAAACAATTAACTGTCATCTGTTTTGCCTGGACAAGGGAAAGAAATCAAACGTACTACCTTTTAAAGCAGTTTTGATAACTTCAAGGCAGATTCTCAACCAATAGCAATCCCCTCTTCGATCATTGTGTCTATCTCTGTGCACAACAAAATAAACAACTACTAATGTTGGTTAGGTCACATTCACCACTAAACGTTTAAAGACTCAAAAAATAATGGTGTGATGATTGGCCCCAAACACACACACCTGCTAGCAGACAATGACTATATTATCAACAGTGTCTTGAAATACTGGATTTATTCAGATTTGATAACCTTTTTCAAATAAACTTAAAACATAAAAATCAAAATAACTCTTTATGAAAATTGAACCCAATATAACACAAACATACCATGGAATTAACATTGCAACACAATGAAAACTCAACTTTTAAACTTTGACTGCTTCCATCTGACCTTTGATGCACGCACACACATGCGCACGCATGCACACACAAATGAACATTAACAGTATGTCTCAAAAATAAGACAAAATCACAATAGCCAAACCTCAGAGCAATCCACAAATCATACCCAATCACTAACAATCACTTGTGCACAATATTTCATAGTCCCACAATACCACTACAGATATCAGATACTACATGTACAAGAATGCACGGCACCAATGCAAAATACAACAAATTTCACACAGTTTTCCCTATTGATACTCATGCTCTTCAGTTCAGATCAGTCTCTGCCTCAAGAACACCAGCATTAATCCAACTGGGTCCAGGTCAATAGAAGCAGAATCTCTATTCTCCTACCCTGCCCCTTTTTTTGCACTCTCCATCACAACTGTTAAAGCCATTTTGTTTCCCAAATCTATTGACACTAAATTATTATTCTTAAAAGCACACTTTCGGAATTAGGGCCTTCTGTAGGCTCCAAAGGAAGAAAACAGGTTACCGACTCGCAAAATAGGTATGGTGCATGGTACAAGGCCATTTTGTAGTCGCAAAAGGCAAATTTTGCCATGGGCATCTGCAAAATAGCTTTGTACATCTGGCTTTATGTTCTTAGCACAAACTGCACCCTTTGCATCGAAAATGAACCGAAGATGCAGTTTGCGCTATGAGTGGCACTAAATGCAAAAGAACATCAACAAGAGCAGCAAGCAGGTGTTTGTGCCTTCCTTTGCTTCTGCAGTAGGAGTTTTGTGGCAAATTATTTTTAATTATTTGAACGGGCGTATTTGCATGATTTTTGGCAATTTCACATCAATTTCACATCAAAAGGGTAACCCAAAATTACTCTGATTACTGCAGCTTAATTAAAATTTCGCCAAGGCCTAGCAATGACCTCTTGGTTATTGTGACTTAGAAGCAGTAGATTGTGGCAGCACCGATTCCACTTGACATTTGAGGCACGCAACATACTGTATATGGTGTCAAAAACAAAAAAATAACAGTTCCAATGTTGCAAGGCGAGACCCATTTGTAGCCAATCATAAGCTGTGTCCATCCTTCACTCAGGAAGTCGGGCTGCGTCATTCTGGTTATGCTGTGCATCGACCCAGTAGGGCTGTTTGTTGAAGTCCCGGCCACAGGGCGCTGCGTCGTTTCTTCAGGGACCCAGTTTATATACCCAATGTAGTGGGGGAAACTTCAAAGAGTGGTTTTGAAGTGCACAAGGTCCCCTTTCAGTACAACCCTGTCTGTCAGGGTCCCAGTAGGGGGTTTGGCAGTCCTTTTTGTGAGGGCAGGTCACTGTCCTTTGAAATGTAAGTGTCACGACCTCCACCCTTTCAGCCCAGGAAGACCCATTCAGTATGCAGATGTGTAAAAGTGTGACTCAGCATCCTGTGTTTGTGGTTGTCTGGGTGAAATGTACAAGGGAGTTGTCAACCAGCCCAGCCCAAATGTGGATTGGAGACAGGCTGTAAGGCTTAGAAGGATTTTAAGTGCAGAGAAATGTTCACTTTCTAAATGTGGCTTTTTCTAAAATAGTAATATAAACTCCAGCCTCACCAGTCAGCAGGTGTTTGTATTACCATTCTGACCATACTAAATATGACCTGTCTACACCTTTCTGATCAGAATCTACCACTCAAACAATATATAAGGGCTGTGAAAGGAGCAGGCCTCACAGCAGTAGAAAATGAATTTAGGAGTTTTCCACTACCAGGACATATAAAACTCACATGTATATGTCCTGCCTTTTACCTACATCGCACCCTGCCCTATGGGTTACCTAGTGCCTACCTTAGGTGTGACTTATATGTAGAAAAAGGGGAGCTTAAGGCTTGGCAAGTACTTTTAAATGTCAAGTCTAAGTGGCAGTGAAACTGCACACACAGGCCTTGCAATGGCAGGCCTGAGACATGGTTAAAGGGCTACTTATGTGGGTGGCTCAACCAGTGCTGTAGGCCCACTAATAGCATTCAATCTAAAGGCCCTGGGCACATGTAGTGCACTTTACTAGGGACTTACAAGTAGATCAAATATGCTGATTGGGTGTGAACCAATGTGAGAGAGCATATGCACTTTAGCACTGCTGATCATGGTTAAGTGCTCAGAGTCCTGAAGCCAGCAAAGGCAGGCAAAAAGTTGAGGGATGACCACCCTAAGACTGTTAAGTCTAACATCATGTATGCTAACCAGCCTAAGCGTTGGACGCTAACTGGGTACAGATATTCATCTTGGAAATGATTACGAGTTTACAAGACGAAGTGCAAGCTTCCCGGTTATAAAGCTAAGAACTAAGTAGAGAGCTAGGGACAGTACACAGGGAGGAAGCTGGACTGTCTTGTAAGTGGAAGCCTGGTCCTAGTTGTGGTAAGGGAAATCCATGGGCATTGCCTCCACCTGTATTCACTACAGACAGCACACTCTCTACTCATACTTCAGCTCCTTCTTCCTGCCACACCCGCTCAGGTTCATACAATACACATCCTACAGCCTCCCACCTTTCCAGTTGCAGCTCCTGAAAGATTTTTTGGGGATCCCAAAAGACATGCTTCAGCCAATGCAAATTACACTTCTTATGGAAACCTGCAGCCTTCCCAGACGAGCAGAGTAAAAAGGTGTTTGTTCTGTCTTATCTAGGGCAAAATGCCACTAGTTCATCTATCCCCATTTTAGAACATAACAACCCTATTTTAAACTATTTCACTGCCATTTGCGATGAAATGAAAAAAACTATTTGACCGCAGAACACATTGGCTTTCCTTGGATAAGGAATTTATCACGCTGCTGCAAGTCACACAAGACCTTGGGCCTGAGTATGAGTTTGATGTGCCAGTGACCGCCATGTTGAGGGCGCGGTCTGGCCGCCAGTGGGCTGGCTGAGTGGACTGCTGTATTGAGATTCTGGTTAGTCATGCAAACAGATGACCGCCAGTGGTCCGCCACCACCACCAGGCAGCACAGACCGCCATAGTCACCCAGAAGCTTAAATAGGCAGAGACCATGTTTCCACCATAAGTATTATGAGGTTGCACACCGTCAATGTGACAGTAGATGTGCAACCACCATGTACAAGCTGGCGGAAACAGACAGTATAAAGAGACACACTCACCTGAAGGCACCCATACACGTCCAGAGCCGCCAAGGATCCCTTCGCAAACATCATGCCACTGCTCCTGCTCGCTGAAAGACAATGAAATGAAAAGCGACCTGGACAACAGCAACCGTAAATACTCACACCTACCTGTAACAATTCCTTTAAAAACAGCACGCCGTGCCGGAAAACACATCATAGGGGGTTAAACGCCATGGGCAGCATCTACACTTATCAATCTACACACACTCTTACATACTGAAAGACGGACACCCACACATTCACAACATGCACACTTCAGCCAACACACACACACACCGCACAGCAACACTACACATTTACTCATGGCTACACAGGCTCAGGGACACTGAAGGCCACACAACATTCACACACACAGCAACAACAACACAACTACTGCACATATACAAAGAAATTCCACACACACCCAACACTGACCAGGGACTGTATACACATACAACACAGATATACATCTGTGTGCCATGGCACACACACAACACCACCATCAAACAATCCCTGCAGTGGACACACACATCACACACACACATAGCACCATTGATGCGCAATGCCATGCACAATACACAGAGAGACAAATAGACAAAAGAAACAAAAAACACCATAACAACAATACATGCACAGTTAGGATGGGAGCATCAGGACCACACATGGAAGGAGGCTGTACTAGGACACATATCATGTTGAATAGGGCCTCAAATGATAAGCACAGGAATTGACCCTAATTGAAACACAGGGATAAGCAATACCAAATTTCATGCACAGCCACACAATGGGGAGGGCAAAACAACAAAGCACACACAACTCACAATCCATGAGACATACCCCTATACCAACCAGCTGTAAGGGACCCACACCTAAATGGACACATGCACACTCAAATGCAAAGCAAACCATCAGAACTCAACACACACCCTTTCTGCACTGACACAACTCAAAAACACAAACACCACATGTAGACAATAGCCATATCAGGGGGAAGAATCCTACACCATACATGCCCACATTGCACACCACAAAAAAGAAACACATACCACAACAAACACAATACAATGCCATGACACCAACATTGCATCTACACATACTTACTCACTACAGATACCCTTCCCCTGGCGGTAGGAGCACTGCACAGACACACACACACACACATACACACACACACTCACAAACTGCAAACAACACCACATGGAGCAGCAAGTAGGCAAATCACACACAACTACAGGCAGACAAGTAATGCCAGGAGCAACAGAAAGCTAGGGAAGGAAATGCCATAGAATGGTGTACCCAACAAAACAAAAACTGGTTGGGTTTATTTAAATGTATCCTCAGAAATAAAGTCCAAGGCCTTATGGCCAGTCTGTGCATATTGTCCAAAAGGCATAGTGCTGGACCCCTCCTTCACTCCTGACTGCCATTTAACCTCCACAGGTAGGGGCATCAAGGGTGCAGGTAGGTACCTCAGGAATTATTGGGGAAGGGGGAGTTTAGGTTTTGGCTTGAGAGAGGGATTCTTCTTTGGAGGGGTGGGCTTCTTCTAGGCATAGGGAGGGGTATGGGTCTTTGCAGGGGGCAGGGTAGGTCTTGGAGGTGGAAGAGATGGCCTTGGGGAAGGATGTGGACCTTTTGGGTGTGGTATGGGGGGACAGGGTTAAGGTCTAGATCACAAAATAAACGTTTTTTAGACACACAGGAACGGTAATCAGAAAGAGGTTGGGATTTGGAGGTTGAGGGAGTGGTAGTCTGATGTGTAGTAGTGGATGTCTTGGGTATGTGCTTGTGGGAGGTATGTTTGTGTGGTGTGGGTGTATGTTGGGTGGGTGAGTGAGGCTATTTATGGGTCTTGGGATGAGGGGTTAGAGGTGCTAGGGAATGCTAATGTGGGTGGGTGTCTGTTGGGGTGGTAACTGCAGGTATGATGGATGTGGTGCATGTAGGCGTGTCTGTGGTGTCTGCAGGCTTTATGACGGGTGGATATCTAAGGGTCTGCTGTGGTGATGTCTGTGGGTAGGATGGGTGTGGTGGCTGTGTCAGTGACTGTTGTGGTGGTGTCTGTAGGTATGCTAGATGTCATGTGTGTGATGCTGGGGGGATGTCAGGACAAGTTGTGACTGTTGCTGTATCCATGGGTGGATGTTGTTTGTGAGTGTGCCAGAGTGTCTTGTGGTGCTTGTGTTTGTGTGTGCTACCCTTGTCTGTTGAGGTGGATGCATGCACGTCTGTCTGTGTGCTTTGGGTAGGTCAAGGAAGGGGGGGATTTGGACAGGGAAGAGTAAGGTGGAGGAGGGACGGAAGACAAGGGGTGACTGGCTGCCCAGAGTCTGAAAAGATCTCTGTAAACCAGCCATTGCACTGTGAATGCCCTCCAGGAACACGTTGCTCTGCTGGACATCGGTTGCCAGTCCCTGTATGGCAGTTACAATGGCAGATTGACCCACAGAGATCGACCTTAGGAGCTCAATAACCTCCTCAGTAAGGGCAACAGAGGTAACAGAGGCAAAGGAGATGCTCACCCTCTTGGGTGAGCGGGCACGATGAACTGGGTGGGGAGCAACAGGGAGGGCAGTGATAGGATGAGGTAGAGCACAAGGATGGCACTGGGGAGTCCTCGATGGGTCTGCCACCACTAGGGAGTGACCACTAAAGGAGGAATCCAAGGATGATGATGCAGATTTAGTCTCCCCGTGGCACACCCCTTGCCCTCCGGGCCACTGGCTCCCTCTGTGTCAGTGGTGTCTTGACCTAAAGTCACGTAGCCAGATGCTTCCCCACTCGGCTTGGCCCCATCTCCTTCGCCTGCCGGTTCTGATGTTGCCAAAAGAAAGAGAAATAGGGTCATAACATGGCCATGAAGACACTTCAATCACAACTCTGAGAGACAAAACATACCATTATGCCAGGTGGTCCCCCCGCATGAAGTGCCAGCAAAGTGGCACCATCATGTGACAATACAAAACAATGCATGCTGTCTGGAATTACAAAAGTAACACATGAGACAATCTTGGTCTCAGACAACTACAATAGCATGAATTAAGTCTATTTACCACAATAACCATACCACAACTAGTTGACCGCTTCAACGCAAACCTCTGCCACATGCAGCACACCCCAGTGAACCAATAGCCAACAATTGGATCCCATTGTAAGGTATCCTACTAATTACACAGACACAAGCCTATGCACACATCTGAAATGCACTGACGTATTGTACCAACAAAAACACATGTTGCTAAGGAAATGCAGACAACACTGGTACAAAGTTTAGGTGGCTTGCAAACATCCATGTTAGTATGGACACATCCCAACAATGTACAGCTCACAAGTAACACCTCCACAGAATGAGTCAAAAAGGTAGTAGCAGGGTCACTCAGATGTGTCCCACATGTGGTGTTGCAAGGAACAACAATTAAGTCAGGTCCTAAACCTCATGGAGATATGTATCCAGAATATACACAATAATTATCCTGTAAGGCCCAGGATAGCCCCCATCAATGTCTTACACCATTTCCATGATAACATCTGAGTGTGTTTGCAGTAGACAACTGTACCTTTCAGGACCGATTAACATCAGTAACAGAAGGACCCCAACTTGTTGTCCAATGAGAAGCAACATCACTACCCACATCTCAGACATGGCAAGCATTGCATCTGTCTGTGGATGAATCCTTGACCCCAAGCATGTGATCCAAACATCACTGCAAGTCAATTCATGCTGCATCCCAAGAGTCAGACCACAATCTCCAATCATCACACAGGTGCTGTGCACCTACAACCATTATTCCACATCAAGGGTCCAAATGATCAAGAAGTGGAACCACACCCTGGCCCTACCTGTCATGTCCCTCATAGCTACTGCAATTACACATGACTAATTACATACTATGAGGTATGATAACATATGATGGCGACACAGTCCTGTCTGATGCATCACAGTAAATGGACAACCATTGCAGATGTACCATTATGACAACAGGACCCCATGCTCATATATGTGAGAGATTCCAAACATCATCCCATCTGCATGGCTAGCACATGCCTACATCTAATGCACAGATATGTATCCTAGTAGGAATAGAGCACATGCAGACACAAGGAATGTTGGCTACTCTGATGATACATGACTTATGACAATGCACATTCTCCACTTATCAAACTGAAAGCATTTTGCTATAGCCATGTAATTCATGTCATGTATGATGGACACCCATGTATCACAGACTGCTGTGAGGCACCGGCACCCAACATGCAATGGAGAAAACTTGCCCCGGGTGTCTGCCTGCACCTAAGCCCAGACACATGGTGGAGGACAGTGAGACACATCTTACCTCCCTTTGGGCTGTGACATTTGGGAAGAGTGATCTGTTGGTGAAAACTAATACCCACCACACCAGAGTAGGTAAAGCAGAATCTGTGTACACTGAACATAGCCATATGTGTTCCCTGCTGTGCAATTGGGCTGAAAGTTCCCCACGGTTTATTCCTAGGTCCCAGCCCCAAAAGGATGACATGGCCAGTCTACACCAGTTTGAACCCAGATGATCTGTAACACATGACATATAACCTATTGTTAGAGGGAACAGTCAGTACCTCACTCAATCACCTGGCAAAGGGTCAAGCATGAATTTGCCTTGCACTCACCCCTATGTGGCTGCAGTGCCTGCTATCAAATGCCCATCCAAGGCCGGGTAGGCCACCACCAAATGGGGGCCAATTGGGGGGGGACTGTCCGACAGGCACCCCATCCTCGTTGGGAGGACAGCCCCAGCTAGGTCTCTGCAATCTTCTGGGCCCAGTGTCTCAAGTCCTCCCACCTCTTCTGAAAGTGGGCACTCTGCCTGCTGTGGATCCACCAGGGTCCGTACCTTCTTGGCAAAGGCTCTTCAGATCCCCTTGTTCTGATGGGCCCTGACCTGCATGGATGCAAAAGTCAAGACAGGATAACATGTCCACATGTCCCATGAAAAATGGCTGACACATATATGTCAGTGCACCAAGCTTTTGACCATCCTGTCCACCTGTGGCACATAGCAGTCACTGGACACGGGGACATGACTACAAATAGGGTGCCCTATACACCCCCCAGCTCAGGCCCTGCACTGACTAGGTAGGTCAACTGTGACTTTTGTGGGACATGAGATAGCAGCATGACATGGACCAGGAACACTATGGGAAACATCACACAAAGTGGGAAGTGACAGGTAAACCACCCAGCAAACAATGCACATGAACATCCACTACCTCTGAATGTCACCCACTGCATACATTTCTTACAGGTCACAGGCAGCCTACAGGCTGACCCATTGCTCTTGGACCACAGTAATGGGAGTGACATGGAGAGCACACAAAGAGTCAAGCCTGTCCATGTGTGGACATGTGCAGATACAGATGGAGGCACCTGCTACTTCAGGGGGTGTGGGTCTGTGTGTCACATCAACATTACAATACACAATTCGACATGTGTGTTAATTACAGCTAGAGTACCTTAAGGGAAACCTTGGCCATGCATTGTGCATGTCCCGCTATATGCCCAAACAACAGAGATGATATCAAGGCACATCAGTTAACAACACACTATTTGCAGATGTGCAATGATCAAAATGCAAAGGCGCTAAGGACACATTAGATCTGGAAGAAAGAGACAACAGGGTTGTGGGATCAAGAGGCCTGTCAAGGCTATGTAACACATATTGTCAAACATTATAAGAGCAAATCAGTCACAGATCACCACAATACCCCCATTGCAACACCAATACTAATCAGTGGACAAAGGCTCAGAAGCTGCATATTTGCACCGAGGCATGATTTGATGATCTGTACTTGAAGCGAATGGTATGCACTCGGGCAGATAATCCACACTCGAGCGCATGATTTGCACTCGGAGTGAAGCATCCGCACTCGGAAAAGAGCATGCTGAGTCGGGACAGAACCCAATGATTGGAAACAGGAAATGACACAGAGGAAATGCAAGACTGGAAGTTGCAGACAGCCATTTTATCGTCATTTTGAGTCATCCTTTCCTTCTGACAGGATCCTCTTCCATCCTGCTACTATTTACACCCTAACTGCCCCCAACATGGCTGAGGAATAAGATAAGAGAGCACCCCCTTTAATGACCGAGAAGTGGACATCTAGCTGATGGGGTGCATTATCATCAGCTTTATGGGGGGGCTTGGAGGACCAGCTGAGTAATGCACGCACCAGGCTCTGGGAACAGATAGTACAGTGCTGCAGTGCAGTGGATGTTTACCACCAGCAGGCCAGGACCTGCCGCAAGTGCTGGGAGGACCTGAAACGTTGGGCCTGCCTGAGGTCCCAAGGGCTGTTGGGTCAGCCCTCCCAGCCTCATGTGCACAGGCCTCACTGTACAGGAAGGTCGTGAGAACAGCTTGGCCGACCCTCCATGCTCAGCTGGAGGAGTTGGAGCAGCAGAGACCTGGTCAGTGCCTGGGCTCCACACTCTATGTGGTAACATGGTGCAGTACAGTGGATGTTTACCACCAGCAGGCCAGGACCTGCCGCAAGTGCTGGGAGGACCTGAAACGTTGGGCCTGCCTGAGGTCCCAAGGCCTGTTGGGTCAGCCCTCCCAGCCTCATGTGCACAGGCCTCACTGTACAGGAAGGTCGTGAGAACAGCTTGGCCGACCCTCCATGCTCAGCTGGAGGAGTTGGAGCAGCAGAGACCTGGTCAGTGCCTGGGCTCCACACTCTATGTGGCAACATGGTGTGAGTGGTGACTGAGCTGTACCAACATGTATCACATGTCACCATGTACACATTCTGAACAATTGCTGCAGCATTCCTGAGGCCAGTGCCCCACTGGAGCACATTGAAGCACTGAGCAGAGTGCATCCTTGGAATTGTAGTGTCCAAAATACTACAGGGGAAATAGCCATACCTCTTACATGCATATGAAGTTATGCAATGCCAATACCATGACTGGTGAAGCAAGGGCCTCATCACTGTTGAGTGCAAGGACAAGGGTATGGTCCATTCACTGGGGTCAAGAGGCCACGTTTTGTATTGCATGCTGTTACTGGCATGCCTTTGATGTATTTCTCTCATGTCTTGTTTGACATTATCCCTGCAATTGCTGCAGTAGTCATATGGCCAGTGCCCTATTGGAGCACATTGGAAGCACCAAGCAGAGTGCTTCCTGGGACTTGTAGTGTTCAAAACACTACAAGGTGAAATAGCCATACCTTTTGCATGCATATTAAGCTATGAACACCATGAAGGCAAGGGCCTTATCACTGCTGAGTGCAAGGGCAAAGGGATGGTCCAGTCACTAGGGAACAGGGTCAAGACTGATTTGCATTTGGCTGGGATGAAACTGGGGTGGCATAGTAAGCAAAAGAACGATAGATTAAACCCAGATCTGTGACTGTGGGTGAATGTTTGAATTGTTCAGCATTCCGTCCATCAACCTTTTGTTATCCTTTTGTGTGGCTAAAGTTGCCCTAAGTGGGAAGGGTATGCCCCGACGTCGGTCGCTTGCTCACTGTGCCACTGGCTTCAAGCTAGCCTTGCTGATGAAGGGTGATACCCTGAAACTGGCCCCAGGATGCTTGTTTCTGATCCAGGGAGGATCTGGCCTGGCAGTTCGGGCTGGGACTGTTCCAATGGGGAACAGGGTCAAGACTAGTTTGCATATGGCTGGGTTCAAACTGGGTGGGCATGGTGAGCAAAAGAACGATAGATTAAACCAGGATCTGTAACTGGGGGTGAATGTTTGCATTGTTCAGCATTCTGTCCATTATCCTTTTGTTTTGCTAAAGCAGCTGCAATTTAACATACATATTCATTACTGAGTGCAAAGAATGGTGGTGATGAATCTACATGAACATGTCAGAGGTATGGTGCAGTGGTCTACAAGTTACATGTGGCCATAATATCATGCAGGTATCACAATTACAGGCAAATATTTAATTGGTGGTTACTGAGAGCTAAGAGACAGTAATAACTTGGTTATGCTGCACTGGTTACATTTTGATTTATTTTGATACACCCCCTCGCCCCCAACATTGCTAAGTTGGTACTGTGAGGTCAACCATTTCTGCTGTGTACTTCTCCTTTGGCCTGTGTTTCCAATGTATGTGTACAACATCATGGTCTTTTTTACCTGACACTGCATATGTTCATGTACAGCACACAACCTGTAGTCTTCTATTGAGGAGTTTACCCATTTGTGATCATGATGGCAAAGTGAAATAAACATAGATCTAGCATCCTACAAATTGTTTAGGTGGAAAAGCCAGGCTGAGCCCCACATTTACTGGTTTCACATTGTGCAGTTCAACCACTAGATGTATTGGCTCCCCCCCACACCCAACTTGCCAGCCACTATGACACTCCAAAACTGCAAGCCTGCTGATATCAGTACAACACTCACCAATATCATTATATTAGCTGCTGTGTCCTGGGATATAGTAAGCAAGTATCTATTTCATGAACTTAGAAACAGGTTGTGCCTCCACCTCTGCATGCTGTACTTTGGGACACATTTATGAGTCCCACAAGGCCCTGGAAGATCAATTGTTCTACAACACCATCTGCACACACCAGTAAATCATGTCTATGTGACCAGGCCTCTGGGAATGTGTCAAGACTGAACATGTCACTGTATTGCCTTACTCTGCACTTGAGTCACATTCCATGACCAATGGGGATACTTTTGACACTTCCCCAGATTGATAAAACCATGTAAACCTGTGAGAGCACAAACACCTTACACATTTTGAGGAGATGCATTCAGTTTTGTTAAATATTGACTTGCTTCACTACCCAATCAATATCTACCTACATGAAGGACAATATGTACTCTTAGGTAAGTACTGTATATAAACATTATTGGTAGACCTAACATTGGCCAACATTCAGGTTGTGGTATAATGTTGTGATCTATATAGGAGCATATTGGGATGAGTGACAACAGTGACTTAGACATACTTCACATACTGCTGGCATTTACATAACAGTTTAGGAGCATTAGTATTTGGGAAAGTCATGTTAAATTTGTTTACCAATGTCTGACGTCCACCCAGTGTGTGGTGCCAGACCAGATGGCACACCCATACATGTTATAGAAGTCACTGCAGGCTGTTCTTTTCTGGACAATGTCACAGGGCCTACAATGATATGTGCATGTTAACATTCTATCACAGGTTTACCACAGTTCATGAATCCCATGTACTGTAACTATGGCTTAACTGGTAACAATGTAGGAGACAATGACCTCCCCTGGCCATATTTGCATACCAGTTTGTGCTGATGGTATGGGTTTTTGTGCTCCATCACATTACCTCCCTGGTGGTGCAATGACCTGTGCTCCTGTGTGTGACTGTCCTCTGGCTGTAAGTTGCAACAAAAGGGAAAGGTCACAGTACTCACACACATGAAAGAAAATACTCAGTGTTACAAAAATAAAGGTCCTTTACTTTGGTGACACAAATACCAAAAATACCATAGAGACTATACTCCCTTAGGAGGTGGGCAATACACAAATGACATACACTAGTATACAGAAATAGGCATAAAAAGTTAGAAAACAGTGCAATTAGTGAAAATCACAATAGTTTCAAAATAGGCCTAGGGGGAGCACAAACCATACACTAAGAAAGTGGAATGTGAATGTCTGTCTCCGACCTAGGCAAGTGTAGTGTATAGAGGGGAGCTGGGAGTAGTAGAAAACTCCAAAGGTAAGTAGCACAACCCACCCCAGTGACCAGGAAAGTAGGAGTAAATCACACTAACTTTCCCAGAACACACAGAAACAAGAAGAAGAATTATGCAAAACACAGAAGAGACTGCAAGACACCAACAGTGGATTCCTTGACAAGAAGACCTGTGGAAGAAGGGGACCACGTCCAAAGAAGCATAGAAGAGTCCCAGAAGAACAGGAGCGCCTGCTAACCCGGATGAAGGTGCAAAAGGAAAGACACCAGTGAAGAAGAAAAGTCAGCACTGCACCCAAGAAGATTAAGTCGGGTTCCTGGAGGGTGCAAGTGATGTCCCACATCGAATGGAGGATTGCAGTCAGGTTTGCATCGTCGGAGTCTGCCAACAAGCCACGCAAAGCTCGCACTTAGCGGAAAATGCTGCTGCCCAGGACCAGGAAAGACCAGGTGGACTCTACCAAGGAGGGGAAGTCAAAAGGGGCCATCAGCAACTCAGAGGGCCCACAGAAGGCCAGACAGTGCACACAGGAGTCCCACAGCACAGGGACGAGAAAGTTGCAAAAGAGGCCCATGCAGCACTACAACAAAGGCTCCCACGCTGCTGGAGAACCACTCAGGAAGCTGTGCATCGCAGGATAGAGTGCTGGACCTAATAAAAGCATGAAGGACTTGGAGGAAGGATGCCAACAAGCCTTGGCAGCTGCAAAAGATGTGGTGCACGAGGATACTGTCTTGCTTGGGGAGGCAAGGTCTTACCTCCAACAAAGTGGGACAGCTGGAAGAGAGGACCGTTGAGACCACTTCAGTCCACCACCCATGATGCAGGATCAACACAGCTCAGCAGGAAAGGGGTTCAACGCATACAGTCATCTTTGCAGTTGGTGCCTGCAGAAACAGGGGAGTGACTCATTCACCCCAAGGGAGATTCCTTCGCTCTTCTGATGCAGGCTGAAGATGGGCTGTCTTTAGAGGATGCACGTCTGGGAAACAGTTGCAGTTGCTGGCAGGAGCCAGAGATACAATGTTGCAGAATGTGTTTTGCTTCTTTGTTGTAGCTTGTAGAGATCCTGGAGGGTCCAGATGCAGCTTCTTCAGTGAGAAGTTGAAGTGGAGGATGCAGAGGATTCCTGAGTCTCATAATCTGAATCTGAGGAACCATCCAAAGGAGAGACCCTAAATAGCCCTGAATGGGGGATTGGTCACCTAACCAGGTAATTACCTATCAGGGGAGGGCTCTGATGTCACCTGCTGGCACTGGCCACTCAAATGCTCCCAGAGTTCCCTGCCAACCTTTAATCCAAGATGGCAAACCCAGGGACCCTCTGGAGGAGCTCTGAGCACCAAACCTGGGGTGGTGATGGACAGTGGAGGGGTCACTTCCCTTTCCTTTGTCCACTTTTGTGGCAGAGCAGTGACTGGGGGTCCCTGAACCGGTGTAGATTGGCTTATGAAAGGAAGGCACCAAATGTGCCATTCAAAGCATTTCCAGTGGCTTGGGGAGGCTACCCCTCCCAAGCCTGTAACACCTATTTCCAAAGGGAGAGGGTGTAACACCCATCTCCAAAAGGAAATCCTTTATTCTGCGTTCCTGGGCTTGAGCTTTTCAAGCAACAGGAGGGCAGAAACCTGTCTGTGAGGTGGCAGCAGCTGGGGCTGCCTGGAAAAACTCATAAGGCTGGAATAGCAATACTGAGGGTCCTCTAAGAAACCCACAGAGTGCATGGAATCATACAACCAATGCTTTAAAAAGCCTTGGGGTATGAGTCCAACATGTTTGATACCAAACATGCCTATGTTCGGAGTTGCCATTATGTAGCTAGACCAAGGTTGAGACCGATGTACAGTACATGCGTAAAATAGCATCCCCGCACTCACGAAGTCTGGGAAAATGGTCCTGGAGGTCATGGGGGCGCCTCTGCTAGTACAGGGGTGACGTCACACACAGGTACTTTGCACCCTGCCCTCAGGGCTGCAGGGCCTGCCATAGGGGTGACTTATAAGCTAACTGGTCATTGAAAATGGCAGTGAAAGGGTGCTTGCACCTTTTCATGCAGGCTGCAATGGCAGTCCTGCAGAAGCCGTTGCATGGACTCCCTATGGGTGGCAAAATATATGCTGCAGCCCATAGGGATCCCCTGGAACCCCAATGCTCTGGGTACCTAGGTACCATATACTAGGGACTTATTAGGGGCATCAGTATTCCAATCGTGGGTGAAATACTGTGTTAACAGTAACCAACACCCAAATTTAAGGGAGAGAGCATAACTACTGGCGTCCTGGTTAGCAAGATGCCAGTAGACACATTCAAACACACTGACAAATAGGCCAAAGGGGGGGGTAACCAAGCTAGAAAGAGGCTACTTTCCTACAACCACACATTGATAACATCTTCCGGCAAGGGTTGCCTGGTGATGGCTGTCATGACACCTCACGTCATGTGCATCTGTAGTGTGGTCAGTTTTATGTATCCTTTGCGCGTTAGCTTCAGGCGTTAGGCCTTTGTGCACTTTGCCCTGGATGTATTTTATTCCTTTGCTCGCAGCATAGAGCCTTTGTGCACTTTGCTCTAAATGCTTTTTATTCAGCCTCATACTGTTATTTTTTAAATAGCCAGTTCTACGGTCTTGTTTTATTTTTTATATCACACTGTTTAGCCTACTTCAGCACTGGGGTTTTCAATAACACATTCTTGTTCACTCTGTGCTTCAGTCAAGGATACAGTCTGGTACATTGCTGATAGACGTGGTAGGAGTTTAGTCTTTGGCATTGTTGCGTAGGGACATTTTGTGATCACACTGACATGTTAGTTATAAAAACACTTCCTTGTCCTAATACACGCAAGAGGGAGATTCCGACCAGGGAACCACAACTAGACGCTGACTGCCTCGTTGCAGATGCTGAACCAGATCACAGGCCTTTGCTCAGGTATGAGGGTTGATGGCTTCCCAGGGAATCTAAAAGGCAAGTTAGAAGCTTAACATGCTGTGCTCAAAATAGAACTAACTGAGAGAGAGTAGAATTTATTAACACCATGATAGCGTTATTCTTATGTTTCACTCTCCTTGTGACTATTTCAATCCTACTGTGTTGTATGGTTCTGGTTATTGCGGCTCACGCCTTAATATCTAAAATGCAGTTGTTTTATTAAAAAATCTATAGAACTCAAACTGCCTTTGTCATTTGTATATGAGATCATACTATAAATGAGAGAGCTGGTTTGGATCTGAGTGACCACGACTTCCCTGAGAAGTTCCAAAGATGTCATGCACTCGGCTGCCCAATCATCTCTTCCTCTTGGAAGAAATGAGGCATTGCTAGTTAGCCGGAGCAAAACCGGATTTGGGGTGAAAGTGGTCCTTCCAAGTGGGTAAGACTTAGTCCCCCACACCAGGAACAACCCTGCTACCTAGAAATCTATTAGGATAATGAGAGCCCACGTGACACATCAAACACAAATTGTGTCATGAAACACTAAATATACTCTCACCACATTGTCTCAGGACTCTAATTCTGTGACTTGACAAAGACATGCCCATTGACTCACCCAGTAATGCACACTGACCTACAGGGCTTTGACTCCAGAATCTGACAAATTGGGCCTAGGCTTACTAAAGCTAAGATGAGTAGAAGTACTGAGAAAAGTGTGCACATGCCGCAACTACCTGCTCCTCTGGTGCATAAAGAGCTGCTCATACAGGGGTAGGACCTCCTCCACCAGCTTCTCCAGCTCTTCCAGTGAGAAGGCAGGGGCCCTATCACCTGTAGGATGTGGCATGATTGCTCCCAGAGGTGGTACACAGCAGCTCAGGTAGTGGAGGTCTTGCTGGCAGCAGTGTCAGGAGTCAAGTGAGGGATACAGCAGAGGATGGTGATCACGTCTGCCATGTACGTGACCATCATTGCCAGCAGACACTGCCATTGCCCAAGACAGCCAGAGGCAGAAATGTTGACCTATTGAAGTGTCTGCTGCAGTAGCATCCGCCTACCACCATGACGACTTCCTCTGGAGGATGCGGGCAGTTCCTAATGTCCAGTGGAGTAGGTCAGACAGCTGCCATTTTAGAGGCATACAATGCAATTAAATGTCATTTTTAATGCATCACAATTCGGAAAATGTTGTCCTGATTATTCTTGAGTGCTGGCCTTGTCCTGTCATGTAGGTCAATCATTTTAGTATTCATATTGGTATGTGGTCCAGCTCATATGACAACATAATTTGGGGCACAGCCACCACCCTGTCCCAACGGGCAATTCAGAATTTGGGGCAGTGAATCACAGTCCGGGTGGCAATTTTCTGGCCAGATAGATGTTATGCACACCTATGTGGAAAATAAAGGGGTGACATGTCACTAATGTGTAATGGTTTGTGGTGATGTGTGCTGTGTATCATGCCCTCAGTGAATCACAGGACATGTCACAGTTTGTATATGACCTGTATT
This sequence comes from Pleurodeles waltl, assembly GCF_031143425.1. Taxonomy (NCBI): domain Eukaryota; kingdom Metazoa; phylum Chordata; class Amphibia; order Caudata; family Salamandridae; genus Pleurodeles; species Pleurodeles waltl. The sequence goes on along the minus strand of NC_090439.1, from coordinate 741,005,164 downwards.
ATGTAAATTGCAAGGGACACAATAATGACGGTCATATTCTCCTTTTGTCCAAATTAGTTACCCTGGGAGGAGAAGGATCAGCCATCCTCCTGTGACAACGTCCTGTGTACCGTCCACTGACAGATCTGCAGGCCATGGAGGACAGAACCATCATCCACATATACCGCCTGGATAGGCAGACAATTGTGGATCTTTGTAGTCAGTCGGAGCTAGGTCTGATGACATCCATCAGTCATCCAAATAGCATACCACCTATTGCACAAGTCATGTCAGTGTTGCACATCCTGGTCACAGGGTTCTTCCAAAATGAAGTGGCCCTAACTGCTGAGATGTCCCAGCCTACGTTCAGTCTGGTCTTGAAGGATGTCCTCTCAGCACGGTTAAAACCCCTGGACCGCCACATCCGGTTCCTCAACATGAGAATTTTTTGCCCCTGTGAAGGCTGAGTTCTATGCTTTGGCACACATCCCACATGTGGTGGGAGCCATTGATAGTACCCATGTAGCCTTGGTTCCACTGCATGGTAATGAACAGGTCTATTGGAACAAGAAGAACTATCATTCCATCAATGTCCAACTAGTTTTTTTGGTGGACTTCTACATTTCCCAAGTATGTGCCTGTTACCTGGCCTCAGTCCATGATGCATCATACAGTCCTGGTTTGCTGGCTAGATCTGGCTTAAAGATGTGACTTTTTTGTGGATCTCCTTAAAGGCAGACAAATTGCACTGTCGGTGAAACAACTGAAGTTTGAAATGAGGTTTGTGTCTTATTTATGCCTTCACCTGCCTAAACTCCTTCTATGTCACATATTCCTTCCGGGTATCTTCACCATGCCATCCTCATGTGAGCATTTCAGAGTTGTGTCATTGGCAAGTGGTTTTTGCTAGTCTGACATGTGACGTGGATATGGATGGATCAAGATACTGTTAGTCACAGATTTGGGGTGTATGAGTCCTTTGGCCAGGCTGCCTGGACAGTGGGAGGACTGGAATCTGAGCTACACAATAGACCTGTTTGCCTGGTCCAATAGTCTCATTTGTGTTATCATGTGGCCATGTAACATGTCATCCTGTGCAATCCATTCCTTCTACCTTCACATTATGATGGCATTGATGCTGTATGACCTTTTAGTGGCTGTAAATGTGTTTCCTCATTGCAGACCAGTGTGTCTGTGCCACAATACTGAAACAGGTTTGTGACAGCCCACAAGGTGCTTGGTCAATGTCATGGGAAGGGCCTGGGTTTAAGCTCTGTTTTAATGCCCTCTGTCTGTGCCATGGCGTATGTTAAGTTGGCAGGCCTGGTTCTGGTATGTGATAAGGTTCAAACTGGAGACAAAATCCCAAACTCTTTTTGTCTAATCTACGTGACAAGGTCCTACAAGCCCTTTCTGGTGTGGTCTGGTGCACATTGGTAATTGGATATCTGGCCTAGCTTCATATGGCTGGGACGTTCTTGGCTATGACTGTGCAGACATTCTTCACAGCTTATGTGCAATACAGTACAATAGGATGCTTGATGTGACCAGACACCTGTGACATTGTGTTGTTGGTCATCCTCAGCATGGCACTACCTGAGACATCTCCCTCCATCCATTGTCCCTTCATGTCTAAAGCATGTACTTTACATGTGATTAGCAGTCAGCTTTCCAGACAGGTAACAAAGAGAGGCGGTAGGCAGTTTTTTAGTGATAGATGTGTTTATTTACATTTGAACAAAAATGAATAGTGATTCTGAATAAAAACGTATACTTCAGGTGAAGGGATCAGTCATAGTGGATGCAATCAATAGAGTAGAGGCCACAACATTTGGGGTTCAGAGTCCAGTGTCCTACTAGCATGGAATATGGAAAGTGGTTAAGGAACAGTCAACAGTGTGAGCCTGTGGCACACGTAGGAGTGACATTAGGAAGTAGTCACTTGCTGGCAGTGGGTGATGTCTTGCCACCCACACCTCCTGGATGCTTGGCTGGATTTCCCACTTGTCGGGGGCTCAGTAACTACAGAGGCAGAGGTGTCTGAGGCCGGTGCTTCTCCTGATACAGCCTCCCTTCCAGTGGCTGGCATAGATGACTGGCCTATTTTGGATGCACCAAAGGAAGGGGTGTGATGTTGTTGGCTATCCCTGCTCATGGTTCTGTTAAAATCATTAAGCACCCCTGTTGGGGAGGCCATGTTGGAATTTTGGGCCTCCCTCTGTTCCTGCATCTCACTATGGCAAGCCCTCTATAGCTCCTTGATTTCCATGAGTGTGTTCAGTGCATGGCCATCATGCCTTGGGAAAGTTGGTAGGCACCCAATACCTGGCTGATGGTATCCTGGGCAGGGGCATCACCAGCAGCCTCTTGCCCCTGGGCCACACCATCCCTCCCACACACCCTACCCCCACATGCCTGTGCTCTTAGTACAGCTTGCCCCCTTCTCTGGTCCATCACTGTCAGGGTTGGCAGGCTAAGACTCAGAAACCTGGACTGGGGACACAAGATTTAGGACACTGTTGTAGAGATGCAGGTCTGGGGGCAACTTGCTGCCTGCAATGTTGAGGCCACTGGGCTGGGAGGGGTTGATGTGGTCAGGCTGAGGCTGACCAGTGTAATCTGCCCAGGTTGGACGAATGGGCCAGAACCATCCTCAATGTCCAGCAGTCCAGGAGTGTTTGTTTCACTGAAGTCTGCATCCGTGGGGGTAGTGGCAGTCTCTTCTGTTGTGTCAGTGACAGCATTCCTGGCTGCAGGTGCAGCACAACCTGTTGATGTGGAAAGATTATTTTAGTGGTTATATTGTGACATCTACCTCCAATAGTTGAAAGTGACATTGAGCAAGGGCCATGCTCACATTGTATTTGCTGATTTTCCCCATGTGACAGGTCCACATACTATCATTTGTGGTGAGCTGCCATTGTAGCCATATACCAATTCCTGTGTTCAGTGTGCTAGCCTCAGACTATCTGGACTCCGTAGCTGTTGGAGGGATGATAATAGACTCATGTGTTTCCAGCAGTGCAGACAGGACATTGGCTGGACAGGATGTTATTTGAATCATCTTGAGAGCTATTTGTTTGTCATGCAGGCATTGTCAAGACTTTGGACTATATGTGATAGTTGTCATCCTTTGGTTAGTGCATTGTAGAAGTGAATGTGGCCAATGGCATACAGCAGACACATTTTGGGGCCTTTGATCTGTGAAGGAAGATCCAAACAGATAATTTGAGCTGTCCTTCCTGTCTATGCTGTTGTCATCTTGGCATGTCAGGTCTAGATGGATCAGGGTGTACCATGACCTGTATCCTTGTCCCTCCCAGGTGTATCACATTTATTGTGGGTTCTGGGACGGTGGCACAATATCATCTGGACAGTGGTGTGGTGTTTAGGGTTGCATTCCTGGTCGTCCTTGAATTTATTCTGACATTGCTCTTGTTGCAACACATAGTTCACATTGTCCGTCCTCTGAGGTATGTAAGGTATTTTGACAGTTGTACAGTGTACTGTTCATGGATTGTGAGTAAGGGATCCTCCTATGAGTACTAACCATTTCAAACCCTGTATTCCACGCAATGTAGAGTTATTTTCCTGTTAGGTGAGTACAGTTGTATGAATGAATAAATGGAGAATAGTCATAGTAGCAGAGCACACAGTTGTGGCAAAGTGTAGTGTGAGTCCCAGTGCCTCCTGGCCTGAGCAGTCCTGTCATTGCCTGTACTACACACACACTATTCAGTTGTGATCCCCTCAGGCGAGTACAAATGAATGGCTGAATAGATGGAGAATGGTCATAGTAATAGAGCACACAGTTGTGGCAGAGTGTAGTGAGAGTTCCCAGTGCCTCCTGGCCTTAGCAGTCCTGTCATTGCCCGTACTACAAACACATACTATGCAGTTGTGATTCCCTCAGGTGAGTACAGTTGTATGGCTGAATAAATGGAGAATGGTCATAGTAGCAGAGCACACAGTTATGGCAGAGTGTAGGGAGAGTCCCGGTACCTCCTGGCATTAGCAGTATAATCATTGCCTGTACTACACACACTATATTGATGTCATCCTCTCAAGTGGGTACACTCCAATGGGCATTTGACAAACAAGCTAATTTTGAATGGGCTACCTTGTTCTGGTTTTAGTGATGTAGAACAGTGCCTGCTGGCAATTATAGTGCTGTCACTCCCTGTACTACACCCACTATACAATGATGTTTTTCCCCAGGTGAGTCTACTTGATATGTTGGAGGCCAGACAGGGATCTGTGCACAGGTAGACACTGGACTACTGACTGTGATGACATTGTAGGTGTCAAGAGGTGATCAGTGGGCATGCATGCCAATACATTTTGGTGCCATTTTAGTTGTTGTGACTTACCTGACTCCACTTCCCCAAGTATTCCTGTTCAGTCAATCAATCAGGAATTTGTAAAGCGCACTACTCACCCGTGAGGGTCTCAAGGTGCTGAGGAGGGGGGATAAGGAGGGAAGGTGTTGCTCCTGCTTGAACCGCCAGGTCTTGAGAAGTTTCCTGAAGGTCTTTGGTCTGGTGCAGGTGGGTGGGAAGAGTGTTCCACGTTTTGGTGGCGAGATGAGAGAATGATCTACCGCCAGTTGTAGTTCTGTAGACACGTGGGAGGGTTGCGAGGGCAAGGTCGGCAGAGCGGATATGCTGTGTCGGTGTTTAGAAGGAGAGCTGTCGGTTGATGTATTCCCTCCGGCTGTTAAGCCCTCTGGATGCAGGATGGTCAATACCTTCTCCTGTGATGTCAGTTGTAGATAAGGAGGTAGGGGACCACCGCCAGTCTTCAGGACCACAAGCTGGTGCCTGGATGTCATGGTACAAACCTTCCCTCTGAGGTCGTTCCATCTCTTCCTGATGTCATCCTTTGTGTGAGGATAGTTGCCTACAGAGTTCACTCTGTTGCCTATCCGTTGCCATGTTTCTATTATCCTAGCAATAGTAGTTTGCTGGACTTGGGCTAGAAATAGTTGTGGCTCTACTCTGATCATTTTATGCACCATGACTCTTAACTCGTCATCTGTGAAACGGGGATGCTTCTGTGGTGACATGGTGGTGGAAATGAACCTCAAAAAATAGATTTACTGGTTAGATGCTGAGTCATGAGGAGGTGATGGGGAGTAAATGTAGTGAAGAAGTGCAAATATGTGCGGTGGGTGTGGGCTATGTGCTAATTGCAAGTTAGAGGGGTGCCTAATATATGGTTGTGGAAGTTTTAGGGCAGTAAGCTGGCTTGTGTTCGGCATGGAAATGCAAAGGATTGTGGTGTGTGGAGGGATGTTTTTATAGTATGGTTTGTAGGTGTGTCGAGTGTGTTGATGTGTGTCAGCTGTGTTGTTTTCAAATCCAGCTAATGTGGTGTTGTGTATTACTGCGGTGACCGCCGCGGTTCTCACCGTATGGTGATTTTTACTTGTAATATAGTCAGTAGTTGGTTGACAGGCTGGCGATGCCGGTGGTCGGCCTGCCTGTTCCCCCATTCAGAGTCCTGGCAGAGTTTTGGATTTTTGGCTGGCTTTTGGCGTGCCTGCATGTGTAACTCGTAATACGGCGGTATGTATGACCGCCAACATGGTGGTCTTTTAGCAGCCACCAACATGGCGGTTTGGTGGTCCGACCAACAAACTTGTATGAAAGGAGCACCCACCCTCATTACCTGAAAAATAATGAGGGTGGTTGTAGAGACAGGGCTGAGAGTCAGGAATGAAATGGTATGCAGCGTGGATGGATATCCTGGCCAGAATGACCTCTCTGTTCTCCTTTGGCCTGTATAGTGTTTTTATAAGAAACATATTTTTGTTCTGTGAAATAGGTGTGACATATGCATGTGTCTAAGTGTTGGACTGTTTACCAATTCTTGTGACAACAATGCTAGCTGGACTATCATGTACTGTTCTTGTCAGCCTTGGACAGAGGTACATGGTGAAATGTCATGCAGTAAAATAATAGCTACTCATTCGCAGAGTTACAGCTGATTACAGAAATAAATAAAAACATACCAGCTGAAAAGCAGACTAACTAAAATGAGTAAATATAATCAGAGCACATATGTAGGTGAATAAACAAAGGCCACAGACCTAAGTTAAGCTAAAATTTGTGTGCCCAAGTAGCTTGTAAAATGATCCCAAAACACCCTCCCCATTGTCGGGACAAGAGTTCAAATTCTAAAACTAAAATGCTCTAAAACTTAAAACACTAAAACCATATTGAAATACACATAAAAGAGTTAAAATATGTAGAAGATGACAAGCAAGGCAGGCCAACTTGCAGGCCAATTTAAAGGGCAATTTAGTAATTTAAACAAACATGTCAGTGATCAAATTCAACAATTATGGTCCTGCAGGAAATCTCCAGTGTCTTCAATGGTGACTGAAGCCAAGAAGGATTCCACCTTGGCAGGCAACAAATTCACCAGAGAGTTAACTGAAGGATCTACACAGCACGTTTGTGCAGATGTCTCAAGCATAGGACTGGATGAGGGGGCATATTCCTTGCAGTGGCAGATGTAGAAGGAGCCAGGCAATCCACAAGTGGTGGCTCATAAGATGCCTCACATATCAACCAGTAGTCTCAGTGGGCATGTCTGTGAATGAACCCTCATCGAGAACATTAATAGATCCATGTTCACAGAAGGCACAGGCTGGACGGTAAAACACACCTTTAGTGGACACTCGAAGAAGCACCATAAGCAGTGGAAAACTGGCTACACAAAGGTCAGTATTGCCCAGAATGTCAATGACCAGTTCAGCACAAGCTCCTCCAGCAGTGAAACTCCAAACTACTGCAATCACGACACAGGTGGGCTGGTGGGAGCTCCATTACTCCGATTGACTGAGATGCGACAGCCATTGCATATCAAAAATAGCCGCCAATCAATACCAAAGTTATTGAGAATCCACCAAAGACCCTCAAGAAGAGTGAATGGATGGCTGAAGGTATCACTCCAAATACAGTCTGAAAAGTGCTAACAAATCCAGACCCGAAAGCCTTAAAAAATTGCAGAATTCCTGCAATAATAAACTGTTAGACTTGGCATCCTTGGCGTGGTCTCCCCTAACTTTTTCCCTCTGTTTCCCAGGTTATTGATTTGTGCTGGACTCTGTTTTTTCTGTTTTTATTACTCTGGGCACATTACCACTGCTATCCAGTGCCAAAGTGCAAATGTTCCTATGTAAAATGTATTTGTAATAGGATTTCCATAATTGGCATATTTGATTTACTGGTAAGTCCCTAGTACAGTGCACCAGAGATGCACAGGGCCTGTAAATCAAATGCTACTAGTGGGCCTGCAGCACTGGTTGTGCCACCCACATTAGTAGCCCTGTAAACATGGCTCAGGCCTGCCACTGCAGTGTGTGTGTGTGTGTGTGCAGTTTTAAACTGCCAATTCGACTTGGCAAATGTACCCACTTGCCAGGCCTAAACCTTCCCTTTTCTTACATGTAAGACACCCCTAAGGTAGGCCCTAGGTAGCTCAATGGGCAGGGTGCAGTGTATGTTTAAGGTAGGACATATAATAATGTGTTTTATATGTCCTGACAGTGAAATACTGCCAAATTCAATTTTCACTGTTGCAAGGCCTATCCCTCTCATAGGGTAACATGGGGGGCTTCCTTTTTTAACAAGATTAAAGTGTAGATTCCCTTTGGGAGCGGATGAACATGTGGAGTTTGGGGTCTCTGAACTCACAATTTAAAAATACCTCTTTAGGTAAAGTTGGTTTTGAGATTGTGGGGATCATTATGAACATGGTGGTAAACACAGTCGTCCACCTTGGCGACGGTGAACAGAAGACCGCCATTGGTGGTGAACAGAAACCTGCCATGCAAAGATACCAAAAACAGACACTGCCAAAATTTCTGTTTCCACCAGCCACGCCAGGGCCTTGTCGGCGGAAAGGCTGCACATCCCACCCCGCCACTGCCAAGCACACAAATCCCCTGCCCCCCAAATAATGATGCACAAATCACTGCGGCGGTTAGTGGATGCCAAACGACCATTCAAGGTACAGACCGCCATGGCCAGCAATGGGACCCAACAGCAAGAAATGCACACATTAGAAAGTTTGAAACCCACACACCTGACACACATTCACAACACTATAAAACACTCACATACACACTCCACAATCCTTTGCAATGCCAATAGGATAAGCCAGACTGACATCAGTACACGCAGACACTGAACGCCACAACTCACACCGTGGCACCCCCTAAGCACCCACGCTTCACAGAAAGGGAGCTAAGAACAATGGTGGATGAGATACTGAAGGTCGAGCCACAAATCTTCAGGGCATAGGTACAGCACACACCCATCGCCAGGAAGATGGATTTATGGCAGACCATAGTGAACACGGTCAACTCAGTGGGAAACCATCCACGGACAAATGATGACATCCGCAAGAGATCGAACGACCTGTGCGGGAAGGTGAGATCCGTGGCATCGAGGCACCACATTGCTGTCCAGAAGACTGGTGGAGGACCCCAACCCACACTCCCTGAATACAACGACTGGGAGGAAAAGGTACTGGACGTCCTGCACCCAGAGGGCCTTTCTGGACTTACTGGAGAAATGGACTCGGGTAAGTCATCTACAATTACCCCATATCCACCACACCTGTAATGCATGCAGCACCTCACCCCTCCAACTACCACCAGGATCACACCCCACCCTGGCCTCAATCACCACATCCAGTCACCTTGCATGCCGACAAACACACCAACAGGCCCACATCCCTCCCCCTGTGCATAGCCACCCATCCCTGCAAGGTATCACAATGGCACTACACCACCCACAAGGCACCACCACATCCCATGAAAAATGCAATGGCAACCCCACAAAAGGTCCCTAAATGGTCGCACAACACAGATTTGCCAGGGCACTTGGGATTCAAAAACCACCGCAGCAGTTCACAGACATTTCTGGTGGCCTACCTTAACAAATACATCAAAAGGTACATTATGACATGCATGGTGTGCGCCCAGGCACAAGTAGAACACAAAAAGCCCAGTGGGTTATTACAGTCACTGCCAATACCCCCTAGACCATGGCACTATGGCCCTCATTATGACATTGGCGGTAAAAGCCACTTACCGCCGTGCAGAAGACCGCCACCACACCGCTGCGGCCGTGGAATTCAGCCACAGCTATTATGACCCACAGTTCGGAATCCGCCAAAATTCAGACACCCACACAAGTCCGCGCACCAAAGGTCAGTGATAAACTGGCGAAAACAAAACCTCCACCATCACGCCAACAGAAATACACCCACACTATCACAACACACGAATCTACGCAGCGGTCTTTCAACTGCGGTATTCCATTGGCGGTACACATCGCTGCGCTCAAAATACACACACATCTACAAAACACTACCACATTGGACAATTCCAAATACACACACCACTCCCACACACCCAATACACTATAAAACACACACCCACATCACCCACAAACCCTTACGACAACAAATCATGACCGAAAGCCAGAGAGGGACACCACCATCTTCAAAACTAGCATCCACAGGCACACAACACCATCACCCACATAACCTCCACACACCTCACACAACACCCCACTACATATCAGCACACTTATCACCCCACACACCACCCCAAACATCACCTACACCACCCCATGGCACGGCAAAGACACCCAGGTTCTCGGAGGAGGAGCTCAGGGTCATGGTGGAGGAAATCGTCCGGGTAGAACCACAGCTATTCGGATCACAGGTGCAGCACACCTCCATTGCAAGGAAGACGGAGCTATGGTGAAGTATAGTGGACAGGGTCAATGCAGTGGGACAGCACCCAAGAAATCGGAAGGACATCAGGAAGAGGTGGAATGACCTATGGGGGAAGGTGTGTTCTGTGGTCTCCAGACACCACCTGGCGGTTCAGCGGACTGGCGGCAGACCCCCACCTCCTCCCCCACAACTAACAACATGGGAGGAGCAGGTCTTGGCGATTCTGCATCCTGAGGGCCTTGCAGTAGTAGCTGGAGGAATGGACTCTGGTAAGTCAAACCTTTAACTACTTCATCCCCCACCCACTTGCATGCTATCACCTACCCCCACCCTCGCCCTCACCCCCATCACTCCTACTTCTTACAAATGTCCCACTATCACAAACCACACATCCCAAACCCAAGCCCTGCGTGCAACACTAAAGCATGGACACCCATCACTAAAGCATGCCCACCGCACATACCCATACACCCCCCTAAACCATCATCACACAATGTCCCACACAGGAATGCTAGCACTGGGGTACACGGTCACCCACCCATTGCTCACCTTGACACACACAGATGCAATAATCATGCCTTTATAACCCTGCAGGACCCCTACCCAACGTCACCGGACAGGAGGGTCCACACCACCAACAGAAGAGGCCCACAGTGATGACAGCACCTCTGTCCAACTGGATCCAGATGACCAGCCCGGCCCATCGGGGACCTCGGGATAGTCGGTTCCCCTCACCCAGTCACAGGCCACTACAGAGCTTCCCCCCTCTGGAAACACCAGCACATCACCCACCTAGCGGGCCCATACCTCCGTCCCCAGGACACGTCAATCAGCAGTGTGTCCACCACTATAGGGAACCCAGGCTAACCGACCACCCCAACAACAACAGGGACCTGGGATCAGTGGTAGTGGGCACACGGTCCAGGGGATGGAGGCCCGAGAACACAGGGGAACTGGGAGGGCTGCTGTGCGACAGGGGGCGGACAGGCCCAGGGAACCCACTCTCCACGAGGCCCTCTCCTCCATCATGGGAGCCTACCACCACTCCCAGGAGACGATGGCAATGGTACTGGCCAAGTTTCAGGAGACCCAGCGCCTGCAGGAGGAACAGTATATTGGCTTCAGGGAGGAACTCAGAACCATCAATTCCACCCTGGGCACCATCGTATGGGTGCTGAAAGAAGTACTCAACACCAGGAGGGACACTGTGGCACTACAAGGGGCCCCTGACACTAGCCTGGACGATGAACGGCCCAGCACCTCTGCCTGTGCTAGTGGACAGGAGGGACCGCCACAGGACCACCACACCAGCACCCCACCCCCTGCAGAGGGAGAACCACCTCGCAAACAGTCCATGAGATCCAGGAACAAGACAGAGAACAATGCCAAGAACCCCGCCAAGAATGAGACCACCCTAATTGTCCTCCTACTGTCCCACTTTGTCACCCTGTCCATCCTTAAACTGCCCCAGCTCCACTTCCTATGCCCATTTGGGCAAAGCACCTCTGAGACTAATAGACTGGACTCTGCCATGGACATTCCTCCGCCATCAGCCCTCACCATTTTGCTACCCCCTCCAATTTTGAGCACTAAAATAAACACCCTTTAAGCAAAAAACAATCTGGAGTCTGTCTGTGATTTCAGAATACTGTATTAGCAATAACTGTGGCAAAAAGCTCTTTCATTTGTAATGTCAACATACCTATGTCACACAGCTCTAGTCCATGAGGAATCAAAGCAGATGTCACACTGTGGAACCCAGATCTGTGAAATCATAAGTGAAAGTGACAACTCAGTGACTATACACTGGGTGAAAAAGACAGACAGTAGAGAGGTAGTAGTGTATAAGTACATGTAGTAGCAGGTTTGTATTCTTACCTGTGTTTCACTGGAAATATTGCTGGATCACTGAGTCCCTGTTGTCCATGTCTTCTTCCTCTGCTTCCTCGTCTTCACTATTCACAGGCTCCACAGCTGCAACAACACCGCCATCTGGACCATCATCCTGCAGAAAGGGCACCTGTCGTCGCAAAGCCAAGTTGTGAAGCATACAGCAGGCCACGATGATCTGGCACACCTTCTTTGGTGAGAAGAATAGGGATCCACCTGTCATATGGAGGCACCTGAACCTCGCCTTCAGGCGGCCGAAGGTCCGCTCGATCACCCTCCTAGTTCGCCAATGTGCCTCATTGTAGCGTTCCTCTGCCCTTGTCCTGGGATTCCTCACTGGGGTCAGTAGCCATGACAGGTTGGGATAACCAGAGTCACCTGCAAATAGCGAGGGACAACTGTTAGACACACACTAACCTGGAGGGATATCCCCAGACCCAGACAACCATTCCCAATGACGAGCTTCCAGGTGCTCACCTAATAGCCACACACGGTGCCTCTGGAGTTGAGCCATCACATAAGGGATGCTGCTATTCCGCAGGATGTAAGCGTCATGCACTGAGCCAGGGAACATGGCATTCCCATGGGAGATGTACTGGTCTGCCAAACAAACCATCTGTACATTCATCGAATGATAACTCTTCCAGTTTATGTACACCTGTTCACTCCTGTGGGGGGGGGGGCAAAGCCACATGTGTCCCATCAATGGGACCGATGATGTTGAGGATATGTCCCAGGGCACAGAAATCACCTTTCACTGTAGGCAAATCCTCCACCTGAGGGAAAACGATGTAGCTCCGCATGTGTTTCAGCAGGGCAGACAACACTCTGGACAACACGTTGGAAAACATAGGCTGGGACATCCCTGGTGCTATGGCCACTGTTGTTTGAAATGACCCACTTGCAAAGAAATGGAGCACTGACAGCACTTGAGGGGGGATTCCTGTGGGATGGTGGATAGCTGACATCAGGTCTGGCTCCACCTGGGTACACAGTTCCTGGATTGTGGCACGGTCAAGCCTGTATGTGATTATCACGTGTCTTTCCTCCATTGTCGACAGGTCCACCAACGGTCGGTACACCGGAGGATGTCGCCATCTCCTCACATGTCCCAGCGGACGGTGCCTATGAAGGACAACAGTGAGCACAGAGTCAAACAACTCAGAGGTATGTACCCACAGCTTACACAGAACACCATTCATACGCAAAAAGTGGCCTGTATGTGTGTTGAGTCTAGGCGTAGGTATGTGTGACGCAGTTGAAAAAGAAGCCATGTGGGCCCCTGACATGGCGGCTGCCTGACCTCTAAAGAGGGACAATGGGATGTGAGGTAACTGCGCTGGCGTTGTACACCGTCGCGGCAGGCGGTCGAAGACCGCGGCGCAATGCTGCATTGGTTAACATTGGACCCTATGGGTCCCATGAGCCAATGACAATGTACGCCGGAGGTGACGGTATGCACCGCCGCGGACGTGACCGCCATTTTACATCTGTTCAATCACTCACTACCTGATCTTCGACAGGAGAGGACCTACACTGCAAGTGCTGCTGTGACCTCGGTCTGGAAGAGACAATGGCTCGAGTGTCTGGGGAAAGGGCCCCTGCCTTCACATCGGAGGAGTTGGAGAAACTCGTGGATGGGGTCCTCCCAAAGTACACGCTACTCTATGGTCCTCCAGACAAACAGGTAAGTACACTGGGAGCATGATGTATGGGCTATGCCTGTGTGGAGAGGGGTGGATGTAAGAATGAAGGGGGGAGAGTGCGGCGTGCATAAAACAACGGTGAGTGCATGTGCCACATGGCAAGGGTAGGGATGGGGGCCAATCACTTTGACGGTGCAGTTGGTAATAACTTTCTCTTCCCCCTGTACAAATCATGTAGGTCAGTGCCCACCAGAAAAAACATATTTGGCGTGCCATCGCCAAGGAAGTCCGGACCCTGGGGGTCTACCACAGACGGAGCACCCCCTGCCAGAAAAGATGGGAGGACATTCACCGCTGGAGCAAGAAGACGGCGGAGGCTCAGCTGGGGATGGCCTCCCAATGTGTGAGGGGTGCCCGTCGCACCATGACCCCCCTGATGTTCAGGATCCAGGCGGTGGCGTACCCGGAGTTGGATGGGTGCTTGAGGGCATCACAGCAGCCACAAGGGGGTGAGTACACTCGCATTCTGCTGACTTTGCGTTCAGTGGAGGGGTCTGGGTGGGGGAGGTGGGCTGTGGGTTTCCCTAGGCCAGGGCGAGTTCCGTAGGCAAGGTCCCTCCGTAAGGCAGGCCATGTGGCATCCCACCCCACCTCTGTAGAGTGACAACTACACCTAGTCATGCCCCTGTGTCATCTATGTTTGCAGATGTCATCCAAAGCCTTGTAGGCCATTTCCCAGGAATTGAACAGTGGAGCCCAAGAGCGCAACATAGTGCAGGGGGCTTCTGTGTCTGTCGTGTCCGCCCAACGGTAGCGGTAATGCATGCACTCAACATGTCTTTCTTTTGTCGCCCCCCCCCTTTTTGTGGTCTCCCTGTTCTTGTGTGCATTAGCATCACCAGGCGGAGGAGCAGTGCCACCGATGCAGGAGGGAGCTGCATCCCACATGGCCATGGAGGGCCACACTACGGACTTGGAGTTCACCAGTGGAACGGAGGGCGAGGGGAGCTCCACAGCGGGGACAGGAGCTGCGACCAGTGACACAGACTCGTCCTCTGATGGGAGCTCCCTTAAGATGGCTGCAACATCTGTGTGTCCCCATCTACAGGTACAGTCGCCACCCCCCCTTCCAGCACCGCCCTCCAAGCAGCCCCTCAGTCTTCGCCCCGTGCCCGCTCGCACCTTGGCCCAGGCACCTCAGGCCCTGCGCCAGTCACCCCTGCTGCCCTCAGTGAGGAGGCCATTGACCTCCTCAGGTCCCTCACTGTTGGGCAATCTACCATACTGAAAGCCATCTAGGGTGTAGAAATCAGTTGCAACAAACAAATGCATTCCTGGAGGGCATTCATTCTGGTCAGGCGGCCCTTCAGCGAACTTTTCAGACTCTAGCCTCAGCACTGATGGCAGCCATTGTCCCTGTGTCTAGCCTCCCCCCTCCACCTTCCTCCACCCCGACCCAATCCCCTATACCTCGGCCTATCCCAAGCACACCTCTAGACCAACATGCACACACGTCAACACACAAGGGAATCTCAGGCAAACCTAAGCACCACACATCCCACAGGCACTCACGCAAGCATCACACATATGCAGACACACCAACATCCACTGCCTCCACTGTGTCCCCCTCCTCCTCGTCTCTCTCCTCCCTCCCTGTCTCATCTACACTCACACCTGCATGCACTACCTCTACAGCCACTACGTCCCTCTCCAGCACACCCACCACCACACCCCGCTCACGTGCAGTCACCACCCCCTCTACCATTCACACGTCCCCTGTGTCCTCTCCCAGTGTGTCTGTGACGCCCCCTCCGAAGATACACAAACGCAGGCACACACCCGCCCAACAGCCATCCACCTCACAACAGCCTCCAGCGCATGCACCTTCACCCAAAGTCAGCAAACGAACACCTCCCACAACCACAACCTCTTCCTACACTCCCAAACCCCCTCCAGCTACCCGTCCCAGTGTGTCAAAAAAACTTTTCCTGTCCAATCTTGACCTCTTTCCCACACCTCCCCACCCCGTCTGTCTCATAGGTCCTGAACTAGCAACTCTGCCACAACATCTCCGGGACCAGTGGTGCCTGTAGTCACCGGAATCTGGAGTGCACCGGCCACCAGGGCAGCCATTGTGGCACTGAGCCACAGCATAGACAGTCCCCCACCTGTGAAGCATCATAAGTTGGCCAGTGCCCAGCGGGAGAGGGGGAAGACTCCAGAGGTCCCGGTGGGAGTGTGGAGTCAGCTGTGACACCTTCCAAGGTGGGGAAGGGCCACAAGAAACCCAGCAAGTCTGGGATGAGCAGCACGGCGGAGAAGACCGCCATCATCCCCGCTGCCCAGGAGGCCAGCACCAGCCCAGCTGCCCAGGAGGCCACCACCAGCACAAGCCCAGGAGGCCACCGCCAGCACCAGCCCAGCTGCCCAGGAGGCCACCACCAGCACAAGCCCAGCTGCCCAGGAGGCCACCACCAGCACCAGCCCCGCTGGGCCATGAAGGACCGCCAGCACAAGCCCCACTGGGCCATGAAGGACAGCCAGCACAAGCCCCGCTGGGCCATGAAGGACCGCCAGCAAAAGCCCCGCTGGGCCATGAAGGACCTCCAGCAAAAGCCCCGCTGGGCCATGAAGGACTGCCAGCAAAAGCCCCGCTGGGCCATGAAGGACCGCCAGCAGCTGAGTCCCTGCAAGGGAGACTGCCGTCTCAAGCACCGCTGAACAGGGTACCGCCTTCTCAAGCACCGCTGAACAGGGCACCGCAGTCTCAAGCACCGCTGAACAGGGCACCGCCGTCTCAATCACCGCTGAACAGGGCACCGCCGCCTCAAGCACCGCTGGCCCATGATGCTACTGAGTCCGTCACGGGCAGAATGAAGCACTCTGGGCACCATGCCCCCTCCAGAACCAGTGGAGAGATCCATCCACTACCTCTGTCCTTAGCAGGATGAAGCACTCTGGGCACCATGCCCCCTCCAGAACCAGTGGAGAGATCCATCCACTACCTCTGTCCTTGGCAGGATGAAGCACTCTGGGCACCATGCCCCCTCCAGAACCAGTGGAGAGATCTATCCACTACCTCTGTCCTTAGCAGGATGAAGCACTCTGGGCACCAGGCCCCCTCCAGAACCAGTGGAGAGATCCATCCACTACCTCTGTCCTTAGCAGGATGAAGCACTCTGGGCACCAGGCCCCCTCCAGAACCAGTGGAGAGATCCATCCACTACCTCTGTCCTTAGCAGGATGAAGCACTCTGGGCACAAGGCCCCCTCCAGAACCAGTGGAGAGATCCATCCACTAACTCTGTCCTTAGCAGGATGAAGCACTCTGGGCACCATGCCCCCTCCAGAACCAGTGGAGACTGTTATCCACTTGAGGGACTGTGGCTTTGCACTCCCCAGGATTGAACAGTGGGCCACCCACCCACTGGAAATACTTGAGAGACTGTGGCTTTGCACTCCCCAGGATGTAACAGTGGGCATGTGGCCCCCTCGTGGATTTGGCGTTGTGCACTCAAGGGGCTGAGGTGCCCCCCCCTTTCCCTCACCCAGAGGTGCCTGTTTAGTTACTGTCTGATGCCCCTGCAGTGTTCTCTCCATCATGGTCGGGGATCTTGTGTGGGCCTCGCCCATACCATGTGGGCCCAGTGTGCCACAGACTTAATTGGAGCACTACCTGGACTACTATGCTTGGTATATATTTTGTAAATGGTGTATATAGATATTTTTGCCTACTTGATTTTATTATATTGCAATGGTTACACTCATTTTCTATTGTCTTTGCATTCTTCCGGGGGCTGGGGGGGTGTGACAGTGATGTATTAATACGCCTTAGTGTGTGTGTTGTAGTGGGTGAGGGTGGGGTTGTTGCGTGTGTATGTCCCTGTTTTTTCCCTCCCACCTCCCCTGTGCCGTAGGTGCAGTACTCACCGTGGTCTTCGCCGCCGGCGTTCATGCTCCTGGTAGAGGAGCAGGAAGACTATTGCAGGTAGAATTTGGAGTTCCGGGTCCATGGTGAGCGTTTTACCTTCGAAATTCCTGTTTCCGCCGTGTTTTTATCCGCGGTGAATCCGCCCCGGAAAAGGTGGCAGATTGGCCTGTCATAATAGTGTGGGCGGTACATTGTCTCCTGCCTGTCTGTTGGCGGTGACCGCCGCGCTGTTTGTTTGTACCGCCGTGTCGGTCGGAGTGTTAAAGTGGCTGTCTTTGTTGGCGGTTTCTGCCACGGTTGTAATTGCAACATTTTTATCGCCGGGCTGTTGGCGGTCTTACCGCCGCTTTAACACCGTCCGCCAGGGTTGTAATGACCACCATAGTGTCCTTGGATTTGATTGTGGAGATGCCTCTTTGTAAGGGAAGTACAGTTATTCTGGTCATGGTAGATCATTTAACTAAGGTAGGGTACTTCATTGCTTTACCCAAACTGCCTTTGGCTGAAACATTAGCTCATATATTTACACAACATATTGTGCATTTGCATGGTATACCCAATGTTCTAATCGCTGATAGAGGGACACTGTACACTGCACATTTCTGGCAGCAACTCTGTAAACTGTTGAACATCGACGTCGAACTGTCCACCCACAGAGGGATGGTATCACTGAGAGGCTGAATCAAACATTAGAACTTTACTTGCATTGTTTAGCAGTGCAACAAAAGGAAGACTGGAGTATGTATCTGTGGATGGCAGTGTTTGTGTACAATAACGTTGAACATTCAGCATTGGAGCATTCTCTTTTTTGTTACCTTTGGCTATCACCCAAATATTCTACCCTTCAAATGGCTAGCCCAGTCCATGAATCCAACACCACTAGAACACAACAAAACCTTGGGAACCATTCACCTCCAAGCCAAGAAACATCTTGAACTAGCCAAGAACAGGGCCCAATTGTATGCAGACAGAAAAGATTGCCCACCCCAGAGTATTCTGTCAGAGCCTGTGTCTGTTTATCAGCAAAGCACTTGGCCTATGGGTCATCAAAAAATGAATCCAAAATTCAACGGACCTTATACCATTAACAGAATCCTTAACCCTGTAGAAATCTCTTAAGATTTGCCAAAAGCCTTACAAATTCACCCAGTCTTCCATGTTTCTCTCGTCAAACCCTGCCATTCAGCCTTTCATAGACATCAGGCCTGTGCACTTATTGAGGTTGAGGGAGAGCTAGAATATGAAGTGGAGAAAATACTTGACTATAATCTGCAACCGAAAATATTAACTAGTGAACTGGAAGAGGTTAAGACTTCAAGTGCAGTCTTGGGAATCAGTTTACAACTGGCATGCACCTCTATTAGTGCAACAATTTCACCACTTACACCCCACGAAAACCAGCCCTTCCTTATATTGTGAGACAACTGCTGAGACGACGGTCATTAAGGTGGGGAACTGTCATGGGCACCTACACCATCACATATGATGCTTGTCATGATGTGCACTCCTGGACAGGTGCTGTCCATTCTTGGAGAATAAGCTCTTCTTAACCCACATTCATGCATGTGTGCTTACAGCAATAAAGCTTGTTTGTATGTTTCACACCGTATGCATCTGATTGTGTGTGTGCTTTTACACCATTTAGTTTGAGGGTTTACACTATATTGCTCTGCATCCACAGAGCCTGATGATTGTACAACCAGGAAGTGATTCAATCGGGACATGAGTCACCTAGAACATGTTATGCCCCTCTGGTGGGAATGAGCATGCACACGTGATAGCGACCTTTCGGTGGCCATTTTAACTGGGCCGAGACTATAAAAGACAAACCCGACTGCACCCATTTGCTGGGCAATCAGGAATCAGTGCGGCCTCGGTCTCATCTTTCAGAGCAGCTCCGGTCGCTGTTGGACATAAAGACATTAAATCTTGCTTGTCCTGTATCAAGTACCAGCACTGGACATCAGCACTTTTAAACTGTACAGTAAGTCATGTATCGCACGTTGTGCACCATAAAGGGGGCATCTCCAACAAGGGCTGTGCCACAGTGTAGACCCCTTGCCTCTCATGCCTGTATTTCTACAAGTTCACTCCTGTTTAAGTTGGCAAAAGAACCTCTTGGCGAATCAGACAGTGTAGCACTTGCGGGATTCGTGTGCACCCTTCAATGGACACAAGCATCTAATTGCACTTGTGACTTTTGGTCCAGAGACAGTACTTGAGGTGTCTTGCAAGCCCGCATCCCTGATACAGCAATACACCACTGCAGCTCAAGCAAAGGCAACGAAGTATGCCACATACAGGACTACTACTGCTAGCGCTGGGTGATGTATTCATGCTTCTGCTTTCAGTATTTCTTGTTCTGCTTTTGCTGCCAGGCATAGCTAAAGATTTGCTTGGTGCTATCTGGACAGTTCAGTATTGAAGGGCACATGAGTAGGGTGCCTTGCAGCAAATCTGAATTGCAGAAAGGCTTCGTTCCTTCAGGTGATCATTCAGTGACTAAACTGAAATCATCAGCCTGCCATCTTCTAGAACCAAGACCCTAGGTTATATGCTTATCTGATGGTTAGTGCATCTGACATCTGGACAGGGCCACTGTTCCAGTTTGCTTCGGCTATCTTTCATGTGGAGCCTTTTGTGTTTAGAATGTGCATATTTTTTTTATTTCCATTCACTAAGAGCACATCCACACAAAAAGTAGTTAGTTACTTTTAGCGCCAAGAAGTAGTATAGTAATTTGTGCTTTTGTGAGACCAAAAAACAATTGTATCTTCAGCTATTTTTTTAATATTTGTTTTAGATTGATGAAGGCATGGCAGCTTCCGGAACAATAAAGTTTTGCAACAACTGACAAAACAAAACAAGAATGGTCAAAAATAGTCTGGCGGCCAACGCCAGACACATTGGGTTTGATAATGCTTGATTTTTTCAGATATTGTTTTCCTCTGTTTTTTCTCTGTTCTTTCCTATAAGTGTTTACGTATTTGGACAGCCATGTGGCCAAGTTTCAATACAAATGGCTTCTTGATCTGTGTATTAGTGGATATTGATTAGCTTTTCTGAAATGCACGCTCACTGCCTTCCTTTTGTTTCCTGTATATTGTAGGTCACTATTTATGGCTATGGTTGGCATGTGTGAAGCTGATCTGGTGGGAACCTTTTACAAACGAGCAGTCTGTGGAAAGTGGCTGAGTGAATATATAAATATATAATTTTAATCGTTTTGTCTCCTTGTTCTGCTGCACTGAGTTGACAGTTTTAAGTGTCGAATTATATTTTGGTTTTGGCAGTCTGGTTATAGGTTCGCTTGTGTTTCAGTGATGCGTTGTGGTACTGAAAATTCTGGACCCGTGTTATAAGCGTCGTCGTATCACAACGATTTTGGTATCAGCAGACCGGGAATGATTAGAATAGTATGCACAAGCATTGTATTCATATTCGGGTAACGAAATCACCCGAATATCAGAGTTTCCGTCTTGAACCCTCGTGTTCCATTTAAACGACAGCCATTTTGTGATTGCCCTCACATAGGCCAATGTCTAATGCTGAAAACGAGTCTGAAGGACACGTACACCTTTGCTGACTCCTCGGTGACCTGGGCAAGCTGACTCCACTGCCTGAAGCCAAACCAGTTTCTTTCCCAGTGGCCGAATGAGATTAGTATCAAGGCACAACACATCATAAACCTTTCATCACACACAAACCATGCCTAATCTTACACACACCTGTCCCTGTTTCTTTCTTTATGACTTGCTTTACAAGGAGGAGGTGCCCGGTTATATTGGGGGTCCGTCGATATCTGATGAAAGTACTAAGCCTTGCCGGGTAATTGATTGAGGGCTGGACAAACTGAAATATGGGCTTGTCATCATAAACCTGCTATTTCTTTGTAGTGAAAATATGTGAATGGTCAACTGTAAAATAAGGAATGTTTGCCTAAAGCATAATATTTTGTATAAAAGAGAAGGTTAGCTTTGCAAAGGGAGCAGTCTCCTGAGAATATACACCGTGTTGTACTTCTACGATACCTGTTACTGGCTGCAGCCAATAAACAAGATCTTTGACTTCACCAAGAAGACTCTGTGTTTCTGTAGTCTGAAACAGGAAGGACTCGAAGTCTTAGGGTGTGTTCCCTGGCACCACTGGGTTCTGAAAAACCCAGTACTTCAGTTGGCGCCCAACGTGGGGCGATTTCAGTGGTACCGGTCCAAGCCAGAGGTTCGTGAGGAGCTTCGTGTGAAAATTCTGGAGGAAGGCCGCCACTTCATCGACCCCTGTATGTCGACGTGGTCCGAAAGTCTTTGCTGCGAGGTTCCCCGCTTCCCGACGGCTACGAAGGACTGCTGCCCTGACTATCGCCCTGTTTTGGACCCTTGGGGCCAGATGTAGCAAAACGGCAATTTGTGACTTGCAAATTGCGAGTCCCTGCGACTCGCAATTTGCAAGTCGCAAATTGCTATGCAGTACGGTGTCTCAGACACCGACTGCGACTCGCTATGGGGTCACAATGACCCACCTCATGAATATTCATGAGGTGGGTCGCAAATTGCAGCCCCATAGCGAGTATAGGCACTCGCTAACATGGAGGCCTGCTGTCGTCAGCAGACCTCCATGTTCGTGACTGCTTGATCAATAAAGCAGTTTTTTTTTTTTAAGTGTAGCCCGTTTTCCTTACAGGAAAACGAGCTGCACTTAAAAAAATAAAAAAACCTTTAGTTTCGGTATTTTTTCAGGGCAGGGAGTGGTCCCTTGGACCACTCCCTGCCCTGAAAAAATATTTGTGGGTCCAGTCACAAACTGGAAGGGGTCCCATGGGGACCCCTTCCAATTTGCGAGTGGGTTACCATCCACTTGAAGTGGATGGTAACTGTGATGCCATTTGCGACCGCGTACGTTGTCGCAAATGGTATTGCATCCCACTGCGAGTCGCAAATAGGAAGGGAACACCCCTTCCTATTTGCGAGTCGGAAATGCATTTTGCGAGTCGGTTCCGACTCGCAAAATGCATTTCTGCATAGGAAACTGTGTTTTGCGACTCGCAAACGGCAAATTTTGCCGTTTGCGAGTCGCAAACAGTTTCCTACATCTGGCCCTTGATGATTTGGTAGAGCGAAACGATAAACGAGTCTTCTGGTGACGTCATCGATACCTCAGTTAAGTATAAGTGGAGTGTCTCCCAGTCCTTAGTTTTGGTTCTTAGTTTGGTATCCCCTTGGGATCTTTGATTTGGAACTTGCAAGTACCAAAGCCGAGGGATTCATGTATTCACGAGACTATCGTATTCGATAATCCTTTGAAGTTTGAAGCTAGACTAGAGAGCGAAGATGCCTGGTCTTAGCAGATATGGAAATTTGTTTTGTCTTGGTTATAATAGGGATTCCCGATTGGAGGACTCGTGTCCGGTTCCTCCGATTGGAACTCCAACCTATGAACTATATGTGAAACATGGCATAGGCCCCCTCACATATAATGAAGTATGGATTCGATACACCAGGAAAGATGGAGTTTTAAAATGGCCCCAATATGGTAGTTTTGACACAGAGATTCTGAATAATCTGGAGGTTAAACTTTTCAAGAAGAAAGCCCGGCCGGCGATGTTTGAATCTTTCCGCCTATGGCGTAAGGAAGCCAAACAGAAGAAAATTAAATTAGCAAAGAGAAATAAGAGGGAAGAGGGTATCTCGATAATGCAAGCTGCCATGCAGTTTAAAGATGATGAAGAAGAACAGATGAATGAGCAGTTGCACAAGCAACGTAAAATGGTGACCGATAACTGTTATCCAGTTCTTCCGCTTCTTCAGCAAGATGCAGCAAAAGAACTTGAGAAAGATCCTTTAATGTCACACTTGTTGAGTTCGCCACCCCCTTATGCGCAGAATGCTACAGCACCTCCGCAACCTTTAGCTGTGCAACCTCCGGTTATTGTGCCTCAGGTTCTTCCACAGCCGCCAGCTCCTTTTCAGTTGGCTCCTACTACTATGGCGCAGCCCCTTCAAGGGCCGCCGACTTCGCTACCTGCTCCATCTGTACCTCCTGCGACTTTATGTACTACATCGACTGCCTCTTCTGGTGTTCTTCCTGATACTGGCTCTGCGTCTGCTTCTGCCTCTGCCTTGCCTCCCTCTGTTTTTCCTCCGGTTCTTTCATCAACTTCTCCTTCTGTCCGACAGAGAATGACAGATACTGTTGCCAGCCTTATATTTCCTCTCTTTGGGTCGTCTGGTGTGACCCCAGATTCGGAGCGTAAGCAGTCGCGTAGTCAACTGCCTAATTCTCAAGAGAAAGAAATGTTGGACCGTATGGCGGGTTGTTTACCCTTTAAGATACGATGTAGAGTCTGTTATGGATGTCTTCCGTCAATGGGGAGCATCAAAACAAAGATACGTTTTTGAGAAAATGTGTGCTTTCCTTTGTGAGGAATTGGAAGATAATGATTTGGAAACAAATCCGCCTGATTTGTGCCGTGTACGGTTTGAGTTTGCAAAGGGCACGATTGTGGGTCCCGATGTTGAGACAGCAGTTGCGACGTTGTTGTCCTTTAGGAATAAGGATCCTTCTCAGTCATTGTTCCAACATGACTCCTCTGTTAAAAAAAAGGTGCGACAGTACCCAATGAGAGAAGTCCCTCCGGTATGGAAGGACGCTGTTGAGGCTGATGATGCTAATCACATTGATGCTGTCCCAGCTCATTTTCAGCGTGTTTGGGTACATGTTCCGTGGAAGCGAGCTGAAGTTTTAGCCCTAAAGCAGACTTTGCCTGATCCCCGTAAAAACCCTGCAGGGTATTATAAGGAATTATCACAGACTGCAGACTCATGCATTATGAATCTAGCCGACATAGACATGTTATTTGGGAATGTTGTTCCACAGCCTTTGTGGGGATTGATTCGCCATACAGATCATGCACAAGAGTTAGGTGACTCATGGGCTAATATTAGTGCTGTAAATGATAGACAAGTTGGTGGTGCCAAGCCTGAGCCTTTGGTAGCAGAACTGCCTGCTAGGATTATTACTTACATGAAAACTTTAATGCCTGCGATGCGTGTGAATTGGGATAAATTGTCTGCGTGTAAGCAGAAGAAAGATGAAACAGTGTCTGATTTCTTCACCAGGTTTGAGGAAACGTTTATCGACCACAGTGGTCAAGATATGAGTACAGAAGGTGGTCAACGGTTGTTCGTCGACAAGTTTGTGCACAATTTGCTTGCCGAGCTGTGTAAGAAATTAAAGGATTCAGAGAGTTCTTGGGCCGTTTCCTCTTCAGCACAAATATTGGCTACTGCACAGTACTACGAAAATAGGGATAAAGATGAGAAGGATAGAGCAGACAAGAAAACTAAAGAATTAAAGACGAAGGTTCTTTTACAACAGGCGTATCCGCCACGTGGTGGTCAGAGTAACTATCAGCAACCTCAACAGTTCCAGAGAAACTCGCAAAGGTTCGAGTTTTCTCAACCACGTGCTCCTTTAGGTCCCAATCAGTGTTCATATTGTAAAGAAGAGGGTCATTTTAAGTATAGTTGTCCTATTTTGTTGCAGCGTACGAATGGTGCTTCTGGCGCAAGAGGTCGAGGTGTTCAACAAGCTCCTAGAGGTAGAGGACGTGGAAGATTCCCCCAGAACACACGTTCCTTTCCGTCTCAAAACTCAATGAATAGTTTTGACCAGCAACATAACGCGTCTGGTAGGACGGCTCAGTACTATGCTGACGACTACTATGCAGAAGATGAGAATCTGGAAGGTAATAATTGCTAGGACAGCCATAGACGAAGAGAGGGAGTTTTTTTAGTTCCAATGGATCAGAATGGACCTTATGTTAAGGTGATTACCTCAGGTGTGTCGGAGCCTTTTCTGTTGGATACTGGTGCTACAAAGAGTTCTATTATGCACTCAAAACTCCCTGGCGCACCTTTGTCTGGCGAGATGAATGTTTCAGTAGGTTTTTCTGGCGCCCCGGTTAGGAACCCGATTTCTAGTCCTGTGTCCCTTTCTGTTGGACCTTTTGAATTGGAAGCACCCCTTATTCTGATGACAGGTTGTGGTGAAAACTTGTTAGGATTGGATTTATTGAAAAGATTGTATGCAACATTATATTGTTCTCCTTCGGGAGTACAACTTACACTGGGTAGGAAAGTGGTCTCTCCAATGTATTTGTCAAAGGATAAACTTCCGACCGAATTGTTGTTTCTTCCTGATACCATTTGGGCTACTGGTCCTAATGACGTGGGTCTGTTGGAAATACCGCCTTATGTTGTGACATTGAAAGCAAATGTTAAATTACCACGCATTCAACAATACAAGATCTCTAGTGAAGGTGAAAAGGCGTTACTAGCGATCATTTATGATTTAATTGAAAAAGATGTAATTGAAGAGACAAGAGGCAATGTTTGTAATAGTCCTGTTCTGCCTGTTTTGAAACGTACTGACCCTTCTAAGCCACCTGTTTACAGGCTCGTGATTGATCTTAGAGAGGTAAATAAAATAGTTGTGCCACAGTTTCCAGTTGTTCCTGATATCACTGCCATATTGACTATGATTCCAGCTTTCGCCACCTGGTTCTCGGTGATTGACTTAAAGAATGCTTTCTTCAGCATCCCGATTGCAAAGGAGAGCAGGGATATTTTTGGCTTCAGTTTAGGAGGCCGAAGTTTCCGCTTTAAACGCGCTCCACAAGGCTACTGTGAAAGTCCATCAATATATAGTCAGGCTTTAAAAACACAGCTTGATGCAATTGTTTTACCTGACGGCGCTACCCTTATTCAGTACATTGATGATTTGCTAGTCGCTACAGATACTGAAGAGATTTGTAAAGAAGCCACCTTGTTGTTGTTGCGTCATTTGTCTGATTTACATCACAAAGTGTCCCTTTCAAAACTGCAATATTGTCGACAAGAAGTGACCTACTTAGGTCATCTCTTATCGAAGGAGGGAAGGAAACTGACCTCAGAAAGAATTCAGGCAATTGCAAAATTGAGTGTGCCAAGGACACAGAGAGAAGTACGTGCTTTCTTGGGCATTACATCATACTGCAGACAATGGATACCAAATTTTTCTTTGCTGGCCAAACCTTTGGTAGCATTGACCTATAAAGATACACCAAACCCCGTTCCGTGGTCTGAAGATTGTCAGAAAAGTTTTTCCGAATTGCGTAATGCATTGTGTTCGGCTCCTGTGATGGGTACCCCCGACTACAGTAAGCCCTTTACACTGTATGTCCATGAGAAAGAGGGTTGTGCATTGTCAGTGCTGACACAGTCTTTTGGAGACAAGCAGCGCCCATGTGCATATTTTTCGTCGCCTTTGGATCCGGTAGCTAAAGCATTGCCGAGTTGCTTGAGAGCCACAGCGGCAGCAGCTGTTTCTATTCGACAGTCTGCTGGGTTAGTGATGAATAATATGTTGATTGTGATGGTTCCACATGCAGTGGACACGTTGTTAAACAGGACCAAGACACAGTATTTAACTAGTGCTCGATTGTCAGGTTATGAGTTGACACTGTTAGCGAGTCATGTGCACATAAAGAGGTGCAATACGTTGAATCCAGCCACGTTATTGCCAATTTCAGTAGAAACAGATGATGTTGAACAACATGATTGTTTTCTTAGGACAGAAGAAGAAACGAAAGGGAGAGTAGATCTTAAAGATACTCCTCTTGTAGAGTGTGATGGTACCTTATGGGTGGATGGTTCATGCTTCAAGCTTCCGAATGGTGATACGACTGCAGCATATGCTGTCACAACTTTGCATACGATTGTTGAAGCTGCACGTATACCACATAATTCAGCTCAAGCAGCAGAGCTGATTGCACTTACGAGAGCGTGTGTGTTATCGAAAGGAATGAAAGTGACCATATATACCGACAGCCAGTATGCGTTTGGTGTGGCCCATAGTTTTGGACGATTGTGGAAAGAACGTGGGTTCTTGACTTCGCATGGAGCTAAAATTCAGCATGGTCAGTTGGTGAATGAGCTTCTTGAGTCACTGACCTTGCCATTACAAGTTGCGATTGTGAAATGCAGTGCACACAAGAAGGTTACTGATGATGTCGGTCGTGGCAATGCATTTGCTGACGAAATCGCAAAAGAAACAGCAAAAGATGTGCTGAATCGAATGTATGTTGCAGGCCCCGCAAGATGGGTTGGTGACGTTGGAATATGTGAAGATACGATAGAGGGTGTGAAGTCTATTCAAGCTGAAGCTTCAGAGAAAGAATTGAGTGTGTGGAAAGAAAGTACGGGTAAATTGGATGAAAATGGTTGTTGGATTGACTTGTCAGAACATCAGCGATGGTTGTTACCCGATGCGTATGTGCTTGCAGTGGTGACAATGGCTCATGGAATGGCCCATATCAGTGTAAAAGGGATTTGTAAGTTGTTGGCTCCAGTATGGCAAAATGCTGGAATTCCTAAATGTGCAGAGAATGTGGTCAAGAATTGCATGGTGTGTCTGAAATACAATCCTGGTAGGGGAACCCCAACTCCAGCTGGTCATTTTGCGCCTCCAACGTATCCGTTCGAGGTTTTGCAGCTAGATTTCATCCACATGGAAAGGTGCAACAATCTGAAATACGTACTCGTTGTTGTTTGTGCTTTTTCAAGATGGGTAGAAGCATATCCCTTAAAAGACAACACTGCCTTATCCACAGCTAAAGCCCTTGTCAAAGAATTTTTCCCTAGGTTTGGAATGTCGAGAATGGTCTGGAGTGATAATGGGAGTGAATTTGTGGGTCGAGTGATGAAAAAAGTATGTGAAGGGCTAGGTATCCAGCAAAAATTCCACGCTGCAAATCACCCCCAATCAGCTGGACTAGTAGAGTGCTATAATTGCACGCTAAAACTGAAGTTGGCAAAGATACAAGCGAGCTATGGTCTTAAATGGCCTGACGCTCTGCCTCTAGCACTCCTATCAACAAGAATGACTGCGCATTCGCGAGTGGGACTTAGTCCATATGAAATTGTGTTCGGCCGCCCGGCCAACATATGGGGAGTGCCAAGACCAACAAAATTCAGTGAGATCGAACACCCTGTACTGCTTGATTATTTGTATGAATTGACGGCTAAATTGCGTGTTCTACACCAACGGGTTCACGATACTCTGCCTCAGGTCTCTGAAGCTCCAGGACATCTTATCGATCCTGGATCATGGGTGCTGGTCAAGAACTTCCAGCGGACAAAGAATGACCAGCCCCGTTGGACTGGCCCCTACCTCGTCCTTCTCTCAACAAGATCAGCTGTTCGAGTGGAAGGGAAAAAGAACTGGATCCACGGCGTACACTGCAAGAAGGTCCCTTTTCCTCTACCGTGCGACCGGTGGGTCCAGGAGGGGATCGCTGACTCTGAGACTGAGACTGTGCCTCGTTTTTTGCCATTTAGCGATGCACGTGTAAAATGAACAATTTCTGAACAAGAAAGTAACAATAATTTGCAAGAAGCTGTCCCACCGTCAATTCGATTGAACACTACAGAGCCTGAACTCTTGTTCCAGAACCAGACAGTACCTGGAAAAAGGCGTTATAATTTGAGACCAAGAACTAAGGACAAATAATTGTTCCCGTTCCTTCGCTATTTTTTTTTAAAGTGCAGCTCTCTCATCTGAGAAACTTTCTTATTTTTTGTTTTTCTCTTTTCGAACCGCCATCCGGGTTCAGCTGTAGGGTCGTGGTTGCCCAAAGTCTTTGGAGTGCAGCTGAAGACGTTAGGTCGACAGTTCTGGTTGGTCTAAGGGAGTTGCCCTGGACTGACAGAAGCATTCCCTAGCATAGAACACCCTACCACCACGAGCAGCAATTAGAGAGGATGGAGTTTTTCAAGAATGAGAGACCTGCCAGACAGATGGACTTTAAAGCCAGAATGGGTATAATAATGACAAAGAAACGATTTTTGATATTATGTATTTTCATGTTGCTTAGTGTAATGACGTTTTTAATAGGATATGTTTTATTCTCTTTTCAAGTGACATTTGCACCCATTACACAGCCCATACCTCCTTCTACTGTTTCCTCGCATTCTTTTCACCCCCTGCCTGAACACGAGTCTGCCCGAAGATTAGAATTTGTCAACAATTCATTCATTCAGCTTCTACACCAACACCAATTAGTAGTGAACACAACTAACTGTTGGGTGTGTGGTCTTATGCCTCATACTACTGATAAAGGTATCCCTTATCTGGTCCTGCCTTTCAGCCATAATGGTTCTGTGTGGGCATATAGAACGGTGTTCATATACGCGTATGAAGCCAACCCCCTACGTTCTGTGAAAGATAATCCTAAGAATAGTGCTCTAGCTAAGGGTATAGTAGATATGATTAGGGAAGATATTTCCTATGAGACTATTCCGAGAGATGAGACACTAGCATATATTGGATGGAACATAACAGGATATGGAGTTACTCTGAGTGGGAACCAGCGAGCAAAGAGATCCTCCCCGATTTGGATTGTACCCCATCAGGGTCACCTATGTTTGCAAGGTAATGGCAAGAATCCCAGAGCTCAGTTAGGGAAAAGTATCTGCACTGAAACATATGTTTTTGCGTCTCAGACTTCTCCTTCGTTCTTAGCAGCTAAGGGTACCTATTTCATCTGCCATAATAGAGCCTATACATGGTTGCCTCCTGACTTCTCAGGCACATGTTTTGTTTCGTTCCTGTTACCTCCCACCTACACGGCCGCAGCAGATTACCATAAGACAAGGATGGTTCGAGGTGTCATAAGTAAAGAAGACACTACAGGACAAGAATTTGGAGATTTCGCAAAGGGTTTTCTGCCAATTTGGGGCCCTATGGTTAACAGCAGGAACATAAGGCAATTGACAAAGGTGGTTGAATCCACGGTAGTTGAAACCGCTGGTGCCCTTAGTAATTTGACTGCTGAGCTCCAGTCAGATCGCCTTATGACTCTTCAGAACAGGGTCGCATTAGACGTCATACTTGCAGACTGAGGTGGGGTATGTAAAGTGATCCAATCAAGTTGCTGTGTTTTCATCCCAGATAACGCTCCGACAGTCTACCAGGCCATTTCCAAACTGCATAAGATCTCCGAGTCTATTCACGTGGATAAAGGAGATTGGTCATTGATGGGGTGGTTCTGGGAGCTGATATCCGCCTGGGGATGGAAGACTCTGGTAGTCATTGGGATGATCTTAGCCATTCTTTTCCTGTCCTGTCTGTGTGTACAGTGTGCTCCTGCAATATGTGGCCTCTGTGCTACATCGTGTGTAAGGAAACCTGTATCAAGGGACGAGCTAAGTAATAGGATGATGCTACAGCAACATCTCAACGACTTTATGAATATAGACCTGGACTCAGATTAGCGTGAGTATAGGTTATTGCCTATGTAAGGGCAAAAGGAGGGTCTGTGGTACTGAAAATTCTGGACCCGTGTTATAAGCGTCGTCGTATCACAACGATTTTGGTATCAGCAGACCGGGAATGATTAGAATAGTATGCACAAGTATTGTATTCATATTCGGGTAACGAAATCACCCGAAAATCAGAGTTTCCGTCTTGAACCCTCGTGTTCCATTTAAACGACAGCCATTTTGTGATTGCCCTCACATAGGCCAATGTCTAATGCTGAAAACGAGTCTGAAGGACACGTACACCTTTGCTGACTCCTCTGTGACCTGGGCAAGCTGACTCCACTGCCTGAAGCCAAACCTGTTCGGCCAGTTTCTTTCCCAGTGGCCGAATGAGATTAGTATCAAGGCACAACACATCATAAACCTTTCATCACACACAAACCATGCCTAATCGTACACACACCTGTCCCTGTTTCTTTCTTTATGACTTGCTTTACAAGGAGGAGGTGCCCGTTTATATTGGGGGTCCGTCGATATCTGATGAAAGTACTAAGCCTTGCCGGTAATTGATTGAGGGCTGGACAAACTGAAATATGGGCTTGTCATCATAAACCTGCTATTTCTTTGTAGTGAAAATATGTGAATGGTCAACTGTAAAATAAGGAATGTTTGCCTAAAGTATAATATTTTGTATAAAAGAGAAGGTTAGCTTTGCAAAGGGAGCAGTCTCCTGAGAATATACACTGTGTTGTACTTCTAGGATACCTGTTACTGGCTGCAGCCAATAAACAAGATCTTTGACTTCACCAAGAAGACTGTGTTTCTGTAGTCTGAAACAGGAAGGACTCAAAGTCTTAGGGTGTGTTCCCTGGCACCACTGGGTTCTGAAAAACCCAGTACTTCAGTGTGCCCTGAATATTTGCAGTCCATATTTTTTTTCTATATTTGCTGTGTCTTTGTGGGTCTGTGCATTGTAAGTGTGACTTGCAAGGGGCATAGGTTATGTTTTCGCTGTGTAATTTCGGGATGAAGCGCCGGGTGTGAAACATAAACGGCTTGGTGTTTGAAACGTTTTCAGTAGATTATTCTATGTGTTATTTCGCAGACGACTGTTGAGCGCGTTAATGTGCAGGTCGTTTTAGTTTCCACACAGCTTGTGTGTTACGGTGTCTGTGTATGATTGGTGGTAGAAACCGTTTTTGTATTAAACGAATGGTGTTCTCGACCGGTGTGAGTTCCGCGTTTGACAGCTAAGCGTGTAATTCATATTTGGAAAAAGGATGTAGGGAGATTATGACAAGAATTTAGGCACAATTTCTTAACCTCTTTGAGTTGCTTTGAAGTGGAGGCCTCTTTCGAACGGAGACAACAATATTAAGACAATTTTTGCTTTTAATAATCGTCAGTCTACCGTCTGAGTTAGGCCTGCTGCCATTTCAGACAAGTCTGTAATGACTGAATATTTCTAGCAGTTGTTAGTTTGCATTGCGCAGAGTTCCTGAACGTGTAGGTCGCCTTTTTCACAATGTTTCCTATTGAATAACAATAAAGGAGGTCTTTCAGACGTACTGGCTGAGCTCCGGGATATGCATCACGACTTGGACAAGGTCTTGCTAGTGAACGCCTTACAATAATCAATGAATATGAAAAATAGAGCGGTAAAAAGAGCAACAGTGCCGACGGCACTCCAAAAATAGGCACTGCTGCGCAAACAAAGCCCGTGAAATGGGGAGAGATTAGGTTGTTAAAATTTAAGTCCCCATACTCTAGCCAGGAAACGGCGCGGGTAGTGTCGGTGAGATATCCAGTGATGTTCATAATAAATGCCAGAGAAAGAGAATTTCCACCCCCAGACGGGCTCCTCGAGGGCTGTCTCGACTTGTGAGCTTGACTTCGGGCTAATCTCATCTTTTTCCTACTGGCAAAGGGAGTGGGGGAGGTTGTTCTGGAGTACATCCTCAGGGACCAGATATAGCATTATTCTTCAAATGCTGGCGCCCTCCCTCTTGGTAGAGGGGAAGGCTAATAACCGTTAATGATTTCCATATTGTTGAGCTCACGTTTTTTTTCTTCTATTACCATTTCCTTCCTATGCTCCCTTGGGAAATCTTGAGTTGTTTTAGGGCATGTTAAAATCATAAAACGGAGTTATAATTTTTTAATTTACAGTAGTGCCTTTCTCATCTCGCTGTTCTTCCGAGAATTGTTCTCTTGTGATGTACACTACAACTCCTCTAGATAGTGTCTGTAAGAACAGGTCCGAAACAAAAAAATGCATTGACTTCGATTAAGTGCCTACACATCCTTGAAAATGTTATCATAATAAAAAAAAAAATCAAAGCAGAACGTGTTTCGAACCTTAAGCATTACCGCTTAAAGAAGGAGTGGAAACCTGCTAGTCCCTTTATACATGTATATGCACTGGGTGAAAATATTCTATGATCAATGTTTCTCATTCCTCAAACTGTAAGGAAGCTCGGCTATGGTGTAATAGACCAATTTAAATAAAAGAGTGCTTCATCGACTATAGACCGCGAGGTGGTTGATGCATGTGCCTGCAATTCATGCTGTGAGTCTAACAGTTCTTCATTTTGAAGAATATCTATCCTGTAGTGGATTTTAGTATCTTAAAGTAGATTCTAGCACAAAACATTGCTTTGTTTTATAAATTCAATATATGTGGAGCTATAGCTGTGAGGTTCAAATTCAGTTGACCGTGGTCGCTACAAGCAGAAATGGGCCCTTGTAGTCCATAATTAAATGCAAAGAAAGGATTGGGGGCCACATGTACGAAAGAATTGTTTTGAGTCTCACAATTTGCGAGTTGCAAAACCTTATGTTGAACAGTCTCAATGACACTATTTGCGATTCGCAAGGGGGTTGCAAATGCCCTACCTCATGAATATTCATGAGGTAGGTCACAATTTGCTATGCCCTTGGGAATGGCTGCCCACTCAGGGATGGTGGCCTGCTGGAGACAGCAGACCACCATGTCTGTGACTGCTTTTAAAGAAAGCAGTTTAAAAAAAAAATGCAGCCCGTTTTCCTTAAAGGAAAACAAGATATATTTCACAAACAAAAAATGAAACGATTTCGTTTAATTTTTTCAGAGCAGGCGGTGGTCCACAGGACCGCTACCTGCTCTGAAAAATGTTTTTACTGCATTCACAAAGGAGAAGGGGTCCCATAGGGACCCCTTCCTGTTTGAGAATGGGTTAGCACCAGTGATTCGCAGTCGCAAAACAATCATACATGAGACTACCACTCGCACTTAGGAAGGGAACACCCCTTCCTAATTGTGACTTGCAATCCCTTTTTGCGATTCAGTTAATAGTTTACCGAATCGGAAAAA
Organism: Pleurodeles waltl; assembly: GCF_031143425.1. Taxonomy (NCBI): domain Eukaryota; kingdom Metazoa; phylum Chordata; class Amphibia; order Caudata; family Salamandridae; genus Pleurodeles; species Pleurodeles waltl. The sequence continues at coordinate 740,971,310 of NC_090439.1, read as the reverse complement.
TTGGTTTGTACATTCCAAAGTGCATTTTGCACGTCGCAAATGGCCTGATTCGCTGATTGCGATGTGCAAAACGCTACGTACATGTAATCCTTGGTTAAGTAATGCTCAAGAGTACACGTGCATGAGTTCTATCCACCCCATTCTCCCAATTTGTTTCCTTCGTGGCATTGCTATAGGTGCTCTGGGGTTTTGATATTTTGGCCAATAAATCACCAGTCTTTCTGGATGATGGTGACAGCTTCTTTACAAACAGCTGTTACTGTTATATTATGTCAGCAATACATATCATTTACATAATTCTATTACTAAAGTATTAGAAAGATCTATTATTTGTCAGACAGGTACAGGGCTCCCCGTTAAAGTCTGAAACTTATTTTCTAATCACAGGGACGTTGTCACACTAGAACTTGCATGTAATTAAAATACATCAATAGTCGCTTGTAATTACTTGTTACAAGAGACTAGTGACATCATCAGCAGATCACCTGGTGCTGATGGATTGACACTGACAGGACTGAGGACTCGCATCTTCCCTTCCCCCGTAGGAGAGCAGCACAGGCGAGGCAGAGAACTGAGGCCAAGCGTGCCACTGTCAGTGGGGGATGAGTTTGAATCACACCACTGCTAGCGCTGGTGTTTTAATAAATGATTTTAATGAGTGTTTCTGTATTCTAAATAAATACGTTTGTGAAGAAAATGTAATAACGTAGAAAAATAATGCACACATTTGAAAATGTGATCATGAAGAATGGACACCAATGTTAACGAAATGTACTAATCAATGATTTAATAATATGACATATTGAGCATTTGTTAGATTAATGTAGTAGTGCATCATATTGAGGGTTACGCTGTAAGCTTTAGCTTTATTAATTGTTGGCCTTAACTTAGCGGATGTCTTGGCGTACTTGCCAGGCCTCATGTCAAAGCTGTATTTCTTAACGTTTAATAAAATGGCTGTCCTAGAGAGTTAAACTGTGATATTTATTTTATTGTTTAAATGTGCTTATAATAGAAGCTTTCTCATGAGAACCAACTGCTAGAAGACTGACTTGAGTGGAAGCTGCAACAATATTGTTACCTGACAAGCTGGATGATGAGGACATTTCAGGAGAAACCAATCAACGACATGTGAATAGAGTAAGAGTAGAATTAATGGATTTGGAATTTTAATTTTTTTGGACAAAGTGTGAACATGCGATTAACTGATCAATAGGGATTTGGGAGTTTTGAGAGATCTAACATAGCCGGACTGTACAGAGAGGAGACACGCATTCAAGCTTTTGCCATTGCCCCATTTTCTCTATTCTTCTGGAGGGTTTACCTCTATTCTAAAGACTTTGGCCCTCATTACAACCCTGGCGGTTGGTGATAAAGCGGCGGTAATACCGCTAACAGGCCGGCGGTCCAAAAAATGGAATTACAACCATGGCGGAAACCGCCAACACAGACAGCCACTTTAACACTCCGACCGCCATGGCGGTAGCAACAAACACCGCACCGGTAATCACCAACAGACTGGCAGAACACAATGTACCGCCCACACTATTACAAGGCACCAATCCACCAGCTTTTCCGGGGCGGTGCCAATGCCATCAAAAGCACAGCTGAAACAGTCTTTGGAAGAGAAACCATTCACCGCTCGATACTCAACGGTGAACCAGGACGCCATGGAGCCTGAACTACAGGTGTTACCAATGTTGGTGTATCTTCTCATCTACCAGGAGTACGAACGTGGCGATGACCATGGTGAGTACTGCACCTAGCACACAGGGGAGGGGAGGAGGGAAAAGAGAGTGACACACACACGCAAAACGCAAAACGCAACTCCCCCACCCCCCACCCACAACAACACACACACACATATCCAATAACATCACAGATACACCCTGCCACCCACTGGAAGAACGCAAGGACCAAAGAAAATTAGTTTACTGTAATATTCGAACAATCAGATAGCCCAAGAGAACAGTAAATAATCAGTATACACAAATATTTACAGCAAGTATACAAGTCCATACACTGTCCCATGAAATGTCCGTGGACAAGTGGTCCCAAAAAGCATGGGCGAAGCCCACACATGACACCTGCCTCAAAACGGAGAGAACACTGCAGGGGCATCAGTTTGAAAAAAGAAAGAGGCGCCTCATGGGAAGTGGAGGGGGGGCACCTCAGCCGGATGATGGTACAACACCACTGCTCCTCGAGGGGGCTCCATGCCCACTGCTTGCTCCTGGGGAGTGCAAAGCCACAGTCTCTCAAGTCTCACATGTGGGTGGTTTGCCCACTGCTTGGTCCTGGGGAGTGCAAAGCGCAGTCTCTCAAGTCTCTCAAGTGAGTTGTTTACCCACTGCTTGGTCCTGGGGAGTGCAAAGCCACAGTCTCTCAAGTGGGTGGCGTCTTCCATTGGTTTAGGAGGGGGATTTGTGCCCAGAGTGCTTCATCCTGCCAAGGAGTGTGTTAGTCGATGCTTTTCTCCCCTGGTTCTGGAGGGGGCTTTATGCTCAGAGTGTTTCATCCTGCCAAGGACAGGGTTAGTGGATGCTTTTCTCCACTGGTTCTGGAGGGGGCTTTGTGCCCAGAGTGCTTTATCCTGCCAAGGACTGCGTTAGTGGATGCTTTTCTCCACTGGTTCTGGAGGGGGCTTTGTGCCCAGAGTGCTTCATCCTGCCAAGGACTGAGTTAGTGAATGCTTTTCTCCACTGGTTCTGGAGGGGGGTTTGTGCCCCGTGATGCTGCTCCTGGGGTGTGGCATGTTGACTTTGTCTCACCTGTGTGTCATAGCCACGCGATGTACCCGGAACAGGTAGCATGATATTCCATGGAAGCAGACCCACACTCCATCCTGCGGCGACTTAGGCTGCCAATTGCTGGTTCATGTCAGTGCTGGAGGTGGTGTCTCAAGTGGCATGTCCAGGGTCCAGAACGTCACCTGCAGACTCTGATGGCTGCACACTGGGGATGGGGCTGACGTCCGACAGAGTGGCATCGGCTGTGCACGTGGCGGTGCTGATGGTGGTGCAGGCGGTGGTGGCTGTGGCGGAGATGCTGCCAGTGCAGGCCGTGGTGCAAGTGACTGTTGGGGTGGATGGAGACACCATACCGTCTCCGGCAGCCATGGATGGCTGATCCTTGGGGAGGATAATGCAGTCTGATGTTGTGGCAGTGGCAGTGCAGGTGGCGATGCCCTTGGTGGTGCAAGTGGCGGAGCAGGTGGCGGTTGGAGCGGCGGTGGTGACTGGGGTTCATGTGGCTGCCATCCCTGATGATTTGGTGGTCACCAGCCCCTCCCCAGGTGACATTGTGCCCAGAGGTGATATGCCCTTTGGCTTGTGGCCCTTCCCCATCTTGACAGCTGCTGCAGGGACCTTGGCACTGTCCACTCTGTGTTTGTGTGAGGCCTTGCTGGGTGTGTGGTGTGACTGTCCCCTGCTTGAAGCCGGTCCATTTTTGAGCTTTGCAGGTGGTGGAATAGGGTGGTCCTTCTTTCCTGTCGATTGCACACTGGCAGCTCTGACGGGTGCCCCCTTTGACTGTACGGGAGTTGCAGGGACCACAGCAGATGCATATTTGGTGGCTGATGTGCTGGGCTGGGATTAAGACATCCTGGCCCTAGAAGAAGGACTGGGGGGAGGTGTAGGGAAGAGCTCCAGGTTAGCTAGGTACATTTCTTTGGACACACTGGGACGGGAAGATGGAGGCGGTTTGGGAGTGGAGGAAGAGGTAGTGGTTGTAGGAGGTGCACGTCTGCTGAGTTTGGGTGAAGGTGCATGGGTTGGAGGCTGTTGTGAGGTGAATGGCTGTTGAGTGGGTGTGTGCCGGCGTTTGTGTATTTTGGGAGGAGGGCTCACAAACACACTGGGAGAGGACACAGGGGACATGTGAATGGTAGTGGGGGTGGTGATTTCACGTGAGCGGTGTGTAGTGATGGGCGTGCTGGTGATGGAGGTAGTGGCTGAGGATGTAGTGCATGCAGGTGTGAGTGGAGATGAGACAGGGAGGGAGGTGGAGGACGTAAAGGAGGGGGACACAGTGGAGGCAATGGATGTTGGTGTGTCTGCATGGGGATGGTGCTTGTGTGAGTGCCTGTGGGATGTGTGGTGCTTATGTTTGCCTGAGCCACTTTTGTGTGTTGATGTGTGTGCATGCTGGTCTGATGGTGTGCTTGGAATAGGCTGAGGTAGAGGGGATTGGGTCTAGGTAGTGGAAGTTGGAGGGGGAGGCTGGACACAGGGACAATGGCTGCCATCAGTGCTGAGGGCAGAGCCTGAAATGCTCTCTGTTGGGCCGCCACGCCAGAATGAATGCCCTCCAGGTATACATTTGTTTGCTGCAAATGCCTCTCGACACCCTGGATGGCATTTAAAATGGTTGACTGCCCAACAGTGAGGGATCTCAGAAGGTCAATAGCCTCCTAACTGAGGGCAGCAGGGCTGACTGGGGCAGGGCTGGAGGTGCCTGTGGCGAAGGAGATGCCCACCCTCCTGGGTGAGCGGCCATGGGAAACACGCTGAGGGGCTGATGGTAGGGCGGTGCTGGTAGGGGGGGTGGCGGCTGTACCTGTTATTGCGGTGGGCACAGAGGTGCCCGCCACCGCAAGGGAGCTTCCATCAGAGGAGGAGTCGCTGTTGCTGGTGTCCCCTCCTGCCCCCGTCTTGGAACTCCCCTTGCCCTCCCTCCCACTGGTGCCCTTACCGTCAGTGGATTCACCCTCCTGGGCCATGTGGGATGCAGCTCCCTCCGTCTCCGGTGCCTCTGCTCCTCCGCCAGATGATGCTAATGCACACAAGGACAGGGTGACAAAACAAGAAGGGGGGGGAAGACAGAGGAGACACATGGTCAATGCCAGCAACACCATTACCGTTGGCAGACATAACACACAGGGAGCAGCCCTATGCACTAGGCCATGCACTAGCAGTTAGTAGGAAAATCACCGGCCCATGGGGGACTATGCCTAACACCATTTGCTGCACACCTGGAACCCACAGGAGGCTGACTAGTTGTAGATGCCCACTACCACTATTGGGGTTGCAGTGCCACAGAGCCTGCCTAACAAGGGACCTACCCTACCAAGTTCACCCTGGCCTAGGGGAACCCACAGCCCACATCCCCCACCGAGACAGCTCGTAAAGCATGCAGAGTCATCTGAATGAGACTGTACTCACCCCTTTGTAGCCACTGTGATGCCCTCAAGGTCCCATCCAACTCCGGATATGCCACTGCCAGGATCCGGAACATCAGGGGGGTCATGGTGTGACGGGCACCCCTTCCACGTTGAGAGGCCATCCCCAGCTGGGCCTCTGCCATCTTCTTGCTCCAGAGGCGCAGGTCCTCCCATCTCTTGCGGCAGTGGGTGCTCTGTCTATGATAGACTCCCAGGGTCCGTACTTCCTTGGCGATGGCATACCAAATACCCTTCTTCTGATGAGTACTGACCTAGAGGAAAGGTATAGGATGAAAGGAAATTACTCCCCCCATCCGGTTCATCATACTCATTGCCCACCAGTTCCCACCCATGCCCTGACACACATACACTCACCATCCTCACATGCAGGCCTCAGCCCCCACCCCCACATGTATCTTCCATCCACACCACTCCATATATTCATGACCCACGCTTCATGCTCACAGTGTACTCACCTGTTTGTCTGGAGGACCGTAGAGTAGCGTGTACTGGGGGAGGACCCCATCCACTAGTCTCTCCAACTCCTCCAAAGTGAAGGAAGGGACCCTTTCCACAGACACTCGAGCCATTGTCACTTCCAGACACAGGTCACAGCAGCACTTGCAGTGTAGGTCCTCTCCTGTTGAAGGTCAGGTATCAAGTGAGTGAACAGATAGAAAATGGCGGTCACATCCGCGGCACTGCATACCGTCACCGTCGGCGTACATCATCATTGGCTCCTGGAACCCATAGGGCCCAATGATAACCAATGCCGAATTGCGCGGAGGTCTTCGACCGTCTACCGCAATGCTGTACAATGCCAGCACAGTTACCTAATTTCCCCTTGTCCCTCCTTACAGGTCAGGCAGTCACCATTTCAGGGTGTCACATGGCATGGCACCTAACTGCGTCACAGCACATTTGGGCAGAAATACGGACAGACAATGCCACACATGGATTTACTCACATTACAGCAAAAACACTAGTGCAACCTATGTGGTACATGACCCTCTGCTCACCATTCTCCTCCATAGGGCACATCCGCTGGGGCAGATGATGAGATGGCGTCATCCTCCGATGTACAGACCGCTGGTGGACCTGTCGACAATGGAAGACAGACACATCATTATCACCTACAGACTTGATCGTGCCACAATCCAAGAACTGTGTGCCCAATTGGAGCCTGATCTGATGTCAGCTATCCGCCATCCCACAGGAATACCCCCTCTAGTGGAGGTCCTGTCAGTGCTCCATTTCCTGGCAAGTGGCTCCTTTCAAACTACAGTGGCCATGGCATCAGGGATGTCTCAGCCAATGTTCTCCAAAGTGTTGACCAGAGTGTTGTCTGCCCTGCTGAAACACATGCGCAGCTACATTGTATTCCCCCAGATGGAGGATTTGGCCACAGTGAAAGCTGACTTCTATGCCCTGGGAAATATCCCCAACATCATTGGTGCCATTGATGGTACACATGTGGCATTTGTCCCTCCCTCGCAGAAATCAACAGGTGTACAGAACTTGAAAAAGCTACTATTCGATGAATGTGCAGATGGTGTGTTTGGCGGACCAGTACATCTCCCATGTGAATGCCAAGGATCCTGGCTCTGTGCACGACGCTTACATTATGAGGAATAGCAGCATCCCATATGTGATGGGCCAACTCCAGAGGCACCGGGTGTGGCTAATAGGTGAGCCCAAGGTCCCCACACAGTATGAAAAGGTGTCTGGGTATGGTGTAGTCACTAAGGGTTAGTGTGTGTCTAACAGTTTTCCCTCGACATTTGCAGGTGACTCTGGTTATCCCAGCCTCTCATGGCTACTGACCCCAGTGAGGAATGCCAGGACAAGGGCAGAGGAACGCTACAATGAGGCACATGGGTGAACTAGGTGTATTATTGAGCGGACTTTCGGCCTCCTGAAGGCCAGATTCCGGTGCCTCCATCTATACTACTCACCGAAGAAAGTGTGCCAGATAATCGTGGCATGCAGCATGTTGCAAAACCTGGCTCTGCGACACCAGGTGGCTTTTCTGCAGGAGGATGGGCCTGATGTTGGTACTGTGGCAGCTATGGAGCCTGTGGACAGTGAGGAAGAGGAGGCAGAGGAAGAAGATATTGACAACCGAAACAACATCATCATGCAGTACTTCCAGTGAGACACAGGTAAGAGACTGGCACTCATCTCACCTACTGTAGGACATTGTATAAGTCAGCCTCTTAACCTCTGTGTATGGACACTGACAGTTCACTTTGGCTTTCCATTTCACAGATATGGGTACCTCATTCTGCCTTCTGCTATGTTTACTGCTGCCCAACAAATGTCATACATTGGTATGTGCAAATGAACATTAACATTGATATTTGTCGAAGAAGTTGTAATTATACATTTGTGAAAGTACAGACTGACTTCAGATTGTTTTGTGATTCAAGGGTGTTCATTTATGGGCTAATGTTTAGAGGGGTATGTGGAAGGGGCTGGGGTGATGGTGGAGGAATGTCCAGGATAGAGTCCAGACTCTTGGTATCACAGGTGCATTTTCCAAGGGGGCATGGGAAGTGGAGCAATGGCAGTTCAAGGTGGACAGGGTGACATAGTGGGACAGAAGAGTGACAATCAGGAGAGTCTTATTTCCTGGTGGGGGACTTGGCAATGTTCTCTGTCTTCTGCCTAGATCACAGAGACCGTTTGCTGGGTGGTTCTCCTTCAGCAGAGGGTGGGGTGCTGGTGGCCTGTTGGTCCTGTGGCAGGACCTTCTGTCCACTAGCGCCGGCAGACGTGGGGGGCTGTTCATCGCTTGGGCTGGTGTCAGGGGACCGGTGGTATGCCTCTGTCTCCCTCATGGTGTTGGCAATGTCTGCCAGCACCCCTGCTATGGTGACCAGGGTGGTGTTAATGGACTTCAAGTCCTCCCTGATACCCAGGTACTGTCCCTCCTGCAGCCGCTGGGGCTCCTGAAACTTGACCAGTACCGTGCCCATGGTCTCCTGGGAATGGTGGTATGCTCCCATGATGTTTGAGAGTGCCTCGTGGAGAGTGGGTTCCCTGGGCCTGTCCTCCCCCTGTCGAACAGCAGGCCTCCCAGCTTCCCTGTTATCCTGTGCCTCTGTCCCCTGAACTGTGTACCCACTGCCACTGACCCCTGGTCCCTGATTGTCCTGTGTTTGTGGGGTTGCCTGGGGTCCCTGTAGTGGTGGACTCACTGCTGATTGATGTGTCCTGGGGACAGTGTCACAGGCCCACTGGGTGGGTGCTGAGGCAGTAGGTTCTGTGGTGGGTTGGGACTGTGGCAGGGGACCCGACTGTCCAGAGGTCCCTGATGGGCCGGGCTGGTCATCTTGATCCAGGCGTGCAGAGCTGCTGTCGTCACTGTGGGCCTCTTCTGTGGGGGGACTGGATATGGCTGGCACCTCTTGTCTGGTGACGTTGTGTAGGGGTCCTGTTGGGGTGTAAATGCATTGTTATTGTATCTGTGTGCGCCATCTTGTGCAATGGGTGTGTTTCCCTCTACTACTGTGCTTGCAACATCGCCTTGGCCCTTGTGTGAGTGGTGATTGTGTACCCTGGGTGAGTCTCTCCCTTGGACATGCTTTGGTGATGGGTGTCCATGCAGGTCTGTGATGGGAGCCATGCATATGTGTATCATGCAGGGCTTGGTATTGGGATGTGTGGGTTGTGATAGTGGAGTATATGTGAGGTGGTGGAGTGATGGGTGTGAGGGTAGGTGTTGGGGTTTGTGATGGCATGCAGGTAGGGTGGGGGGGATATAATAGTAAAGATATGACTTACCAGAGTCCAGTCCTCCTGCTACTCCTGCGAGGCACTCAGGATGCATGATCGCCAAGACTTGCTCCTCCCAGGTTGTTAGTTGTGGGGGAGGAGGTGGGGTTCCACCACCAGTCCTTTGTACGGATACCTGGTGTCTGGATACCACGGAACGTACCGTCCCCCGTAGGTCATTCCACCTCTTCCTGATGTCATCCCGTGTTCTTGGATGCAGTCCCACTGTGTTGACCCTGTCAACAATGCTCCGCCATAGCTCCATCTTCCTAGCAATGGATGTCTGCTGCACCTGTGATCTGAATAGCTGTGGCTCTACCCGGATGATTTCCTCCACCATGACCCTGAGCTCCTCCTCTTAAAACCTGTTGTGTCTTTGAGGTGCCATGATGTGGTGTGAGGGATGTGTGAGGTGATGTGTGATGTGATGTGTGGGGTGATTTTTTGGGGTATGTGGTGTTTTGTGCGTGGATGGTGTATGAATGATGTTGTTGGGTGCCCCTGGATGCTGGTGTTGTCTTTGCTTTTCTCTCTCTCTGCTTCTTCCAAAAATTTAGTTGTAGGGGTTGTGGGTAATGTGGGTGGGTGTTTTATATTGGACTGGGTGTGGTGTGTGTATGTGTATCAGGTGTGTGTATTTTGAATTGTCCAATGTGGTTGTGTTTTGTAAATGTGTGTGTATTTTGAGCACAACGGTGTGTACAACCAATGGTTTACCGCGGTTGAATGACCGCCGCGTTGATTCGTGGGTCGTGATAGTGTGGGCGTATTCCTGTTGGTGTGATGGAGTGGGTTTTGGTAATGCCAATTTATCACTGACCTTTGTTGTGGCGGACTTGTGTGGGTGTCTGTATTGTGGGGGATTTCTAAGTGTGGGTCATAATACCCATAGCGGATTTCCGCCTCGGACACGGTATGTTGGCGGCCGTCGGCACGGCGGTCAGCGGACTTTATCACCAGGGTTGTAATGAGGGCCTTTGTGTTTTCTGAACTTTGATGCTAAATCCTGATGCATTGCTGATCAACTGATGTCCTGAGGACAAAGACTGACTCTTCTTGCTGATCCACACTGAGGATAGGTATTATGACTTAGACTGTTGATTAGTATGAATATTTGCTTTTTCTTTCTAGGTACCAACTGCATTGTTTTGATAGAGCCATAGTTAGCTGTTTTTCAAATTTATGTTACTAAATAGGTTTGCATGCCCAACATGCTGATGCTAATCTGATATTAGTTAAGGATCCTCACTAATGAAATCATCCTAATAGGGATTAATGCTTGATGAATTTCTTTGCTAAACTTGATGTATGTAATTACTTTGACACAATTGACTTTGTTAATGATTTGCACCATAGCTTTAGATTGTGTTGTAGTTCAAGCTTTGACTAGATTACGTTTCTTCTGCCGCTTTGGACAGCCAGTATTGTTTCTCTATGTGTTTCATTTGATTTTTAAATTAACCTAAATGACCTTAACATTGTGAATAAAGGGAAATAAATATTCAAACTTTTTCTAAAAGATGTGGTTATTCATGATTGAAAGGTCATGGTGCGTGACAATTACTGACTCCATTGATTATTGCTTTTTTTGGTTGCTAATGATTATTGATTATTTTGTATTGGCTATTGGTTATGTACTAGAGTTATGGTAAGAACATCTTAATTGAGAGTCAAAAGGTTCATCGACCTATTGCATTGCCTTGTAAGTTTACTTAATAAGGTCAGGCACGCTAACAGAGATGGTAGCAGAGGTAATGGTTAGTCTCCTTAAGAGCTTATCATAGGCATCCGGGACAGAGTAACAAGGGTTAACAGAGATGGTAAGAGAGACTGATGGTTAGTTTCCTTAAGAGCTCATCATAGGCGTCTGGTGCAGAGTAACAGGCGTTCCCAGAGATGGTAGTGGCTTGATGAGTTGGTCCTTCGAGAGTTCATTATTCTTGAGATTTGGATTTCATTTTTCAATTATGCTAATTGGAGATAAAATGATGTTCCCTTAAGCACAGAAATGACTTTCCCAGAATCCTGCTAATGGTTATTTGAGGGTGTTCTCAGCATTCTAGTGACAGTGTGAATGAAGTAGGTAGCGCTTGCACAGCTTATGCAAATCGCAGGTGAATTGTGAGGTTTGTGAGGGTTTTAAGGAACATGCAAGCCTCAAATGAAATTGTACAACGAGTGTGCATACTCCGCAGTGTGAGATTAGGGAAGTCTTCGAACTTCACATGTGTGTGGCGCTTTGTACTAAAAAATTATCAACATGGTTGTTGATGTAGGGACCCTGCGTGGTCTAAGACTCCGGAGTATATTGAAAAGTGTATGAGACACTTGGATTTATGATGTAATCTGTTTGTTTTATTCGGTTGATCAGGCGTGGTCGACAAGTCAGTGTGAGTAAAGCGAGTGAAACGAAAAGTTCGACTGAGATTTGGCGAGTCCTATGTGCACCAGAACAGACCCATTAATTAGTTGAATGTAAAATTTGTGTGTAGAATTTTGCTTGCTAATCTAGGAGACCGAGAAAGAAGGAGTAACTGTAAAAGCGGGAAGAGCCATCAATGAAAAATCCATAAGGTTTCTGAAGCGATTGTGTTACCTTTCCTGTAGTAAACCAGCAGATTTGCTTTTGGTTTTTCTTTTTGATTAGTGCTCACAATTTTTGCATTACTTTGTGTGAATCAGAGTTTGGGAGGACAAGCCGCAAGACTTTGTCAGCCACAGCACGTGCAAGTGTGATGTCATTGGAGCCGTGCTGGGATTGGTCAGTTAGTGAGAAGGGTCGCACACAGATTGGCAGCTGTCCGTAAGAAGCAATTGGTTGAGGACGTAGGTGAAAGGAATCTTGGGGTTGAAAGTCACTTCCTGATTTAATTTTGAATAACAAAAAGGGTCAAAAAGATGAAAGAGTGCCCTAAGGGGAGATATGTATATTACAACAAGTGTAGGTGAGGCCACAACGCCAGAAGGTGCACCAGCTTATATTGTAATGGAAGAGAAGGGTGTTGCGCCACGTCCTTGGCTAAAGCAATGGTGTGAATTGTCAGAGAAGGATGGGAATTTAGCGTTTCCTATAAATGGGATGTTCAATTTGAGGGTTTTGGAGCAATTAAGGATGGTGCTAAATGAATTGAAGCCCCCTCCAAGACCAGCACAGTTTGAGGCATTAGCGATTTGGGAGCTAATAGCCAGACAGCAACAGCAACAGAAATTTGAGAGGAGGATGGGAAAGGCAGAAAAGACTCTAGCAGAGGCTAGGTGGGACAGTGTTCAGAGAGTTTGGAGGAGGAGACTGTGCACGGAATTAAGTTGTATCCGGCAATTACGCAGGAGAATGAGAAGGAAGGAAGGAAAGCTACTAGGAAGACTAATAAAAGTCCATCCGATAGTAGGGAGGCTAGAAAGTCTTCAATAGTGGAGGAAGAATCAGACGATGAGGAGTTCATTACTCAGTTATTGAGAGATTGCCCACCACCATTATACAGTACATTAGAGTAATCCAAGTACCACTGCTGATCCAACAGCTCCGACACAGGTTAATGGGACAATGAGTCTGGTGCAGGTTAATGCTAGCCTGACACAGCATGTGATGTAGAATGGTCTTAATGTGCTTATTACTCCTGTAGTGCAAACTCAGATGCAACCATCACAGGTTCAGAGAATTTACCCTGATGTACCCATTATGGAAACAACTTTGAACTTAATAGTGCCTACGGAACAGGTGCTCCTGGGACCTATATTGGTTCAGACAGAACCAACTTCACTTTTACTGCCCCAAGTGCAGCCGCAGGTAATGCCAAGATTTACTCCAGTAACAGGGACACAGTCAGATATGACTCAGATGATGAATGAAAATATGGGAGTTACTCTCCCACAGAGCGTGAGTGCCAGATCAGCCCCAGATGCTATATCGCTACCTATTACTGTTGGTCTAGCTGTACAATTATTTGCACAGAAGATGACTGTGGGTGAACAGGGAGCAATGTCTCAGACTATAATGAGGGGAGGACATAATGAAAATGTTTGTGTAGTTTCTCCTGTGGGACAGACATTTGACGGCTCAAGATCATTACTAGACCTTAGTCCATTTGTTGCACTTCCAGATACTATGGCAGGGCCAAACGTTAGCCAGAGTTTGAAATTATTGGCACCGCAGACCCCAAATGTAGTTGCACAGCAGGTGCCACCAGTTCAAGCAAATAACATTTTGTTACAAGGATTGACAGCTCAGCAGTTGACTGAATTGTTAGACAAGCTGAATACCCCACAGAGTGCTCCTAGGGGAGGGGAGTATTTGAATTGTGCTAGGCTAAGCATGGAGGCGGGTCAACTCTTTGAGGGAACTATGAGGGTGAACATGTTAGAATCCTACACAGAGGCAGAGATGAGATATTTGTGCCCAAAGATTACGAGAAAAGTGAGTAATGTGCATCAGAAACTAGCAGAACTGGCAGAGAAAAATGGCATAGAAATAGAGAACATGAAGCATTTAAAAAGGAGCTACAGATTAGATTTTGAGCTAAAGATTTTGAACACATGAGATCTGCCGGAATGAAGGCACACCTTAAGGAATTGCTTCAAAGTGCTCAGACCTGGGGAGAATTAGACAAATGGGAAGTCAGATGGGTAAAGAAAAGAGAGGAGAAAAAGGGTTTCTTTGGAGCTGACTGCAAATGTGCAGCAAGAGAAAAATCCAGTGAAAATGTTATCAATGAGAGAGATTCCAGGCGGAATTTTGTTCATGTCCTGTGGAGCAGAAGTGACATTCTGTCCTTTTCAAACAGTAGAGTGGTATCAGCAGACAGACAGCTTTGTGAAACTTGCGAAGTGTTTGTGGGAAGACTTGAACACATTACTAGAGATAGTGGTTCCAGCTGATCTATGGATCAAGTGTAAGAGGAGTGTAGATTGGCCAACACGTGAACTGGAGAGAGACAAGAATACAGGTACACCGTCTCCTGAGGTAATGAAATATTACTATAAGGTGATTGAGTTTTTGAAAATGAGAATGAAAATATTGATTGGCAGAGAATTGACTGGACATCTCAGGAAGCAAAGGAGTTGATACATGCATATTATGAGAGATTGTTGCAGGCATTCAAGCATTACAGTGGTACAGAGACAATTGAAGCGAAATACATGCTCCATTTTGTATTGAGATTCGTGGAAGTATTGAGACCTGAAATTAGCCAGATGATTAAGAGTCATTTGATTTGTTGGCAAGCAATGCTGATTGATGAGGTGTTGCAGTATGTGAAATACTGTAGTGATGAGATTGAATTGAAGCAGCAAAAGCTGAAAGAGAAGGCGATGGTGATGCAGATTAAAGCAGCTCAAACAGGAGTGCAAGGGAATTTTCTACAGCAGTTACCACAGCAGCAGCAGGGAAACATGATTTTTCAGCCCCAGAGGAGCAGTAGACGTCGTGGAGGAAACATGATTTGTGGGCCAGCCTTAAATACTGTAGTGGTTCAGAATGATGTGCAGGGAATGAAGAAGTTATTGCCATGTCATATTTGCGGAGCTGTTGGACATTGGAAATGGGAAAGTCCAAGCATGGTGCAGGAAGGTGTCGTTCAGCAGAGTAATGACATCAGTTCATTCCAAAATGCAAGAGGACCCAGAGAGAGAGGTCCTAATCCAAATTTTCAGAATAATGTGAATCAAGTGCAAAAGTTTCAGCTCATGCAGCAGGTGCAAATGCCCTGTGCACAAATGTCACAGTTGCAGCCAATGCAACAGCAGGTTCCCATGGAACCTAGACAACAAATTCAAATACCTCAAGCCCCGATGGAACAGCAACAGATGATGCTTTTTCAACAGGTCAGAGGCATAACCAAAGTAGTAACACAGTGCACCAATTCCTGTTACACAGTGAGAATAGAATAAATGATGAGTGGACGAGTGATAGTTCAGATGAGGAGCCATGTGTGCTTGCAACCTCCTTAGAAGTAGATCAAAGAGGACATTATGTGAAGGGAAAGGTTATGGGTCATAGAGTTTCATTCTTGGTTGACACAGGAGCTACATGCTCTACAGGGGGAAGTGCATAAGTTCTAAATTTGCCCCTTTCAGGAAGAACAGTTCAGGTTGTGGGAGTAGCAAACCAGTCAGTATTTGACAAACCCGATAACAGATCTAGTTCAAGTTGAGATTGGCAACTTTCAGGGACTGCATAACTTTGTAGTCTGCGATTCAAGCTGGGATTCCTATTAGGAAGAGACTTGCTGTGTAAAACGAGGAGTTCAATAACTTGTTCCACATAAATAGGGATGATGAAGGTGACCCAGCCCCAGAGACAGAGTGTGAAACTAAAAATGAGGAGTACTCTCTGATTGAATTTTTCCTGATGTTCACAGTGAAATAGCTATATCCTGATTTGCAAGGAACAGTTAAGGAGAAAGTGTGGGATTTGAAAGAGAAAGAAGTAGGTTTGATAAAGGGAGTTGAGCCAGCTATAGTTACTGTGAAGTTGAATGCAGTTTTCCCTCAACTTCCACAATACCACATGCCACAAGATGTCCTTATGAAAGAAGCTCAGATAATTGCAGACTTTGTAAAGCAAGGGGTTCTGAAGGAAGTATAGTGCAGTCCATGTAATTCACCTATAAGGGGTTTGAAAAAGCCTTGTGGGAAAGTTCGAATTGTTCAGGATTTGAGAAAAATAAATGAGATTGTGGTCAAATGTTGTCCCGTGGTGCCCAATCCAGCTGTGATAATGTTTCTGATTCCATGTGATGCCGAATGGTTCACTGTCATGGATTTGTCACAAGCCTTCTTTTCTGTGCCTCTTCATGAGGATAGCTAATTTCTCTTTTGTTTCAAATTCCTGGATCAAGTTTATTGCTGGTGCAGAATTGCTCAAGGGTTTTCAGAGTCACCTTCCATATTCAATCAGATCTTGAAAAATAATTTTTAGTCATTGGAATTGCCTTTCCAAAAGACCTTGGTACAGTACATTGATGACTTGCTGATTACGTCCAAAACAAGGGACAAGTGCAAGTACGATAAAATTGCCCTGTTGAACCATTTGGGAAAGAATAGTCATAAAGTTTTTCCGCTTAAATTGCAGTAGTGTCAGAAGGTAGTGAATTATTTGGGTCATCAGATTGAGAAGGGTTCAAAAAGGATATCCAGAGAAAGGATTACAACCATATTGCAGATAAATCCCCCAACCACACAGAGAGATGTCAGGATGTTTTTAGGCATGGTAGGCTATTGTCGCCAATGGATTCCAAACTTTTCAGTCATTTTGAGACCATTGCAGAAGCTGACTCATAAGGAAGTCACTGATCCCATAGTGTTAGACTAGGTTGAAATGAAAGTGTTAGCTGAACTGAGCGAGAGTCTGTGCAGGGCTCCAGCGTTGGGTATGCCTGATTACACAAAACCTTTCACATTGTTTTGCCATGAGCGTGATGCATGTTCTATGCCTGTCATGACACAGGTCCATGGAGGTGCAGCCTTACCAGGTTGTTTACGCGCAGTTGCAGCAGTTGGTCAGAGCCTTACACAGTGAAGGCATTGTGATGGGACATCCCCTGACTGTAATGGTCCCTCACTCTATTGGGATGCTACTCACAATTACGAAAACCCAATGTCTGACTGTTGCGAGGTTGACCAGATATGAGATGAGTATTCTGGGTTTACCTAATGTGTCATTGAAAAGATGTACAGTGCTGAACCCGGCAACCTTGCTTACAAATGAAAATGTCAAAGTTAAGCAAGTGGAAAATGTTGAGCATGATTGTCTTGAAGTAACTGACCTGTGCAGAAAACCGAGACCTGACATTAGAGACACCCAATTGGAAGAAAATCCAATCTTTGTTGGTGGTTCTTGTCTGCGAGACAATACGGGGAGACTGAGAGCAGGATATGCTGTGTGCACAACTACTGGTACTTTTGGAAGCATCTTGGCTTCGAGGAGTGTGTTCTGCCCAGGTAGTGGAAAAGCATGCCATGTTTCTGCTCAGATTAAAGTTACAATCTATACGGATAGCCAGTATGGATTTGGAATAGTCCATAATTTTGGCCAGTTGTGGTCACAAAGAGGCTTCATGACCTCTTCTGGTTCCCCAGTGAGAAATGGTGAGAGAATTAAAGAATTGTAACATGCTATTCAAATGCCTGAAAAGATTGCTGTGGTGAAATACAGTGCACAACTGAAGTCGAAGGACTTTGTGTCATTGGGAAATGGATATGCAGATCAAGTCGCAAGGTTTTGCGCATTGAACTGTATATCGCCAAAGACAAGTGGGAACTGTTACCTGAAGAAGATGAAACTTGTACAAGCTATGCATTGAAAATAATTGACACTTTGGAAGAATTGAAAATGTTGCAGAATAATGTTGACATGGAGCAAAATGAAATGTGTGTGAAGACAAGATGAATTGTGGGTTTCCGAAGAGGGTCAGTTGGTTCTGACAAATAGCCTGTTGTCTCAAGTGGCGAGGAACTATCATGGTCAAGCACACATTGGGAGGGATGCAATAATTCATCTGTTCAAACATGATTGGTTCAACTCAAAGTTTAGACAAGTTACCGAATCAGTTTGCCATCGACGTGTCATTGCCAACAACTAAACGTGGGAAAAGGGACAGTGGTTAAGTTGAGCCATATTGGAAGAGCAGGAGGTCCATTCAGCAGAATGCAGATGGATTTTATTGAGATGCCTGTGTGTGGAGGTTTGCGATATGTGTTAGTGATTGTTTGCATCTTTAGTAACTGAATCGAAGTTTACCCTGCACCAAAAAATGATACTCTCACAGTAGTGGAACTACTGCTTAGGGAACTGATACCACGTTTCAGGTTTCCGATCTCTTTAGAATCAGATATGGGAAGTCACTTCAACAATGAAGTAATTAAATTACTGTGTGCAGCATTGAACATTGAACAGAAGTTTCATTTAGTTACCGCCCTGAAGCATCAGGACTAGTGAAACAGATGAATGGTACATTAAAGTCAAGAGTTGCAAAGATGTGTGCGTCCACGAATTTGAAATGGCCTGACGCATTGGCTTTAGTGTTCATGTCAATGAGAAACACACCAGACAGGAAGACAGGATTGTTGCCGCATGAGATCCTCATGGCCAGAGCCGTGAGGTTGCCAGTGGTGTCTGCAAATGCACTTGTCAACATTACAGATGATATGGTGTTGGACAACTGCAAAGGTCTGGCTGATGTGGTTCATTTTTTCTCTCAACTGGTGGAAGCCACCACACTACCACTGATCCATTACCCAGGGCACAATCTAAGAGCTGGAGACTGGGTTGTGGTCCGCAAACACGTGAGGAAAACGTGTTTGGAGCCCCATTGGAAGGGACCTTATCAGGTAGTTCTAACAACTACCACAGCTGTGAAGTATGCTGGAATTCCAAACTGGATTCATGCAAGTCACACAAAGAAAGTGGCATGTCCATTCGATCATGAAGAAGGAGAGTTGTTGAGAGTACTGACAACAGCGAGACAAGTCTCAGGGCCAGAAAGAGAACAAAGGGGAACTGAGACCGGATCTGAGTCTGTTGAGGACGGTTCAGTCACTCCTGTGAGAGATGAAGGAGAAGACCTCCAGGAGGGTGACGGCGAGCCTACCTTAATTGAGGCAGCAGGATAGGCTAGTCAGAGGAGGGCTTTCCCAGAAGCAGATGATCTTGAGAGACAAACAGAGCAATTATCAGACCCAGAGGGGAAAGGAGTTGACGTGGATCTAAATCACTGTGATCTGACTCCTCCTGAACTGATTGCAGGTCCGTCAAGAGAAAACACTGCAGAACAGGGAGTAGGTTCACATTCGACTCTGAAGAGAACATTGACAAAGGGTCTATTGAAAAGAGATAAGTGGCCGGAGTCGCAAGCAGAAAGAGGAAAAGAAGTGGTTGTTGAGACAACAATCGAGGCAGAAGTAGATACCAGAAGGAGAGATATCTGAGTGAAGGAGAACTGAATGGAGATCGAAAATTGAAAAAAAAGAAAATAGCAAGTCAAAGATATGCAGGTCCTGAATGGGTGTATGCAACTACGAATGAATGGCAGCAAGAGTTATTGTCTTTTTGTTTTGATAGAGAGATTCCGGGTCAGTATTTTGGCACTTGAAGGAAGCTGATGAACGGACCTTTTTAAAACAATCTGAGAAAAGTTTGAGAAAGAGACCATTGAAAGAAAGCAGAGGAGACATTGATAACCTGATTTGACTTTTTGAAACCTGATTTTGACAAAGCTGCTAACTGATTTTGACGAGGGATCCTGGAAGTGAGACTGAGAGTAAAAAACTGCTAAAAGAAGAGTTGTCTATTTCTGATTTTTGATGCAAGTTTTCTAAATTTCTTCTGCTTTCTGATTCTTTACAGATCATGAGTAACATTAGTCAATAGTATAGGAATACTGGGTGCTGTAAATATATGAGTATTGGTTTGGCGATTATGTGTGGGATATTGTTTGTGGTGTTGATTGTGGGTATGTCTGTTCTTAATAAGAGTGAAGCCAACCATACTTCTGCTTTTGATATGACTACTGTACTACTGGCAATAGAGAACTTTAGGTTAGATGAGAAATATTTGCATGGGGATACTAATGCGCAAGGAGAAATTTCTTCTAATGTTTCCTATCGCTTGTTGAGTGAGTATGTTGAGACAATGGAATGTGAAGAATTGTTATGTGTGTATGCAGATTCCTTCCTCTGTCGAGGAAGGAGTCACCTACCATTGCCTGTCTTTAACCTACGGAATAAGTTGGAGTCTGCTACTAACAAGATTTTATAACCAGGAGTAAATTCAGTACTTTTACTTGAATTATGATGTCGTGTTTTAGTTTGTTCCTATAATTAGGTATTGGAGTAGAGTAGCTAAGAATAATAACATAGTAATAGTTAGGGGTTTCTTTGAACCTACATTGACACTTGGAACAGCTTCTGCACACTGCAATAATTTGACATGCTTGCTTACACCTTTCGAGAAAAGCTTCTTAGATCACACTGATGACAGGAGAAAAGAATTAAAAAAAACAATAGAAAAAGGCTTAGAGAAAAGGATTTACAAGAATGATCATGCTTATAGTGCAATTAAAACATAAGGGAAATTAGCTTTAGATGCACAACGCATAGGGAAACTTTGTATGTATAGGCCTAAATCATGGACTGACACTTTATTTGTGGGAAACAAGTGAATGTAGGCATGTGTTTTTGTTTCAGAAAAAATAGACGTTTATGTTGAATGGACAGGACCCTGCTGTTCCTGGGATTTATTACATCTGTGGTCTTAATGCATTTTACCATCTTCCAAGAGGATGGTATGGGACATTTTATTTGGGGATAGTTTTGTCAAATATTTATCAAACGGATGATTTGAAGAAGTTTCCAAAAGTGACTGAATTACATCATAAGAAACAGATGAGGGAGTCATCTTCTGGTATAGTGGGAGATATATTTGGAGCAGTGATTCCTACAGTGGGAGTCATTTTGAATTCGATAAAGATTCGAAAGTTGTCTACTATTGTGGATACCATGCTGACAAATGTTTCTGGCACCATACTCCTGATAGATGCTGAGTTAGCTGCTGATAGAGCTATGACTCTTCAAAATCGTCTTGCTTTAGACATTATTTTAGCAAAGGATAGTGGAGTCTGTAGAATGATTAATTCTAGGCATTGTTGTTCGTATATTCCTAATAATAGTAGAGTAATTAGAGGTTTAATTACTAATCTGACTAATGAAAGTGCTGATTTGAAAGAATTGAAAGCACTAGGTGTTTGGGAAAAGATTGGCAAAGGTTTTGCTTCAGTGGGAAATTAGCTCAGCAACATTTGGAATGGGATACTATTGAAAATATTACAGGAGATATTAATTGTTGTGGCTTGTCTAATTGAAATATGGGGACTATGCAAATTATGCAAAAGGATTAAATGGAAAAGGTCAAGGGATTGAATTAACATAATTTTAGCTGATGCAAAAAAATTGTGGGTGATAGTGTGATGACACATTTAGTCATCAGAGGAGGGATTGCTAGCATAGGTGTTTTAATATACATTTTTAATGAGTGTTTATATATTCTGAATAAATAAGTTTGTGTATAACGTAGAAAAATAATGCACGCATTTGAAAATGTGATCACGAAGAATGGCCACCAATTCTAACGAAATGTACTAATCAATGATTTAATAATATGACATATTGAGCATTTGTTAGATTGATGTATTAGTGCATCATATTAAGGGTTATGCAGTAAGCTTTAGCTTTATTAATTGTAGGCCTTAACTTAGCGGATGTCTTGGCCTACTTGCCAGGCCTCATGCCAAAGCTGTTTTTCTTACCGTTTAATAAAATGGCTGTCCTAGAGAGTTAAACTGTGATTCCTTTTGTATTGTTTAAATGTTCTCATAACGGAAGCTTTCCCATGGGAAATGATGCTAGAAGATGCTGTTCCTGTTAACGTAACATTGTGTGTGTATTGTGTGTGAGACTGACTTTCTCAGGAGGAGAACATTGGAGATACTAACTGGAGTGGCAGCTGCAACACTATAGTTACCTGACAAGCCGGATGATGAGGACATTACAGGACAAACCAAGCAACGATATGTGAACAGAGTAAGAGTAGAATTCATGGATTTAGAGTTTTAGTTATATTGGACAAAGTGTGAAGATGCCATTAACTGACCAAGAGGGATTTGGGAGATAGTTTTAGGAGATCGAAGATAGCCGGCCTGTGCAAAGAGGAGACACACATGCGAGCTTTTGCCATTGCCCAATTTTCTCTATTCTTCTGGAGGGTTTACCTCTATTCTTTCAAGTTGCCTAAAGACTTTGCGTTTTCTGAACTTTGATGCTGAATCCTGATGCATTGCTGATCAACTGATGTCCTGAGGACGAAGACTGACTCTGCTTGCTGATCCACACTGAGGATAAGTATTATGACTTAGACTATTGATTATTATACATATTTGCTTTTTCATTCTAGGTACCAACTGCATTGTTTTGATAGAGCCATAGTTAGATGTTTTTCAAATTTGTGTAATTGTTTTGCATGAAGCCCAACATGCTGATGCTAATCTTATGTTAGTTAAGGATCCTCACTAATGAAATCATGCTAATAGGGATTAATGCTTGATGAATTTCTCTGCTAAACTAAATGCATGTAATTAGTTTGACGCAGTTGACTTTGTTACTGATTTGCAACATAACTTTAGAATGTGTCGTAGTTCACGCTTTGATTAGATTAAGTTTCTTCTGCCACTTTGGACAGCCAGTATTGTTTCTGTATGTTTCATTTGATTTTTAGCTTAATCTACATGACCTTAGCATTGTTAATATAGGGAAATACATATTAAATTTTTTACTAAAAGATGTGGTTATTTATGACTGAAAGGTCATGGTGCGTGACATTTACTGACTCCATTGATTATTGCTGTTATTGATTGCAAATGATGATTGATTATTGTGTATTGGCTATTGGTTATGTACTGGAGCTATGGTAAGAACATCTTAATTGCGAGTCAAAAGGTTCATCGACCTATTCGCGTCCGCTTGTAAATTTACTTATTAAGGTCAGGCGTGCTAACACCACCACTCCCTGCCTATCGGGTGGAAATGGTACAGGCGGTGATGAGGATGAGCCTGAGCACAGCATTTCACAGGCCGGACACATATCTCCTTTTCCTTTTATACCAAAATATAAATGGCTCAGGGGGTGAGGACAGAGATTGGGACCTTCGATCAGGAGGAAATGCCAGCGCTACCTCATCCTTTTTTCTCTCTCCTTCTGGGGGTGGTCGAGCAGATAAGAGCATATTAGTCACACTTTCACCCTGCCTGCAGTGCCAGGTGGAGAACAGTACAGTTAGGGCTGAGCACGAGGTCTGCGAGCAACCTCAAATGAGACCTACGCTAATCCATTGTCACATATACACAGTTTATCCAGCATTGCCAGGAAGTAATCCAGCCAATCACCCAATCCGCTTGGTGAGATAAAATAGCAACTTCAGCAAGGCAGCTGCGCAGGAAGAACATGGTGGGTCCTTAAGCAGTAGCTTTTGTTTCCAAAAGTAAGCTACTCAACTTTACAGGATGCTTAAATGACAAGCATTTGCAATGTAATGGGTCTTGCCACTCAAACTGAAAATAAAGGAGCCGACAGCTGCCATCAGCGCAAAGCAGACACACAAAGTGAAATAAAAGTTCACTCGCAGTGAAACCTATCGGCAAAAGTGCAATTATCCATGTAACTGCCAAAAGTGCAATTAGCGATTTAATGGGGTAAAGTGCAATTACCAATGTAACAGGATCGTTGTTATGCAAAGCGCTCGACTACTGCCCAGCGAGATCACGCTGCTAAATAAAGAGAAAAAGTAGTGCAGAAACATGATGGAAAACATGGAGCCTCATGTGTTTTCAGTAGTTGGTTTCAGTAGCTGCTCAGTGCACTCGAGGAGGGCTAAACACCAGAAAAGGCATGACGTATGGATGCCTTTCACTAATGCCCTCCCTTTAATCTTAACCCTGCCGTCTCTTCCTACATTCATGTTTTTTAATACTGTTTTTCCTGTTTAACCCATTTGGTCTCCTTAACCAAATCCTAATGCAACTTGACAATCGACTTTGCAAAGTAGCATAACTCCTCATGCCAAGTTTCCTTCCTGTCTGTCCTGTCCTGCTGTTGTTCTTCATTTCTGAAATTGTCCTGCCAGGTTCGCTATCTGTACCGATTTTGGTTGGTATGTGAACTTTCTCTGCCTCCACCTGCACCCCCTCCAAGCGACAACTACAACAACTCAAGCCCCGTGCACACGTTCTCCTCCAAATTCTCCTGTCCCACACACTTCCCACTTCCGATCTCCCTTCTCTTAACCGTAAAGGGTGGGGGGGACAAAAAATGTTCCTCCCCACCTACGAACCAAAAATCTGGGGTGGGGCAGACATACCACCGGCCCTGAAACTGAATTCTCAACAACCCAAAATCCTGGGGGTGAACTGGCAGCAGTTAGAAAGCGGACTTAATGTCCGTTGTTGCCATCAGTGCCCTAGGCCCCTGGGCCTCTATTATGTCAATAGCCACGTTGACCGTCGCATGGGATACTTTTGTCAGCTCTTCTGGAATGAAACCATTCACTGAGGACCCCTTTGGCCATGAGAGATGTTGAATCAGCCTGTATTGCCCTGCCTCTTTCTTGGGCACAACCCCAATAGGTGACACTATAAGGTTCTGCCAGCTATGCGCCCTTCTGCCACTTCCTTTTCCCACTTCCTCTTTACCTCCCACCGATCTGAGGTTCTGAGGTTCTCAGCCCACCTACATACTCACAGTCCAGTATATCCCAGCCTGAATCCTTGGGTAAAGCCTTGTGTCAGCACGTCAGCGTCTTTTCTCCTGTCATACCTCTGTAACCAAAATCAGTCTGTAAATATTAACCGGAGTATGAGCTTTTTCCCGCAGTTCCTTGTCCTCCCCTAGTCCTCTGCCCTCCCCGCCGTGCCTGCTGTCCACCAAAGCAGGACTGTCACTGGGCCATTCTTGATACAGAGGGGTTGTTATTCCCGTATCAGTGGAGGAGAGCATGCCTTCCCGCACACCTAGAGCACTCGTGTCTGAATTTACAATACTCGCGAGTGCATATTCCTTTGTTGTAGTCCCAACAGGTCCCGATCTTCGCAGCCCCACTGCCGGACAATGATGACTGACCTCTTGTGGCTGTCCCCACCCCACCCTGGGTGGGGTGATCTCGAAAGGGCCGATAAGTAATGGGGAGTCCACTAACCATAAAAATGGTCCTCCCAGATTTTGCCGGGCCCATGGTATGTTGCCAAAGGTCCGTGTCTATCTCTCACCATTGAACCGCCGGATCAGCCACAATTCTTGCCCTGAACTCCTCATCATACTGCACCCAAGCGTACCCTCCATAGTTTATCTGCGCCTTGCAGATTATATCCATACATTTAAAAAGCGACACCGACCTATCCGGAAAACGTTCGCAATAAATGCTCGCGAAAATCAGAAAGGCAGGCGTCCAATTCTCAACTGTGACTGGCACCTTCGGACGCTTGGCAAGCTCATATTCTTCTTCCTTAGAACCTTCCTTCGACCTAACTTCCCTGTGTAGCGACTTTAAAATTTCAACACAATCTCCTTTTCATATCTTTTCCTTCCTTGCCTGCATGAGGCGTGCCCCCAGCGGCTCTGCTGTGCCCATATAAGGCAGTTTTGTTCCTTTTGGGGCCTGTGTATCTGCCTTTCCATCTTCCTTTTTGTCCCTGTCACCCATTCCTCCCCCCCTGCTCGTAGCCAAGGACCCGCCGTCCGTCGTCACCTCCACATCCGCTACATACACATCTTTTTGCAATCAAGCCTCCCCGAGGCCCGCACCGTCCGTTGCCTCAATAGCCACCTAAACCATTTGCGCTCTTGTGCTGCACGTGCCTTTACCTGGCACCAAGGTTGACGGCCACTCCTGTGCCTTCTGCCTAACCAGCTGGGCTCCATCCTGCATGACTCCGTCTGGCCCCCCACTTCTTGTCAAGGGTTCCTAAAATGACTGACTGACAGGGTTAAAGGCACTCCCCCTTTGCTGGCTCCCCACCAATCTCGTTCCTCCTGCCTCATCCCCTCCCAGATTTCCCCTTCCTCAACACATTAATCCTCAAATTCCAACTCTGAGGTCTCCCCTGACCAGCCTTCAATCTCCCCCTCCATATCCTGCCCCCAGGCACCTGCTCCCTTGCTTACTCACTGCCCTGGTTCATTGTCCCATGAACCCGTTGTAGGGGCCACCACCAGCCCTCCATAGCCTCTTGATGTGTCAGGACACTGCCCCCCAGAAACCACAACACCAGTGGGCAAACAACCCCTACCATCACAAAGGAGCGTCTGTGGCCCAAAATGTCCATGTCCCGTCCTCTGGTGATGCAATCCAGCTGGCTGCCCGTGGCCCGCCTTCTCTTCTCCCCAGGGTCGCCAAGCCACACCATGCCCACCTGGGTCGTCATTGCTCTGTCCTGCCGCCTCCTGCCAAAACAGGCCCGATGTGCCGGTAGCAACCCTGTAAACCACTTGCCCTGTGATATACTATGACCTTGCCGCTGCCTCATCTGCTCTGCCCCCGCTGTCTCTGCTGACCGGGCTTCCCCCCTACTTACACCGGCCCCCCACTGCGCTGTCCTCTGCAGCCCCCCTCCTCGTGAATCATATACTCGCTCTGAAATTTTGATCCGCATAGGCGGCGAACGCCTGACGTCCTCATTCCTCTTGTCCCTCTCCTCCTCACTCCCCCCTTGTCCCTCCTCATCACTCCATACCAACATACTTGCCCATTTTTTAGAGACTGGGGTCTTTCCCTCCCTTGTGCCACCAAACTTGCCTCCCTCATCCTCCTCCTCAGACCCCATCCCTCCCTCTCCTCTACCTCTTTCCCACTCTGCAGCAGCTCTAAGCCCTGTCACCATGGGTCCTGGGGTGCTCGCCTGCAACCCCCTCTCCACACGCCAAGGCTTCCTCTGTGTGTCCTCATATCGAAGGGAGCCAGCGCATGCTCCCCTGCCGCTCCAGACCGCCCCAGCACTAACCCCACATCCCCTCCCCAACCCCCGACCTTACCTGGGCCTCCGCACTCCACACCCACCACGGAGGGGAGCAGGCCCACACAGCTGCTACTCCGTTTGATGCTTTCCTGGCCGGACACAACGTCATCAGGGCCTCTCCTCGCACGAGGTCAATGCGCCCGCCTACTGCAGCAATAGCAGCGCCTGCTGCACCCGTTCGTCAGCCATGTGGCCCTGTGACTCTGCCCAACAAAAAGACTGTCCCACCTTCAATCCACCAAAATGAAGCCTCGTCCCATACGCCACGGACCTGAGCTCCCAAACCCATGCCACCAAACGCTGACGGCGTGCGACACAGGCCAATACAAGTTGTTTAATTTTTTGGGGTTCTTTTTGGACAATCACACAAAAGTTTCTCCTACAAAAGTTTTCCCTCACAAATATTTTTCCTCCCCACCTACAAACCGACCAGCGTGTCACATATGATAGAATGGTGGCCGGGCACAGAAAATGTCTCCTTAAAATACCCTCACCCCCCAGCCCACCCAGTGTAGCCCAATGTAGCCCAAACGTCACTCTGGGCTGTACCACCCTCCCCAAAAATCCCCGGGGGGGGAGACCTCTCTTCATTCGGCAGTCCCCAAGGGCCCCATTGTGCTAACTTCTCTGTTGATTGTAGATCATTTTTTACTTTGAGCTTGATAAACATGTTTGTCTTTGCCTTGTTCTGTTCTCAAAGCAACGATGGAGCACATGATGATATGTACACACAAACATGTGGATAGATTGCACGAATTGCACCAGTGCAATAACATTTCCTGTTTATATAGATTGCATTGGTACTGCAAAAATTTTGGCAGATATTGTAATTGCTTTTATTGTTAATGGGAACCAGGGAGTGATCAGCCTTTAATCACTCCGTTTTGACCAAGTCATGATTAGGTCGCAGGCCTCAGAGTTCCTTAATTTAACCACTGGACCGCATTGATCCCAAATACAGTTCTTCCTTCTATTCATACAAAATATATGTTTTTTTAAGTACTATTTCTTATTTGATCATTGTACCTTCTGCATTTCAGACCTTCATACCAGATCGTAGCAGAAGTGAATTAACTGTTAATCCATACTGTTTATTCCTAATCAAATCTTTAAATGGCCAGTGTTTTGTGTTCCGCTCTCTCAGCAAATGTGTCCCTTTTTCTCCCAATAAATCCGTTTACATCAGCCTGGTAAATTCAAAGAGTAGTATGTATGTACTGTAAAGCAAATGCAGTGATTTCAAGAAAAATAGTATTGCAAACCTTGCACACAGTTCAGCATTCATTTTTCCGCAAATAGCTGAGTTGAAAACCTGAACTATATGCTGATTCAACCCGCTGAAAACTGAATGAGGCTGCATGAAGAACATCGAGGTGCGTGTTGTTATTCAGAGATTGATTAATGGCTGTAACAAATACATTATTTTCCCTTTAATGCGTGTGGTATTTTTGCTGAGATAGTTTTTTCTTGAATAGACTTGTCTTTTTTGGTCACAAACCAATTTGTTTAAGGAACACATTGATATGTCATGACCATTTTCTTGTGCAACATTTTTGGCGAGATGGTGGTGAAGGCGACTCACCAGTCACTGCACATCAAATTTGGCTGCCGGAATCCACCTGGTTTGCTTCAGAGGGATTTGGTTTTCTGAGCCCCACAGACTGATTACGAAAACAGATTCACAAGTCATAACTCTTATTCTCTTCTGCCCCAATGCCCAATATCTGACATGAAGTTGAATTTGCATAAAGTATTTTTATCTACACGTTGACTGGAATCCAAACACACAAAACACCACAGAGCATTGTTCACAAATACATGGCAGGGCAAGGTGCCGCCATTCCTTTGTGTGCCACAACCCAACCATGTGCTCTGTGCATTTCTAACAATAGGCCCACTTCTCAAACTACTCAAGAAAACATCCCCAGGACGTTTTTATTTTTATTTCCCTCAATTCTGTGTGTGGGCGAATGTTTAGTTAAAAGCTCACTGCAAACAGCCGCAGTCTGTTCTAAAATACATGTAAAAACTAGCCGACGGCCGCCAGCAGTGCAAATCAGACACACAAAGGGAAATAAAAGTTCACTTGCAGTGAAACCTATTGGCAAAAGTGTAATTATCCATGTAACCGGCAAAAGTGCAATTACCTTATGTAACAGGATCAATGTTATGCAATGCGCTCGACTACTATCCAGCGAGATCGCGCTGCTAAATAAAGAGAAAAAGTAGTCCAGAAACCGAATGGAAAACATGGAGCCTCGTATGTTTTCAGTAGTTTGTTGGTGCACTCGAGGAGGAATAAATACCAGAATAGGCATGAAGTATGCATGCCTTTCACTAATGAAAGCAAGCAGATTTTAAAAGGCAAGCCCACGAACCAATGAAAGTGACTGGCATGACATGGGCGTGGTTAGAAGCCCAAAGAGAGCTTACAACATGGCAAAGGAGCGCTTTGCGCTCGCCCCTAAAAAGGGAGTTGAAAGTTGTTCCATGTGATGCCTTGAACCAGTTAAAGCTTTCATCCCAACACTCTGCTTTCTGCAACATGTAGTTTAGGAGTTTGCATTCTTGTTCGGTGTCTACAAGTCTCAGAATTGAAAGTACTGATTAAAGTTGTCACACAAAACAGGATTTTTTGTCAGCTTTTATAATACCTAATAAATGCCCTCACCCTGCCGCTTTTAACCTTTGTTTGATCACACAAGTCATTGTGACTTGCAGAAGTCCTGTAACTTACACATCAGTATACTTAAACCACTATTTAAATTATTCCTATTATTATCTAATACTAACACCCCCATGTGTGCATAGAAGGCACAGCTCATAGCTTCAAAAAGGCAAATATATACTAAACTCGATTTCTCTGCTGAAGGTCCAACATGTGTAATTCCGTTGCAGAAGGGAACAGAAAAGAGAGCAGTATTTTAGGAACTGCCAGGAAAAAACATGGGAAGACAGCAGGACGCTGTTGGATGTAAGAGGCTGAGATTGCCTCTGTGGTGCAAAGAAGATACAAATCTGTAAGCATCATTCTAGTAATTTGCATTACTGCAGTAGTGTTGCCTCAAAGCATAGTGCAGTCTTCATGATCTGGACAGTGGCGTAACGAAACTTGAGAGGTCCCCCAGCAAAGTACATGGAGGAGCCTCCTCCGGATTCAGGAGCTCTCAGGCCATGGTACTGTGTTGAGGGGGCCCTCTGGAGCTCAGCGCCCCCCGTACCACAGGTCCTGTGGGGGCCTTTGTTACACCGCTGGATATGGAGGGCCATAACAACACACAGGGCTGAATTTAGAGAATGTAAAATCCACTTATTCGCTATAGACTCAGGAAATCAGTCAAAGGGAGGATTGCCACAAGTAGGACTAATGCTGCCACACTACACAATGACAAAAACAACAGTGTGATGGTTGTAATGCTTGAAATAAGCCAAGCCACTGTCAATCGCTTGGGCCTCATCCCACTCCATTGCTTTTCTCCCACCATGCCACCTCAGTTTGGACCCAGACATATGTAAATCAGTCTTGACCCTGTTCTTCAGAACTGGAACACAAACAACCCAGGACCAGTTATGCCCTTGTTATGGGCTCTTCAGACAGGTATTGCTTGATACCAGTGACACAGTGAGCCTGGGACCAACATCTGAGCATACCTGGCACACTTACGGTGTAAAATGCTAAAACAACAAGGTGATGGTTGGAATGCTTGAATTAATCTCAGCCACTGCCAATCGCTAGGGGCCGCATCTCACTCCATCATTTTTTCTTCACCATGCCACCTCAGTTTATATTGCACTGAGTAGGATGGGTATGTCCAGACATGGGTCCCATGCACACAGTGTTACTGGAACCAAGCTGTGTCCGGCTGATGAGCCCATAACAAGGGTGAAACCAGCCCTGGATTGCTTGTGTTCTGGTTCAGGGAAGTTCTGGTTTGGCAGTACGGGCTAGGCTGTTTCTATTGAAGCTGGATAAAGACTGATTTGTGTATGGCTGGGTCCAAACTGAGGTGGCATGTTGTGCAAAATAACAATGGATTGGGATGCAGCCCGCAGTGACGCCTCTTGTCAGGGTAAAGTGGCAGGGCAGGGGGCACAAAACAAACAACATTATAAAAAACGTTTTTTTTTTTTAACTTACCTGACTCGCTGCCCTGGCTGCGTCATGCCGCTCCACTGTCCTCACTCACTGCAGGTATAAGCTCCGAGCCTGCCCAGTGGCTAATTCTAATGCTGGTCTCATGCTGCTGGCAGCAAGAACGCAGCATTAGGATTGGCCTGAGCACCCTGACTTGGCACTCCCAGGCAGACTGAGAGCCTGTGCCTGCTGTCTCCAACCCAGCAACACCGTGCTGGGTTGGAGAGAGCTCAGATCCTGTTGGGGGTACTGGTGTGTTTGGCCGTCCTGAGATGGCCGGCCAAACAAGCATTCACACTGAGGGGAGTGCACACCACTCTCCTTCCTTCCTCGTCATCCCCATGGACCCGCCCCTTTAAAAATAATAACAATAATAAACATTGTTTATTATCATTTTTATTTTTCAATTTGCAGCTGCTGCTGCTGGCGGGGGCAACGCTCCTCTGCCTTAGCGGAGTAACCGCCCCTGGTAGCCCAAGTGATTGCCAGAGGCTGAGATTAATTCAAGCATTCCATCCTTCACTGTTTTGTATATTCATACTACAAGATGGCAGCAATTCTTCCACTGGAGATTCAGCCAATGGTACTTTTACTATATCCGCTGCAAATTGCCAGGTTTTACAGCATTACCTACATCTGGAAGACACCCAGGAACTTGAGATAGGTTGGTTGAGTTTTTAAACTGTAAACTACGGTAACAGAAAATATTTTTATTATCTTCCAGACTTCTTCATCCAAGTTATCGTAGGTCATTCACTGTCTCTCTGTCTTGTGAACTACTGTTTTCACAGTTCAAAAATTTAGAATTCTAGGCTTAGAAAGAGGTTAACACGTAATTTCAGCACAATGTAAAAATTAGATGCATTCACTAACAGTCACCTTGTCCTCATGCAGTTGCTATACTATGGCATTGTTTACTGTGTGTTTCATTCTAACAAAGTGTTTTTGTATTTCACTTTCTTTTGCTCTTAAACTCGCCAGGTAAAAATAAGAGGGTGAGTATTTAATATTTTCTCTGCTGTGATGCCAATCGCATGCCCTACGAATCGTGTAGTTTTACAGTTTTGGTTTACATCATACAGTTCACCTTGCCAACTCACACGTAGTAGGTGCTTCAGGCATGCTTCCATTGCCAGTTTCCCAGGCTGTGTAAATACACTTTTATTTGTTCACACGGTTCCTGGCGTTTTCACAGTATCCCAAAATGCTCTTATTAGTCACTTCCAGATACCTTTTGCAAGTGAGTCATCACGAAGAGGAATTAGTAATGTGTGCTCTGATCTCTAACCAGAATGAGCAAAACATCAACAACATTGTTCAGTTGGTTAAAGAACAGGATGCAGCTTCTTCCAAGCTTTAGCAACTTCCAGAAGGTGGGCCTCACAAAACACATGCTCCAACAAGGTTACCAAGGAACTCCATGGCAGAAAGAAACAGTTTCAGGTCCCGAGGTTATACTTTGTACACTGACAATAAAACGGCCCTTTGGACGTAGGTATGTTTTTCATCTGAAAAACTGAACCCACGAAAAGGCAGCAAACAAGTGATTTATCCTAGGTTTACCAAGTCTTGAAGGTTGTAGCTGTAAGCTGGAACGTCTACATAGTAAGTGAGCAAACAAGATGAGAATAGATGCAAGACTTACATGAGGATATCTCCAAGTGGTACCTGATTCAAGACAGTTCACTACCCTTCTCTGATTTAGCAAGTAACACACCCAACCCACAAGTTGGCTAAGATTGCCCATTAAAGGAGTGATACACAATATTACAAAAGCGCTTTAGCCACTGTAGCACAATTATGTGAGAATTTGCTATTTATGTTCAAAGAAGACATTCTAAAAAAAGTGTCAACTTCTGGTTTGCACAGAATAAAACTCCATGTCCCGATGAAGGCTCCGTAACATGCTTCCTCGCTATCATTGTTAACAAAAGGGAATTGGGTGCCGAAAGCAAGAAACGAAAACTGCCCCTTTCCAGGTGGCTCAGTCGTGCGCTCTTGCTTGGGAGGTCTATTGTCTTAAAGAAGGTGCTTGGTGCCGCCAATTGCTTTCCATTCATGGTCTTCTTTGTCTCTCACATTTGCTGCCTTCTATTACTAACAAACACTGCGAAGCTAATAGGGATGGCTTTAATGAGCCATGATATGTAAACACACACATTGACAAATGCTGTTTGCATGCAGTGCAAGCACCTATGTTTTTGTCATATGAAACTGCCATACATATACACTCGACCACACAGGATAAAAACTACAGAATGAAAAATGACTAACCTAAGAGGTGTATCTATTTACATGATGCAAGACCTCTGCCCACAGGTGTCTCATCATAGGGTCTGCTCCTCACTCAGACCACGTATCCTAGTTGCTTGAATAGCTTCCGATGGAAGGAGCTTTTTTACAGAGATCTTTTCAGCAAACAGGTGAATCGAAAAAGGGTTTCAGGGATTTGATAATGCAAAATAACTTGTGATCAACCAATTGTAGCTTATTAAGGTTGTCACTGTCACCGTTCAAATTATATACAGATGGGATTTTCAGAAATCGAATTAGTTTGAAGCGAAAGCCTGCACACCTAAGTATTCATTGTAAATGGTTTATTCTGAATATTGCCGTGCTCCCTGTAAGTGTCCTCCAACCAGGTGAGACAACCTATACTGGCATAATCATTGCACTTTTTCAAGTGCAGTCTCCAGATGCTACTGTTGCCTTAAATGGGTACTTTAAGCCAAATGAACAAGCTTACAACCAGTGTGATCTGCCCTTGGTTTAGGTTTATTTCATGTCATTCTTCCATAAGTTGATTTTAAATTGAATATAAAGCATTTTTAAACTTCTTATTTTTGGTCATGCCGTTACAGTTTGTTTATCCTTAGTGTTGATTCACACTCAATTTTTATTTTCCGGCCTGTGTGTTCCTTCATGTGGGGGACATATAACCGTTCTGTACACAGAAAAGGAAAACCAACAATCCTTCATCATCCAATATTCAATAATTGTTTTAAATGATAGGAAAAACGCAAGCCTTCTTATTGCCTCAATTTAATACTAACTTTTAAAAAACAGTATCTTGTTTTCTACTATGTGTGTTTCAAATGTTGTACATTAACATGTAACTTCCAATTTATTATGTTTCTTTAAATTTACGTTAATCTGCCAATATCTGCAATGTGATCTTTATCCAAAAACATGCACTTGAAAACATGTGCAACTAATCATCCCATTGGGGATTGTGTTCCGCGGTCGAGTGAAGAGAGAAGCATATTGATTGCGTACAAGGAGACAGTATTCAATCCCCCCTCCCACTTGAATTCACTGAGTTTTAAATCCACCAGGGGTTTCAACATGAGTACACATAAGGGAGAAAGCAGGCAACCCTGCCACATGCTATTTTCTTTGGAGAATGTAGGTGATAAAACTCAATTTCCCAGACCCAGAGCTCCGGAAACAGAAGAGACACCCAGCGCCAAAATGTATTTTTTAGAATACCACCAGTAAGTAGGGCCAGTGTACAGTATTGAATGCCTGTTCTATCTCCACTAGAAGTAAGGTTCCACTTACTATCTAAAGTGGCATTTTCAAACACACAATCCAAAAACAACCTTTACCAAAAGATTAATTTTTAAATTGTGTGTTCAGAGACCTTAAACTCCATATTTCGATCTGCTCCCAAAAGGAATCTGTACTTTAATAATATTTAAAGGCAGTCCCCATGTTAATCTATGAGAGAGATATGCCTTGCACAGTGAAAACCGAATTTGGCTGTATTTCACTGTTAGGACATATAAAACACATTAGTATATGTCCTAGCTTAAACATACACTACATCCTGCCCCTGGGGCTCCCTAGGGCCTACCTTAGGGGTGCCTTGCATTTATGAAAAGGGAAGGTTTAGCCCTGGCAAGTGGGTACATTTGCAAAGTTGAACTGGCAGTTTAATACTGCACACACAGATACTGCGGTGCAGGTCTGAGCCAAGTTTACAGGGCTACTCATGTGGGTGGTACAACCCGTGCTGCAGGCCCACTGGTAGCATTTGCTTTACGGGCCCAGGGTACCTCTAGTGCACTGTACTAGGGACTTACTAGTACAATCATGGAAAGCCAATTACATATACATTTTACATAGGAGCACTTGCACTTTAGCACTGGATAGCAGTGGTAATGTGCCCAGAGTATCAAAACCAGAGTCCTGCACACATCAACAACCTGGGAAACAGAGGCAAAAAGTTAGGGGAGACCACACCAAAGATGCCAAGCCTAACAATCCAAAACTCTAAACAGCGCCTTAATCCTGTGTGAAACATTATAATGTTTGCAATTACTTAAACAATTTTCATCCTCTTTTTGTATTACACGCAACAGCCACATAATCCATTAGTCAACAAATCAAAAAGAGAACATTTAAAACACAGTTACTTATGACTTTCCAAATAAACAAGAAATGCTAAACATAAAACGCAATTACAAACAAGGTGGGGGAGGTGCCTTTGGTTAGGTACATTTTGATAAGAGTCCAATAAAGATCTAGTGCAGGTCACCCTCTGACTACTCCCAGGTTGTACTTGCGCAAGAACTTCATCAAGAGCCTAAGACCAAAAGGGGTTTTGTTATCTGTATATGGAGTCACCCTCTTTATTGGTTACAAGTCCCTTTGGTTGACCCTAATGTTTAGACAATGTTTTTATCCTCTCTTTTTTGAAGTGTATGAAAATGGCACTCCAAAACTTCCTCATGCAGTTTTGTCAACGCGTTTTGACCTCATACAAGAAGAGCCTCATTATTTCAGGAGGTCATCGGCAGGGCGATATCTTGTAAAAGTGGATTCTGCAAACAAAAGTAAAGGGAAACTTTTTTTTACTTAAAAACTAGTGGATGGAGTGACAATATACATATTGAAAATGTCAGTGAAGTTATGCCACCTAAATTTGTTGCCACCATGATTGTTTTTGTTCATGCATCCCTTTGTCTTGAAAGTGCACATGCCAAATTAAGGTTCAAAGGTTGTTGTCAAAAGACCGCATACTGGTGAAAGAAACTCTGTTAAATGCCGTGAATGCCTTTCTCATTCGTCACCGTCAAGCATGCCGCCGCAGGTCTGGCGGTTCTAGGACCACCAGACTCGTGATTAGGCCCTTAGTATATAAGGACTGCCACTTGATCACTCGTCAGGAGAGGTCCTTCTCCTAAATTATCACCCGAGATTCTGCTAGAGACAGCCTCACCTGCTGCTAGAGCACTTCACAGTCTGCAGATGTTACATCTTGTCACATCATAGGAAATACTGGAAAAGTGGATTAAATCACTATCGGGGTGATTCTGAGACTGGCGGGCGGCAGAGGCCGCCCGCCAGTCTTCCCCCGACAAAATACCGCTCCGCGGTCGCAAGACCGCTGAGGGTATTTTGAGATTTGCCCTGGGCTGGCGGGCGGCCGCCAAAAGGCCGCCCGCCAGCCCAGGGCAAATCTACCTTCCCACGAGGACGCCGGCTCCGAATGGAGCCGGCGTAGTGGGACGGTGCGACGGGTGCTGTTGCACCCGTCGCGTATTTCAGTGTCTGCTTTGCAGACACTGAAATACTTTGTGGGGCCCTCTTGCGGGGGCCCCTGCAGTGCCCATGCCATTGGCATGGGCACTGCAGGGGCCCCCAGGGGCCCCGCGGCATCCCCTACCGCCATCCTGTTCCTGGCGGGAGACCCGCCAGGAACAGGATGGCGGTAGGGGGTGTCAGAATCCCCATGGCGGCGGAGCGCGCTCCACCGCCATGGAGGATTCTCCCTAGCAGCGGAAAGCTTTCCGTTTCTGACCGCGGCTGAACCGCCGCGGTCAGAATGCTCGACGGAGCACCGCCAGCCTGTTGGCGGTGCTCCCGTGGTCGGTGACCCTGGCGGTCACCGACCGCCAGGGTCAGAATGATCCCCTATGTCTGTATTATACAGTAGGAAACAGCTATCCTGTATTAGGCCAAGTTAGAATTTGGTAGTACTTTATCAATAATTTGTATATTTGTGGCAGGTGGAGAACATGGCGGTCAGCTTTTGAGCTGGTCGCGGCACTTATCAGGCCCTGCAGCATGAGCGGAATAGCTTGTAACTGAGGGAGCACAGGGAAAGGAGATTCCCCTGCACCCACCTTACCTGACATATTCTTGGTTTTCTCTCGGGTGGCAGGCTAGCCATGAGTTAAGCTGCGGTCTTTCTCATCCCGAGACACTGGAGCCAGGGGCGGAAACATACACGGAAGACGGGGGCTGCTGGAGGAGAGCCACCCTGGAAGGTCAGAAATCTCACTTCCAGGGTCGCGCTGAGGGGGGTGAGTGGGGGCAGCACTGACAGAGGCAGCACCAGTGAGGAGACTTCGGCACCTCCTTACATGCAAAAGGATTTGGTCCCAGCAGTGAAGGGAAAGCGGAGACAAACCCCAGCTCGCCTGGAAGGCAAGAAGGAACCCCCAAAGGAATCTAAAGATAAATGGCACAGTGAATTGTGGGGAAGGGGAAGGAGGAGGTTGGGCCCCCAGAATACTAGGGCAAGGAGACTGGAGGAATACTCCCTGTGGGCGTTTGCAGGGACGGGTGTCTTTGGAGGTGGTAGGTGAGC
The DNA here is from genome assembly GCF_031143425.1 of Pleurodeles waltl. NCBI lineage: Eukaryota > Metazoa > Chordata > Amphibia > Caudata > Salamandridae > Pleurodeles > Pleurodeles waltl. The sequence goes on along the minus strand of NC_090439.1, from coordinate 740,934,083 downwards.
TAATCCACCAGGGTGGGTGGACCGAAGACTACCCTAAGAGAGTGAGAACTACACCTAGTCAAAAGAGACCCCAAAGCCAGGCAGCATCTCGGGGGAGAAAAAAAACTGTGACGGCACCCACTAAGCGGCAGCAGAAAATCACCCCCTTGCTCAGGTCCTTTTTTAAAGCGCAGATAGGGGTATGGAGGATAAAAACAAGGGGCGATCGGAGATGGGTCCTACATTATTGGCTTTGGAACCAAGTTGAAGCTTCATGGTTGCAGGAGGAGGGGGGTCTAGTGAAACTGAATCTGGAGACACTATTGAAACCCCAATTACGATAGGTGTGACTGAAGCCCTGAGACCATTAATTGATGAACCAGGCGACCCCCAAGAGTCCCCAGGTGGGGCAGGCTCTGGAGCTTTGAACCTCCAGGAGTGCAGGAGACCACAGGGTACCCATATGGTTGATGATAAACCACAGAGTTCACAGGTTGGTCCCCGGAGGTACTTTTGCTAAAAAAAGAGGTCAGGAATGGTTTCTCAGTATCCCAGGCCAACCAGAAGGAGAAACAGGAAGTCTGCGAAGGATTAGATAAGCTGGATGTGTTCACACAAAGAACTCAGGCCATGGAAGTCCAAGTAGAAGAATTAAAAGTGATTTCTGTAAGGGATAGGCAAGAGATAGAGAATTTGAAGGTTAAAAACAAAGAGAGGCATGACAAGGTTGAATCTTTAGAGATTAATGCAAGAATAAACAACATTAGGTTAATGAATGTACCGGAAATGAAAGAAGGTGAAAACATTAAGGCCTCAATGGTTGATCTACTGACACAAAGTGGTGCCTGGCAAGGGCCGGAGACAGTGCTAGCAAACAACATCCAGAGGGTACACCAAGACCTGTTGTGGAAACCTGCAAATAGAAACAAACCTAGGAGGATCCTGGTGAACTTTCTAACTTGCACTATCAAAGAAAATGTATTGTCTAAGGCCTTAAAGCTAGGAATGTTGAGTCGGAAGGACTGCTCCTTTGAAGTTAGATCAGATAGCTCACGCGTGGCCTCAAATAAACAGTGTGAGTTAGGTAAAAGAATGGATGATTCAAAAAAATTGGGGGCCACAGCACAGTTAAAAGTCTGAGGGTCATGATGAACAATAAAATACATAATCTGAAGGACTGGGAAGAGGCTGACAACCTATTAGAGATACCTATGAATAAGCCATCAGGGATTTTCGGGAAGGTGGAATTTCTTTTCTCCTGTTTTTCCCCCCTTTCTGTTCCTCTTTTCGTGGCTCCCTTCTTAAGTGTGTGGAATATGATTGCCGCTAGTTTTTTCTCTTTTTTTGTATAGTCTTGTTTATCTAGTCAGGCCCAACAGCGCCCAATGGCTTCATAAGCTATTTTGGAGAAGGGTTGGGTTCTCCGGTGAGGGGAGTTTCCTGGGGTAAGGGAGGGTGAAGGGGAGCAGATGGAGAGGACCATTGGGAGAAAAGAAAAAGGGGTGTGCCTCAGAAGGCAACAGATTCTCTGAGAGACTACAAGATACATAAACTCAAAAGAGTTAGGGAAAGTAAAGGGAATGGATGATAAAGAATTTCAACTCCTATCTTGGAATGTGAACGGTCTCTCAGTAAGGCCTAGGAGAGACCATATTGTTCAATACGTAAGGGATGCCCCAGCCCAGATAACAATACTTCAGGAGAAGACCGCTGGGGCCATTCTGACTTTCCTGCTGGGCCGGCGGACGCTAGCCAAAATAGCGCCCGCCGGCCCAGCTGGAAAGCGGCCTGCAACACTGAAGCCGGCTCCGAATGGAGCCGTCGGTGTTGCAGGTGTGCGACGGGTGCAGTAGCACCCGTCACACTTTTCACTGTCTGCTAGGCAGACAGTGAAAAGCTTAATGGGGCCCTGTTAGGGGGCCCCTGCACTGCCCATGCCAGTGGCATGGGCAGTGCAGGGGCCACCAGGGGCCCCAGGACACCCGTTCCCGCCATTCTGTTCCTGGCGGTGAAAACCGCCAGAAACAGCAGCGCCGCCATGGAGGATTGGGCCAACCGGGGTTAATCCGGCGGGAAACCGCCGGACCCGGTTTTCTGACCACGGCTTTACCGCTGCGGTCAGAATGGCCCAGGAAACACCGCCAGCCTGTTGGCGGTGCTTTCCGTGGCCCGGGGCCCTGGCGTTTTTTTACCGCCAGGGTCGGAATGAGGCCCAATATGTCTCACTCAAGGGAGGTTCCAATCTTGATTAAGAAACAGCTAAATGTCTCAATTGTGAGCCATACATCAGATGAGAAGGGCAGGTGGGTTATAGCAAATATTAAAATTTATGAAAATGTTTACACACTAGTGGGTTACTATGGTCCTAACATGGATGACACAGAGCTCCTTCAAGAATTGTGCAGAGAACTGCTGGATGCCCCTCATCCAATTGTAATCTCAGGTGATTTTAATGCTGTTCTTGATAATTCATTGGATAAATCAAGTAAAGGTAGATCCCTATGGTCCCCAAAATCGCAGACATACATTAAGTCAGTAAAAAGCAAATTTGCATTGTTAGACATTTGGAGAGAGAATCATGGACGGTCCTGAGGTTACACATACCACAAGAAGAAATATAAACATCATTCTAGGATAAATGATTTTTTGATAGATAGGTCACTTAAATGGGAAATTTTTGACATCCAGCACACAGCAGTACACCTGTCCGACCACGCAGTGGTGGTCTTCAGGATTAAGTGTAAATCCGGGGTTCAAATGAGGAGATGGACTTTAGATCGGTCACTTTTAAATGATCAGGAGGTGATAGAAGCTCTGAAGGTTAAGACCATCAAGTTCTTTGAACTCAATATGAAGTCGGCGGTACTTTATGTGGTTTGGGATTCCTACAAGGCCTTCATAAGGGGCACTCTGATCAGTATTTCAGCTCGAAAAAACAAGGAGTACAGGAAGACAATACAGGTGCTGGAGTAAGCCATTGCCCGTCTAGAGGGGAAATTAGTAGAATCACAGACAATGGAGGAGGAGGGTGAGACCTTGCAGAATGAAATTCTACTCAAAAGGGCCTTCTTTAACTGCCGTCATAGAAGTCAGAGTGACAGATAGATGGGAAGCAAGTAAATTAGCGCACTTCGAATTCGGTGAAAGTGCAGGAAAACTCCTGGCCTAGAAAGTGAAGACAGATTTGACAAGAAATGAAGTAAGAGAGAAAAGATGCAATACCACCGGAAAAATGTTGAAGAAGTCCTCAGAGGTACAAAAGACCCAGCAATAATAACATCATTAAGACTGGAGTGGCTTGAAGATCTGTAGATGGAAAAACTTGCTGTGGAGGAGAAGGTAGAGTTAGAGGAGACAATAACATCAGATGAGGTGCTGCAGGTCATTTGCAAGGACAAAAAGAGGAAGGCGGCAGGACCCAAGGGGTTGCCTATTGAATTCTATCAAGGAATGAAGGAGATAATCAACCCGGTCTTAACTAAGCTATTCAACGGCATTCTTAAAGTAGATACCCCCCTTCCTAAATCATGGGAGGAAGCAGTGATTACCCTTATACTAAAACCAGGGAAGGATCCCTCTGGCCGTAATAACCCAAAATGCTACCAAGGCTTTCAACAGGGTGAGCTGGGGATATCTAAATACCCTTTTAGCACATCTTAATTTTCGGGAGAACTTCTGCAGGGTACTGAGAGATACCTTTAATCCCCGTCAGCTAGATTATTGCTAAATGGGAATTTAACTATGGCGTTTAAAATTACGGGGGGCACTATTCAGGGTAATCTGCTCTACCCACTATTATTTCATCTCTATATTGAGCCGCTAGTTTTGAAGATTAGGAAGAATCTCTTAACTAAGTTATTCACCCATGTTGACTGGGAAAAGAAAATATCATTATACGCGGACGACATTATGATCTATACTAGCAATCTCCTTTCTGCGCTGGATAGGATAGAGCACCTGACGTCAGAATTCAGCAAGGTGTCGGGGCATGCAGTTAATATGGCTAAAACGGAAATCATGACGATGAATATGGATGAGGAGCATAGTCTATGAAAAAATAAATAAAAAATATCTGGGTGTCAAGATCTGTAATGACTTGGAAGCTAATGTAGACATAAACCTAAATTGCGTTACAAGAGAAGTTAACAAACTCTTGTTAAGTTGGTCTCACCTTCCTCCAACTTTATATGGAAGAGTAAATATCATAAAAATGTCCATCCTCCCAAAACGCACTTTCCTTTTTAATATGATACCTGTATATTTTAAGAACACTGGGATACAAAAACTACAATCTAAACTTGATTCCTTCATTTGGTTTTCAAAGGGAATCAGAATTGCAAGGACGACGCTCAGAAGGAAGTAGGAAGGAAGTATGATAGAGGAGGGATAACTTTGCCAGATATCTAACTATATGTCTGGGCTTTTCAGTTAAAGAACATGAAAGATCTGCTATCAGGGAAAGGGGGCAATCAGCTAAAGATCGTTATGTTAGAAGGGGTGGGAGGAGATGGGTTCAAATTCATATATAAATTTGGCCATCCCTAAGTTAAAAAAAAAAGTAAGACTAAAAGTCCTGCAGCCTGCCGCTCAGCTATAGGCCCAGCTAAGGAAAATAATGAACTTGTCATACTATAGCATCTATGATCCCGTGTGGGACTCCCCTTGTACAACTGAGTGCCTCAGGGATTCCCTATTGCTCCCTCTAAAAGAGGCAGGCATTGGGGAATGGGGTCAGATACTCCAAAATGGGAAACTTTACTCCTGAGAGGAACTTGTGGCAAAGATGCGGGGTTCACTATTGAAATTCAAATATTTCAACTACAAAGTTGGGCCCATTCGTTTCAAGAAGTGAGAGCTGACACAAATGAGCAGGAGGAGTTGTTGATCAAAGAACCAACTTGCAAGAAAGAAGTGACGGCCTATTATAGTTTATTTTTGGAAAGTCTAGATCAAGATCATGATCTCTCTGCCTCCTTATGGGGTGAACTTCTTCTGAATGAAGGTGTTACCAAGTGGTAAAACCAGCGTATTCAAGAAGAAATCATCTTTTTTACCTCCACAGGTCACATTACACTCCTAAGAAAATAGCTAAAGTCAGAGTTGCAGGGAATATTGATTGCAGGAAATGCGGCTTCTCTATGGCAGATGAACTCCATATGTTTGTTTTTTGTTCTCACATTCAGAACTTCTGGGCAGAGGTTCATGGGTGTTAAATGAGGTATTACACCTACAGTTTGATATGATTCCAGCACTGATCCTCTTTGGTTGGTCACCCAAGAAAGGAAACTTGTATGGTCATAAAGGAAGCCTGCTGTTTTTTTTTTTATATTGTTGGGTAGAAGGGAGATTTGCAGACAATGGACATCTCAAAAAGCCCAAATCTGAATGACTGAGCTCTGTGGACAACATATGTAAGGTGGACTCAAATCGATTGTTGTGGAGACCCTAGATAAAGTGGTTGGAGCGAGGGTGTCACTATGATAAAACATCCTGCCTATAACCGTCCGATGATTAAAGCCGTATGGGATCAAGACATGGCAAAGGGTGGTTACACCTGTAAGTGTGGTTCTTACCTCCTGAACTTCCTGCCTTGAGTACTTTGATCTTCCCGGGGGTGCTTAAACAGAGTAAAGATCTTGGAGCTCAGAATGGAAGGTCACCCAGAAAAAAAAAAAAAAAAAATGTATAATTGTTGTACTTGGCCCTCTCTGCAGGGTTACCCTCAAATGTTTTGCCTCCAGCTCTCCATTGGTTTTGGTGAATTCATTTTTGTTGGCCTTAGTACTCTGCACACTTTAACACTGCTAAGTAGTGCTACAGTGCTTGTGCACATGCCCTGGAACATGGTAAAATCGGCTTATATTTGATTGGCATGTTTTATTTACTTGTAAGTCCTTTGTGGTGGGAAATACCACATACCAAGGGGCTATTAATTAAATTAAATTCCTTTTATATTGTTAGTTTAATTGCTAATATAATTTTATTGGTTACTTTGCTTTACAGCTTTTTTTTATTGGTCAGTGTTTGTTAGGTTTGAATTTTATTTTAGTTATTACCTTTCTTGATGAACACTAATTAGTGCTTATTTTCTAATGTTATATGCATTTTTGTTTTTTGCATTAGTTTGGTTGTATTATTTATGTGTATATTTTAATTATATTTTGTTTAATGTTGCTATTTTAACATGTGTTGTAAATATATAATTTCACAAATGTTTTGATGTATTCAACTGTATACATTTCTTTAGGTATTTAGGTTTATTTTAATTGTATGGAAGTGTCATAATGTTGTTAGATTATTTATAAAAAAATATTTTTATTTGAATGTTTTGTAATGCAATGTCGTTATTTTTGGCAATATTAAGGTAGTCAATATTGTGTGTTACAATAAATGTGATAATTTATGTGTTCATTTAAATGTAGCAATATTTTTGTCTCCAGTATTTTTTTTATTGATAAAAGTAAAAAGCAATATTTTTAACTGAAATATTTTGGTTATCAATATTTGTGTTTTTATTAGTTAAGTATGAGAAAGCGATAATTTTGTTAACAATGTTTATTTTGCAATATTTTTTGTGAAACCATTTAGTTGTCATCGAGATTATATCATTGATGCTACCAGTAAGGAAATATAAATATTTACTTGTCTGAACCGGTAGATGAATTATCCTTTGTCGGCAGCTGCGGTTCAGCCTTGCACTGTTTGTAATGAGATGTGAAATTCCTTACAGAAACTGCACAATAGACCACTATGATTTACAGCTGGCACATCATTGTCAAATCCTACATGATCAACCTGTCTGAGGCACATTTAAAACTTTTGCCACTTGAAAAGGATCAAACAGGCCCAAATCACAACCTTTGTGCACTCCCCTATTTGATTTCTGAAGGATCCTGATTTGTCTTATTATAATTATGTCTCACTTTAGGCTGTGAGTCCAGGGACTGCTTCAAACTTGATTTTAGTGTCAGGTATGGGAAGACAATTGTAACTTTAATAATACATACCCCTACACAACCCCATTTCTCAGAGCACAACCTTAGAGTGGGTTAAGACTTTGACCATACTGGATATGCCCAAACACACTAATGAAAAAGTAGATATCCAGGACCTGGAAACATTTACTCCATTGGTCAGAGAGAGTGCCTTATCTGCTAAACCGTAGAAAGCTGGACACTCACTCAGCCTTCCTCAGAACACCAGTAGTCTTGTGAAAGGATGCTAGGTGGGCTGAACCTGCTGTACATGGCATCTGTGACATGTTAGAATGACCTGAGAGGTTGGACCTCCTCACAATTGAATCCAAGGACAGAAAGACCTCTAAGGATCATAATGCTAATTCCCTGGGAGACTCCAGAAAATAAAAAAGCTGAAGAGGATATTTCTGTGAAGAATCACAGGGGTCAACAGGGCTGGATTTGCTATTGGGCTTTTCCTGTCACCTTGAGAGCTTTTCCTGTCACCATGAGAGCCTCTTAAGGGCATATTTATACTTTTTGATGCAAAACTGCACTGACGAAGTTTTGCGTCAAAAAATTTAACGCGGGCTAACGTAATTTCTTAGCGCCACCCTGCGTCAAATTTATACTTTGAGGCACGGTGGCGCTAAGAACTGGTTGGAGTCTTTTTTTTTTTACACTAACCATTGCACCGCGTAGTAAAGCAAAATGGCGTTAACGCAGGAAAAATGCCTCTAATCAGGTTTGCGACACAGAAAACGTCACAAACCGGATATGCGTCATTTTCCACCCCAATAGCGTCAATAACTTTTCATCACCTCTAAATTGCCAATTGGGAGGAGAGAGGCAATTTGGCGAACAAATTGTCGACAAGATAAACAGTGTGGCAGAGGTCAGGAGAACTGTCACTGAGTGCAAGAACCATTGGCATGACTGCAAGCGCAGGACAAAGGAGAAAATGGCAAGGAACAGGAAGGCAGCACTGCAGATTGGAGGTGGGAGTCCAGCACCGCAGGAGGCCATGGACGAGATGGAGGAGCCGGTTGCAGCTGTCATTCCGGGGGAGTTCGTCACTGGAATCAAAGGACAGGACAGCGCAGACTACCAGGAAACAACACATATGCAGGGTAAATTGCATGGGGGACCAAAATGCCTAAATGTCAAGTGCAAGAAGGGGGAGGTACATACCTACTACACAATGCATGTCAGCCATGGAAATCAGGCAGTGGAAAGGGCAAAGGGGCACAGCACAGGTGTATGGGCTGTGCAGGAGCATCCAGGGGCACAGCACAACACAACACCAACAACCTTTGCATGGGGGTACACCGCCATGTCAAGGCTGCTGAAAAGGCAAAGCCAGTCCAGGAGGGTAGGCTAGAGTGTAAAACTGGGCTGCTGTCACAGGATAGCTGGAATGTTCAGAATGTGAACTAGGGGACAATGCCCAGTCTCAGGCCATTGCCTCAAGCGGAATTTACTATTGACAACATTTGACACTACTACCTGTGCTGTGTGTGCTGGTCAATTAGGAAATGGCAGTTAGGTGCCCATGGCACAAACACACTCAAAATGAGACTTCAGGATGACTAATTCCTATCCAAGTGCAACTCCTGTCAAATGCTCATGTCCATAGGCTCAATAAATATCAGGCATTGTCACCTACATTATGAAGTACACAGCAGTAATGTCATACCCATGCTGCCCATTCCAGGGTCTACCCCATGCCTGTGTTACAATAGCTGCAATGCCACCTTGCAACATCTCAACTGTCATACTGCTAAGACAGCATTCACAGGGAAGACATATGTGTGTAGCTAGTGAAACACACCCACGCAGTCATAAGAGGAAATGGAACTCAGCCAGGCCTATCAGTGCAATGAAATGTAGGAAACATTCGCAAACATCAACATGACAAACTACCAATGCTGACACCTGTATCGTGTCATGCCAATGCAATACATGGTATGTGATAGGTCTCAGCAACGTATAGGTATATGTGAAATATCATAGATTGGGTCAGGGCCATATTGTTATGTGTGGTGCATGTGGCATCAGAACACCAACAGGCATTGCAAGGCCTCACCATGCTGATGGTAGTAGAGGGAGGATTGAGTAGGACAAGAAGGTGGCAAGACATAATCTGGACAGAACCTACGCCTAGATGTGACACAGACAATTCCCCAAACTGCCCACACTACATGTGACATGCAGGTGGGGCATAGGCCTGTGAGAATGCAAATATTAATGACAGGAACAATGAACGGGAACCCAGATTACAATGTTCCACTAATAGGAAGCCAGTGACATCACATTACAGCTGCCACAACAAAGACACAATAATTTTAGAGGACGATGGTTCTCCTGTTGTTCTGCCTGTCCTGGACTACCCTGATGACATGGATGACGAGCTGACAACCATTAGCCAGGAAACCCTCCAAGATGTCCTAGGAACCCTCCAGAACCCACCTTCAGTCGCAAGGAGGAGCACAGATGTAGCAACCATCCCAGAGGAACCACCCCAATAGTACTACCTACCAGCTCCAACACAGGTGAGGACTCTGATGACACTGGGGCCACCTTTGAGAGGACAGTTGTGGGAGTACAGCGGGAGCTGTCCAAGGAGGTGTGGGTGGGGATGCAAAATATGGCAGCAAGCTTTGAGGGGATGCGCATGTTTATGATGTCATCCACAGAACAGTCAGCAGCCATGCAAGTTCAACAATCACTACTGCAAGGACTACAGCAGTGTGTGGGAGACTTCACCACTGCAGTGAGGGAGTTGCCACAACACCTGGCCTCCCAAACGTTTCACTGCATGCATGACAACAATCAGGACTCCCTCAGGGCCGACCTTGCTGCCTACCACAGGGATGTTGCTGCCATACTCAATAATCAGCAGCTCCTCTTAGCTGCAGTTATGCCCTTAATAGTTCCACAGTTGGCAGCTACCGGGAATTCAGAGTCCACTTCTTCAAACACTGAAGTGTGTGTTGCCCCCTCAACCCACCACCACCAAGGGCAGAGGAGACGACACACACATCAAAAGATGAAGACATGGAAGAGATCACCTTCACCCGTAGGAGTACCTGGTAGCACCAGCCCATGCCACATGGGCACTGATTTTCATTTGTCCTGTGCTTGACAACATGCCAGTCTTGCTACAATTGGTAATATGCACTGTTATCCAAAACACTGTTTACCTTACCACTATGGACTGCAATGGTCTATCACTACCTAATTGGCAATTCATGTTCCTCTGCACTGAGTGACACTCCATCACAGCATGTCCAATATCATGTTCCTAAACATTGCACTTGTGTTGCATCACAATAGAATGTGTCACACCAATGGACTTACAAACCTGGACTATGTAAATATTGCACTACAGCACTTTCAAATAAACAGCACCTACTCAACCACTTTGTCTCTGTGTAATGTGACACACCTACTGTGCAGGAGATTTGTGATGCATGTAACATGTCAATGGCCACAGAATGTCAATACAAGAGCATAGAAAGAAAGAAAGAAAGGGCTGATATCTATGCATCATCTGCACTGTTGGTGGCTCATTTCTGAAGTAAAAGCACCACAAACAGTAAAATGCTGTGTAATAATTGTATATGTCAGGCCCAAGGTTTCTACAAGATGAAAGTCAATGCTGGCCACATCCCCTACAAGACAATCATTGTGTATGTGACATGTGACTCTAAACATAAATCCCACAGCAGGAATGGATGTGTAAGAGTGTTTGGACAATAACGTTACCTGGGAGTACAATGAAAAAACTCATAGGTGTGAATTTTGTTTACTGAACCTCATAGGATTATGACACCACTCAGTTTATCAGGGTTCACATGAACATCAGGCTGCAGGCAGACGTTCCACAGTGGCGAAGATTCCGACACAGAACCCAAACGATGACAGCTTTAAAATCACACCTACCTGTCCACTACATGGGAACCATAGTCACCTTTAGTGGTGGGTACAATGGATGGCAGATGCATAGAGATTTAGCTTTGTTGTAGCTGCTAATGTGACAGCGAATTTGCAAGTGGGAATGAACAGGTCAAGAATGGGATGTGGATACAGGATGGAATACACAGGCAAACAAAATTTGACACTGTACACTCATGCAAAGGCCCAGATCCCCAAGCATATGACACATACCGTAAAGGGGTACCTACAACTTTATTAAATATGTGTGAAAGAAAACGTAAACTATGTCATACACCTATACTAACCTAACCTATCCTAACTCTACATTACCCACAACTGGCTCTAACTACCCTATGCTAAACTTACTTACCACATGTAACTAAATACTCTAAACATCAACCCACCACCCCCCTTATATGATGGGACACGTGTAGGACAACATATACTAACCTAAACAGATACTAACTAATACTAAAGAAATGTATATATGTTCTGTATTTTTTCTTTTTTTTTCTTCAAGAATACACATAAACCCCAACATCAAACCCCACCCACCCACCTACAAACTAACATGTAATAATATAACTCCCCCACCCCCAATCTACTTATCCTATCTAAACTAATAGCCTACTCTAACCTATCACTAAACCTCCTAAACCCACAAAAAGCAGTATAAGGAAAGAGGAGGGAGGGGACGGAATTAGGGGTGAGGCAAAACTAGACTCAGAGGTTTGCCCTCCTCAGAGTTTTTATTATTTGATTTAAGTCTTCGGCTACCTCACGCTGGAGACTGTCCATTCTCCTTATGACCCTACGCATGTCCTGCTGTAGCTGCCGCAATAAGGCCTTGTCCATACCACCTGCTGTGGTGGTTTGTGTCGCTGTGGTTGTAGCAACTGCAGGTGCTGGTGCCATGGTTGGGGGCGGTGGCATAGATGGTGCAGCAGTTGTTGTGCCTTGTGCTCCAGATGTTGAGGGTGCAGCAGGTGTGGCAGAGATACCAGTGTCCTTGGTGCCTGCAGTCTGGATGGTGGTTGCACCTGTTGTGGCTAATTCCGGGCCCCCTTGGCTAAAAGCCCGCCCTGTTCCTGTGGCTCTTTCATGACAATAGCGTCCTGCCATCATTCTATACTCAGCCTCCACATTGAGGATGTGCCTGTATCGCACTGCCAGCCTCTGAAACTCTTGAATTCGTTCGGCATTCATGTTGGCAGCTGTAAAAAAGAGACAGGCAAACAGTGTCATCATTGCTTGATGCATGTACAGATGATAATCTAACACTGCCTCACAAATTGCACATGCAGTCCAAATCACAAAAAAGATGATAGATTGTACCTGGGGAATGACATGCCAATGCAGCCTACCCATCAACTATCTAACAGCACAGTAATGCACAAGGTGTGTACCAAATTAACTGATCTGTGCATATATGTAGTGCAATGTGTCCCATTGCAAATACAGCAAGTAATCAACATGTTTCCATTTGGGGACAACCTTCAATATCAGATCACACTGCCACATTTCCTAAATCACCAACATTGGTGCAAGCACACATCTGGCCTTGACCTGTATGCAAGCCTATAACGTAACACTTAAGTTGTACATAAATAGAGTACAACATGTGGGACTAGATGCTAGGGGACAGTCACCCATACAGACCTAAATGTTCATTACATTACAGGGATGCACAATTTTGTGGGTTAAAATGATGCATGACTGTTTTGTGTGAATTAGGGTATGACTTGCTGACTAAATTATGACAGTGGACCACCTCCAAATCAAATGTGGGCCTACATGTGGCTACAAATTACCTTGTTCACCTGCCCATGCCTATTGCGCAGCACAGGACTCCCACGATATGACTCTCTGCCAGTGAATGTCTAACTCTTCCATCTGCACATCAGGCATGTAGAAACTCCAACAGACATACCACTGCAAACATGTATTGACACTGTCACTCCACATATGTACACATGCACTGGGCATAACAATCATGTGGTGCTAAACCTGCCTACACACTTTTGTGGCTAATCCATTTCAGATGGTACTCCATTTCATCATTTGTTATTGGGTGACAATTGCAATGCCACTTTCCTGGTACACTGCAATACCAGTGACTCAGGTATTGTGGCTTGTGCTTCAAGGGACAATGAGTAACTGTGTGATGGACATGTGGGTTGATTTGCATTCAGGAATTATCATGCTTTCAGTGGTCCATAAAGGTGTGCCAGTGGTGTTTGCAGGTTACATATGCCCCATTGGCAGTGTCCCCTAAGCTGTATATGCCCCCTATGACAACATGATGACAGGGATCCTGTGTGTGAAATGATGACAATGTAGCCCTAAACATGGATTGGCCACTTTGCTGTTCCAAAACTGAGAAATAATGTATGCTGACAGTGTCTTTGCTGATCATCGTTAACAGAATGCATGGGCACATGAAATGTGTCACTCAGGGCATGTGGACCTATATCAGGTATTGTGAATCACATATTGCGAGACTCAGCAACTAGCAAATAGCAGGGTGGATGATCAGAGGTAGGACACCCGAAATGACACTGTTTGCAAATATGAAAATAGGGTAGCACATGACCTACCTCTTCAATCATGATGAGGTAGGTCTCATTTTGAAAACCCCTTGGGAATGACGGCACTCACAGGAACGCCGGCCTGCTGAGCTCAGCAGACCACGATGTCTGTGACTGCTTTCCTATTGAAATGTTAACATTTGTTGAAATGCAGCAATATTTCAGCAGAGGTGTACAGAATGTATTTTAACAACCTATTTCATTACTAAAATAGTTTTTTGGAAGCAGCTAGTGGTCCCTTGCACAACTTCATGCTCAGAAATAGTTTGTAACCATGCATTCACAAAGAGGAGGGATCCTATGCTGACCCTTTCCCTTTTGAAAATGGGTTGGCACCAATTTGAAACAGATGGTAACTACAATAGTTCAGTCCCAGCAAATCTGCCCAAACAAAATTATCATAGGCGCCTGCGACTCAATGATAGGATTTAAACACCTAATCCTAAATGCCAGTAGAAGACCCTGTTTTATGATTGTGCAATCCGATAGCAGAATGGGCCATTTGGGTTTGTCTATGTGTATTAATATTTGTCCTGACGTAAACAAGAATTCAGTGAACTTAGATATTAGTGAAGGTTAGAAAGAGCTTGGTACATATGGCCCTGAATACTGTTCGGACATGGCTCAATGAAACTGTGGACTGCATTGTTACCATGTATTACTATGTGTAATACATCACATTACTGGTACACTTACAGTTTGTTCAACTTGCATTCCACATGGCTTCAAACATTGCATGCAGCATGGCATGACATCTGCTACTTTCACTCAGGAGCATTGAACTGTACACATTTATCAATGTGATACTCACCAACAGGGCCAGCAATCACCACACCCAGGTGGTCCAGCAGGTCCTGCTCTCGGGCCACCAGGTCAGCACAGCGATGCTTGAGCTGGTGCTCATTCCAGGCAGTGTTAAATTAAATATCCTTCTCAGGTGGAACAGCACCCTTGACCAGCACAGCCGTCTTGCCTCCGTGTGATACCCCTGTATCACACGGCCCCCAGCCTCCAACATCATGGGAAGGAAGTGGCACACCAGCCACACAAATGCCCCAAGCTCCTACTCACCCATGCGCGCCAGCCTTGCCCTTCCCGACATAGTACAAAACACAGTGTTTGACAGTAAATAGGGAAAAAAAGGAAAAGGAAGTAGAAAAAAGGAAACTTACAAAACCCAACTAAAGACCCAAAATACCCCAACTAACCCTACCCACAAACAGACCCCCAACAGTACAAATACAAATCTAAAAACAATAAAAGGCACAAAAACACTTCCACAGGTACAAAATACAATTAATGAACACCAAAAGACAAAAGATAGACCACACAGGTGACAAAATACAAAATCAACAGAAGAGCAAACCAACACACAGCCACACAGTCTATAAAAATCACAGACTTCAAAGTGAAAGTGAAAGTATACCCACTGTACCATTTCTGTAAACAGGATATCCTATTATATCACTTCCTGTCTCATTTGAGCTCGTTTTCTGTGTTGCGTGTACTTTTTTGATGCTTAAGTAGTTTGCATCAAACTTTTTGACGCATAGGCATCAAAATCCCACGCATTCATGGAACAATACATTTTCAATGGATATCCGCACGCCTGGGGTGCGCTGGTGGAATTAACGCTAGGGACCCATTGATGTAATTTGAGCGTTTGCGTCATTTTTTGACACATTTGCATAAACATTTCTGACTCAAACTGTGTTTGAGTCATTTTTCATATTTTAACATGCATGCAGCCTATAACTAGACACAAATAGGATGGAATGACCTGCAGTGTGTGTTCTAGTGTTTGGCCACATGTGGTAGACCATGCTACTGTGGCCCACATTACTAATATCGTTGTGCAGGATTAGCTTTTTTAACTGACGCAACAGAAGCGCAAACTTTGGAAATTAAAACGGAATTTTTAAGTTTGCGCAGATGTTGCGTCAATAGAGGACAGCAAGGCTACGCTACAAAAATATGAATCATGGCCTGTGTGTTTTGTGTGTGAATTGACTGTTAAACCTATTTGTGTGCTTCTGTTGGAATGGCATGCAATATATTATGCATGATGTTCATGTATGAATGTGTTACAAATGGGTAGCAACACCAGATGCCAATCAATGAGGTACAACAGTCATGATATGTGTTTGTAATATGTGTTGACTCTTTTGCTGTGTGTAGTTGTTTGACTTTGTGCACAATACATTTCCCACAACAAATAATACACAGGGAGGATTGAGGATGGCTGATAAGGGCCATGTCGGATATATTACCCCTCACATGTCATTAATTGTTTGATACCACTTCATGGTCACTTGTGTGTACACTACCCATGAGCCAGGCATTTGAACATGTTTGGTAGGTACAGAGTTTGCGACACAGAGCCTCAATTCCAATCATACAATTGTTATGTACACCACAGTTTGACTAATGTAAATGACCTATATTCCTCCTGTGGCTGTGGTGGACCAGCAGCCCGGGCTGCATGTGTTCACATATTTTTAGAGGTTCATTGCACAAAAGTGTCCAGTTCAAGTGTGTGGCCATGTGTACCCTGTGTCAGTATAGGCCTCCATGGTGTAACGGCTACGTGCAGGTCTAGTCAGGAGTCTGTGGAGGCAACCCTTGAGTTCACAGAGTATCTTTCAAAGCAGATTCGACCTAAAGCTGAAGATCAGCTAAAGGCATATAAGAGGATAGGGCAGCTATGGTAAAGCAGAAAATACAGAAGAGGGAAAACAGAGCAACTTTGGTGTGGACAAATATGTAACGGATCAGTAATGGAAAAACATGCAGGTCTCATCACTACATTTGTACACAGGGTAGGGCTCTGAACTTCCCAAAGCAACAGGAAACAACAGTGCTTATGTACAGATTAATCTCACAGGTAGTCACCACGCAAGCCCCATCGAAAGGAGGCGGCAGAAGTGAATCTGTGTCTGGACCGGCAGGGCACAAACATGTATTGTCCTTACATACACATTAGCAGCCCTTGTTTGTTGGGCTGGAGGCACAGTACCAACTCCAGGAATACAGCCATAGCACACTGTCACTGTTTGGCACTAATGAATACATGCAAAATGAGACAAAGGATGGTGGGTGGATTCGACCCCGGGAAAACCTGTGCCAGTACAAAAACAAAATTAAACTATTCCATACAGTTGAGGACTGATCGTACGCTTACCAGACACAATAATCCAAGAGGAAACAGAGGGCATGGAAACCAACTATGAGGCAAATGCAGGCACAGGGAACGGCTCTGGAGAATGCAAAGACTGGAACCGGTCTGGCTAACAGAAAGCAGGCTCTGTCAGCAACAAACATGAACAAGGCAGAAAAACAGGGAGCAGAGTCTGACTGGAACAAGCAGGAACAACACTGTGGAAACAAAGAGCAGTTTCAGGGGTACTCAGCACTGTAACACAATCCAACAAGGGCTCTGGTACACAAATGGATTGTACTTCAATGCACAACAAGGAGCTTCACGAAATGGCAGCTTCTAAGCAGTTCCAGGCAGCAGCAAGGCCAGGGCAGGTTCAAATGGCTGGGCTGCATGAGAGAGCTCACAGGTGTGTGCAGCTTTAGTCTCTCACAAGTCCTGGAGGAGAGAATCCAGTATAAGGGGCCAACCGGACTTTTTCCATAGGAAGCAATGGACAGAAGATTACAGGTCTTACCGACTACCATGCAGTGCATTATGGGACATGAAGTCCATGCAGGCTGATGTAGTAGAATTATGGCATGTCATACTGAAAAGGGAAGCACACAGGAGTCCGAATGGGAGTCTGGGTGAGTGTAGATGATGATCCCCAGGGTACAGATAGTCCACTTACAGCGCCCCCTAAAGAAGGAAGGGCAGATACTTAAAACATGGCAGTGGTAGGACTTATTACCTGGGATGAACTGCGCAAGGCATGTGTTGTGAGCATTGCTTGTCATACCTGGGACACTCGTGCTATCCATTTTCAGGATTGATGCACCACTTGTCACCCAAGCTCCCTCACAGGTATGTGAAGCTTCAGTCTCTCACAAGTCCTGGAGGAGAGAATGCAGTATAAGGGGCCAACTACACTTTTCCCATGGGAAGCAGCGGACAGAAGATTACAACGTTTACTGACTACCAGGCAGTGCGTTATGTGACATGAAGTCCATGCAGGCAGATGTAGTTGAACTATGGCATGCCATACTGAAAAGGGAAGCACACAGTAGTCACAATGGGAGTCTGGGTGTGTAGATGATGATTCCCAGGGTACAGATAGTCCATTTACAGCACCCCCTAGAGAAGGGAGGGCAGAGACTTAACACAAGGCAGTGGAAGGACTTCTTACCAGGGGTGGACTGCGCAGGGCATGTGTTGTGACCATTGCTTGTCATAGCTGGGACACAATCATGCTATCCATTTTCAGGATTGATGCACCTCATGTCACACATGCTCCTTGCAGAGATAGCTGATGTCACACTTACTGATGTCAAGGGTTTGGTCATATATTCCTGTTGCCAATGCTATTTCACATCCACTGCCTCATGTATGATGCCCTTATTTACCTTATGATTGATGATGTCATAGTTGTGTGTCATATGCTGCAATAGACGATGTTGGCAACATGGATGGCTCTCATAGCTGTGGTCCTATGAATTTGCCCTTCAAATGTGAAATAGAAAATACCTTGTTCATACAAACTATGTGTGATGTTTGCTGTACAATCATACCCATCAAATGTGATTTGGCATCAGAAGTAGTCAGATTTGTCTTTGTGACATGCTCCCTGAGGTAATACTCTGATTCCTAGAGAACATGTGATGCATAAATAATTACCCAGAGAAGGATTGAGTGATACAGTGAAATGTTTAATTCCATATCGTAACAATGTGTTGATAGTGACTATTGTTGACAAACGTTTTGAACCATCTGTTGTCTGCGACACATTCCTGCAGCTGTGTTAGGATGTTCCCCCTCATTTTCAGGGCACCATCCTCCTCCTCCTCCTCTTCAGGCAGTTCTTGTTCAGGTTCATATAGGGGGATGCTCCTCCTAACACAAATGTTGTGCAGGATGGCACAGGTCAAAATGATCTTGCAGACCATTTCTGGGGAATATAGGAGGCTGCCTCCGGTGATGTCCAGGCACCTGAATCTGGACTTCAGGATGCCAAAAGTCCATTCAACAATGATGCGTGTCTTCCGATGTGCCTCATTATAGGCATGCTCTGCTGGTGCGCTTGGGTTGGCGAATCAGGTCATGGTCCATGGCTGGATCCCATAACCCTGATCAGCTGAAAGAGAAAATGGGGGTAAGTATTTTGTTGTTGCTTGCACCAGGAATGTCATGTAGCATGGCAGTTGATATCTTGTGTTGTCTGTGACTTATTTGTGTTTGTGGTATTGTGTGGGATCCTGGGCTTCTGTGAGGTTCTTTCTGCATTGGGTTGTTTGACTTGAAACAACTTGTGTTTGGCTAATTGACCCGATATCTCTGATTTATTTTCAAATTTGCAGTTCAGTGTGTATTGTGCATGCATTATGTAGTGAGCAAGATGTTTTAGTGTGCGTTCACTGGAGGTGACATGATACTTCCACACACAAAAATTTCACTGTGGTGGTAACATGGTTTCACTACATGGCCTGGGCATCCCATCCAATTAGACATATGTCATTGCAGATGAAATGCAACAGTGAGGCCCTTTGATTAGGCTGGGTGACAATGCACAACACATCTCCATAGGTTGGCAGCACTGAGGTGTTCAGTATTGACAATTGTCCCATGTGTGACTAGGTTCTATGCAAACCTTTGTAGTTCCCTCTGCCAGTGGCTCATGTGCAACCTTGCACCTACACTACTGAACTTGCTCCAGGTGAGCTGGCTAACTGGGTTGTGGAGGTGGATGTATGTGTACAGGAAGGGCCATCTCCCTGTACATCTGTTATGTAGATGGAGAATTGTCTCTTTCAGTATGTGCAGCAGTGTGCACTGTGCATTGGTGTCACATCAACGTGTTTCCATAGCACAATTCCCCTTCCTTATTGCTAAATGGCAACGTACCCCAGGAGTGATGTGAAATGTTGGTACTGCCTCAGTATTTCCATGTCACCAACATGTGAGTCAGCGTCATCATGCTAGGTATCTCATGGTGTTTGACCTGCAGCAACACACATTGCACACCCCTTACACAGAACATATTGTTTGGGAGGGTGTGGGATTGACTATGTGGCCTTATGTGATATTGAATGGTTAATCTTCTGAGTTGTACTGCCAGTGCAGGCCATGTCATTGTCACTGTGTGGTTTTAAATTGGTCCCTTGTGGCTCTAGAGTGGCATCTATTGTTATTGGGAGCCGTCATTTGTCCATAGGTGTGTATCCCATTGGGTCAGGATATCAAACATAACTACCAGTGCCACACCTCAGTGTCTTCTTGGCCACGTGTCAATGTAGTGGTGTATGTCTTGTGTGTACGACAGGTTTGCTGTGCTGTGTGTATAATACTAGGTTTCTGTACTTACCGACAAGAAGGCCATTGCCATATCATCCAACCTGGAAGTGCCGATTGATGGTGCTGTGGTGGAAGATGAAGGAATCGTGTACACTCCCAGGATACTTTGCCATGATGTTGGTGAACAATCCCTGGTGGTCCACAATGGCCTGTACATTTATGGAGTGGGTGTGCTTTCTGTTGCAGTATAGGTGCTCGGTTGCAGCAGGTGGTACAATCTAGACATATGCAGTCAATGGCACCAAGCACATGCTGGAAGCCATTTATTTGGTAAAACCCCTGTTTGGTCTCCCGCTGCTTTTGCTGTGTGCTGGGGAAGCTGATGTGGTGGGGTGTGAGGGAGATGATGGCATCAAGAACCTTGGGAAGGGAAGTGGAGAATGAGGGCTGTGATACCCCAGCAACCAGGGCACCCATAGTTTGGAATGAGCCACTTGCCAACATGTGCAGGACAGCTAGCAGCTTGGTCTCCGGTGGAATAATGTGGGGTGTCTGCAGGCTGGCTGTTAACTGTGGCTCAATTTGGCACAGCAGCTGCTGTATGGCTTACTAGTTGAGTCTGTACCTCTGAATGATATCCTGTTTCCTGAGGCCCAGGAGGGTTGTCCTGGTCTTGAATAGCCTCTTCTGCCTTTTGCGTTGCCTTTGGGGTCCACGTTGGAGTGGTGGTAGCTGCTGTTGTTAGTCTTGTGCTCTGCTTCGTCTGGCATGCTGCATGAGTAGCAACTCCATGTCGTCCTTCTTGAGCAATGATGTTGCTTGTGTGAGTTTTCCTGAAGTAGTGGCGTGTTTGCCCCATTTTAACACTTGCCCTGACCCAGGCATTAAATTTTGATGCAAATCGGGCTTTGCGTCATTTTTAGGGTCCGCTTCCCAGCCGTGTGTCATTTTTGCCCGGTTGGATAATTATGGCACACAGGTGTTTGAGTCATTTTTTGGATGGGGACGCATACCTTGCATCTCATTCAGGCAAGGTGGTTTCATGCAACCAGAAAATGACACAAACTCTAAAATTTTGACTCTAGATGGGTCTAGTGTGAAAATATAAATATGATGTTAAGTTTGCGCCGGATTGGCGTAAAAACCAATGACGCTAACCCGGTGCAAAGGGAGTATAAATATGGTCCTGAGTACCTTGGCCTCAGAAGTGTGCTTGTGTAGTTGTTTGGGCACCAGTTTGACAAACTTCTGAAAACCGTTATTTTAGAACTCCAGAGCTTCAACAGAACCCACTGGCAAAAGTATCCAACAGATATTTGAACAGCGACAGATTGGATTTCAGCTTTATTTAACGTGGCGATCTCCACTCCCCTGAAAAAACAACAAATACCAGGCTTCAAAAACTTTCTGTGAGAAATATCAAAAGTGCTATGAGGGCCAACCTGCTTCAGGTACCTGCCTTTCGATTCCATGGCAGCAGTTACAGTTTGAAAGGTGTCTCACACCGAGAGGAATTGGACAGCAATCTATTTGTTGCATCCGAACCAGGCATCATCATGGTTGAAATTGACCCCTGGCCCAGTGCTACTCTTACTATTGACTTTGAATGGGCACTTCATTTATCTTGGTGCTTTTTAACTTTAATTTTTTAAGAAATTATATTTGTGGTTCCCTTTATTAGATTTTGTTGTTTTGATCTTAATTTACTCGGTGTCATGTAACCTGTAAGTCTTGTTCTTAAGAGGCAGACTGTCCACAATATCAATGTCATGGATGCACCAGTGGGTGACCCCTGGGATAAGTGAGAAAAGAGAGGAAAACTGTCTCAGCAACTGTAGACAGTCCCTCTGCTGATCCATGGTGAGCGTAGGGGAGAGGATTATACCCTCCACTGCCCCATCCTGCTCTTTGGCAGGCAGGAGGTCGGGGAGAGGCTCACTCTCTTCTTCCACTCCATCATCTGTAACCAAGAGCATGGTCAACTCAGACCTCTTGAAGTGGGGTTTGAGGCGGTTCACAAGTAACACACTCAAAAGGTTTCTAGCAGTCTGCATGTCCACCAAGTAGGTGGCATCACTTTTGCGCTCCTTCACTTCAAATGGACAGACCAACAATCTTGGACAGCATGGAACTCTACTGGGGCCATCACCCACACTTTCCGGTTAGGCTGAAACTCAACCAGAGTGGTATTCTGGTAAGACCAGTGTTTCATGTCTTCCTGGCTAGCTTCGAGATTCCCTTGGGCGATTTTCCGGAAGTGGGCTGTCTTGTTCCTGAAGGACAGCATATAACTGAAGGAAGCCCGGGGGGGCTTCTTGTGAGCTTGCTCCGAGCCCTCTTTCACCAAACTGAGAGACCATTTCACAGGGTGCCAATACAGGAGCTCAAAGGGGCTGAAGCCAACCTCCTTCTGTGGTACCTCCCTGTAAGCAAACAACAGGCATGGTAACAAGACGTCCCATTACTGCCTCATGGGGTCAGAGAGACCCATAATCATGTCCTTCAGGGTATGGTTGAATCTCTCAACCAACCGAATTTCTTTTGGGGTGGTAAGGCGTGGTGAACTTCTAAGGTACAGCACTTACCTTCCACATGGCCTTCATGTACAGGGACATGAAACTGGTACCCCGGTCAGACACCACTTCCTTGGGAAAACCCACATGGGTAAATATCCCAATCGGTGCCCTGGCCACTGTGGGTGCAGTCACTGTCCTAAGGGGGATAGCTTCTGGGTACCGGGTGGCATGGTCCACCAAGACCATGATAAATCTCTTGCCCATGACTGTCTTGTTAACTCAGCTGGCTCCCCACCACTAACTCAGGCCAACTCCCCCCAAGTGCTACATTGGTACTACCCAAGTGACTGCCTACTGGTGGGAGGCTGTGCCCGCTTATAACTCTTGAGACTCCCTCTGATGTGCCCTTCTTGACCACAGGAAAAGCACCTGATGGGTCTGTTTCCTGTTGACTTACCTGAAGGGAACCAACTCTTCTTCTCAACAGGGGGCTGGGAATATTTATCCTGGAAAATAGTTTAGGGGCCTTTAGAGAATGTCTTACTTTTATCCTTAACCACCCCTTCTTCTTTTTTTGGAGACCCTGCCCACCCTTGTTGGAGTGTTCTCCATACAACTTCTTGTGGGCCCTAGTACTCACCCACTGGTCTGCCTCCTGAGCAGGCTTCTTGGGCTCATCCTGCTGTCAATCAAGTGCTGGCACAGCTCTGGAAAACATAGACTAGACAAGTGCTCCCATTCAAACAAATTGTACAGCCCCTGGTAATCTGTTACCTCACTGCCCTTCACCCAACTATTCAGTGCTCTGCAGAATGAATCCACACATTCAAGCCAGGTCTGGGAATCAAGGGCCATATGTACGAACACATTTTCCCATAGACATAGAATGGGTAAAACCCTTTGCTACATCTGGCCCCAAGTTTCCTACTCTCCCTGAACTTCTTCCTGTACATTTCTGGTGTCAGCCATACCTAGTGATGAGTGCCCCTCCCCTCTGCTGTGAAATAGTTCCACAGGCCCACCCCCCAATCTCTCTCAAGGATCCCGTGCATTTGGAGATCTGCCTCATAGCCCTGAAACCACTGTGGATGCCATCCTCCTAGGTGTACTCTTTCCCTACACTCTTGTGAAGGTGCACTCTCCTCTCGGACTGCACTAATGAAATGCTGCCACCATCTGTGATGGGCCTGCTCCTGCAATCCAGCTCCTTTAAGCTCAGCCCCTGAGCTGAACACACTTTCTCATTCTCCATGGCAATTCTTACTTTTTCCATGGCAATTTTGTCTTTCTCTTCATCCCTTTTCATCCTAGCCAGCTCCAGCTGAAGCTCCGTTTCATGCTGTAGCTTGAGCATCCTCATTTTCAGTTGATACCTCCTGTTTTCCTGCCTGTCCTCCAGTCCCTCCTGGGTCAGGCCTGGATCAGGCCTTTGGAAGAAACACTGCTACCTGCCCTGGAGGTACTCCCTCCAGGCAGGCCTTGCTTATCCAACAAATCATCATCGATGGTCTGCACCTCCACATCCCCAGCAACATTCTCCTCCTCTGTGAGCCCATTGCCCTCCTTTGCTGCCAGCCAGGCCCTCAGAGCCTTTTGCAGATCCACCTTTTCAGTGAGGTTTTTAATAGGACACTTGAATCCTCTGCAGAACTTTTTGAGTTGAGGCACCTTATATGTCTCCAGCCTCTCCTGCTCAAACACTACTTCTGCAGCTCCAACTGATGGCTCACTAGACTGAGACATGATTGTGAGTAAGGCAATCCAAAAAGGAAAAACCAAAACCAAAAATCCAAGAGAAAAAACAGTATGTGGTTGTGTAATGGTCTGCAATAAACAGTAGTGTACACCAATTACTGTTTGTTAAGTACAAATACAAGTTCTGTCCTCACCGCTGATCACCAGATGTTAGAAATGGGGTCTCTAGTTGGCATTCAGTTTGTATCCTGTCCAAGTAGGGGCCTTCACTCTAGTCAGGGTAAGGGAGATACAAAGTTCAGATAACCCCTGCTCATCACCTTGGTAGCTTGGAACAAGCAGTCAGGCTTATCTCAGAGGCAATGTGTAAAGTACTTGTACAAACACACACAGTAACACAGTAAAAACACCAAAAAAGGACTCCACACCCTTTTAGAAAAATAGCCAATATTTTCCTAATTTAACCCCTTCTCCACCAAGGACGTAATGGTTATGTCTTTGGCTGCAGAGCTCAAGCACCAAGGACATAACCGTTACATCCTGGGACTGGCTCATGAGGGGCGCGCTAGACTAAGTGCAGGGGTGGAAGGGAATTGCTTCTCCTTCCACCCCGCCCCCCAGTGACATCTGATGATCTCAGCGCGCGCTCATCAGAGGTCGCCCCCA
The DNA here is from genome assembly GCF_031143425.1 of Pleurodeles waltl. Lineage (NCBI taxonomy): Eukaryota > Metazoa > Chordata > Amphibia > Caudata > Salamandridae > Pleurodeles > Pleurodeles waltl. The sequence continues at coordinate 740,909,317 of NC_090439.1, read as the reverse complement.
TGCGAACGGAAGAGAAATACTTGCATTTCTCTTCTCATGGGGGTCGGGGCAGGCAGAGAGACATGAAAAGAAATGAAAGGTCTTTCCTTTCCTTTCATGTCTGTCTGAGAAAATTTCTGCAGCCTGATCGTAAATCGATCGGGCTGCAGAAATGCCCACTGGCCACCAGGGAGTTTTTTTAAAAATGTTTACAATAAAGAGGAGCGAACCCTTTGGCAAGAGTCGCTCCCCTGCGGAAAGGATTTTTAAATTGGCCCTTTTCTGCCCCCAGGGGGGGGCAGAACCCACTAGACACCAGGGATAATTTTTTTTTTTTTTACTTTTTTACATGTAGGGAGCGGCCTTTTAGGCAAGGGCCGCACCTCCCCTGGGGGAAAATAGTTTTTAGCCCATTTCTGCATCCCTTGGGGGCAGATCGGCCTATTTTTCTTAGGCCAATCAGACCCCAAGAGGGTCAGAAACCACTAGTCACCAGGGATTTCTTTTTGTGCACCAGTTTCACGCAAGGGGAGCAACCCCTTAGGCAAGGGTCCTTCCCCTGGGGGCAAATTTATTTTAGGCCATTTCTGCCCTCCTTGGGGGCAGATCAACCTATTTTAATTAGGCCCATCTGCCTCCAAGGGGGGCAAAAACCACTAGGCATCAGGTTTTATTTTTATTTTTTACAGATATGGTGTGACTCCCTTTGGGACAGATCAGACTATTTCTATTAGGCAGAAGTGCAGAAACCACTTAGGCACAAGGGATTGGTGTGTGTGTTTTGTTTAGGGGGATAGCCCCTTGGGCAAAGTCTCTCCCTTATGGGGGCACATTACTGTTGGCCATTTCTCCCCCCCTTGGTGCCAGATCGGCCTATTTTTGTAAGACCCATAAGGGGGGTGGCAGAAATCCCAGCAGAGACCAGGGAAGATTCTTTTTCAAAAAAAGAGGGTGAGGGTGTGGCCATACCTCCATCCCAAATAAATGGGGACAAAGCTGTTCTGCCCACTGGTGGGCAGGTGGGGCAATTACCCCCGATCCAACTTCTGGGGGGGGGGAAGCCTAGTAGATGCCAAGGAATTAAAAAAAAAAAAGTGGGGTGGTGGCTACCAATCAGTATGGGTTATGCCCCCACCCCAACTGAAGAGGGTAACAGTCTTTCAGCTCGCCTCCTGCAAACTAAAAAGATCTTATCCCAACGGCAAGCAAGAGGACATTTGATTATTCTGGGTTCTGGTTTTACATTTGGGCCATGAGAGCTTGTCTAACTCTCAAAATCGTCCTACTAGGAATGATGAGGCCTGAACTTTTTGGACTTTGGGACGCTGCCCTGTAGAAAAATCTACGAGACCTAGACAAATCTGAAAACTCAACATCTGGGTGAGTCCAGGGTGGTGTGCTTCATATGCACCCAGCACCATTTTCTTACCCACAATACCCTCAAAACCGCCAATTTTGCGTGAAATCACAGATTTGTCCGACATTTTTGTGATGTAACCTTCCAGAATCTGCAGGAATCCACCAAATTCCTACCACCCAGCATTGTTGCATCTATACCGATAAATATTCTGCCCCACTTGTCAGCCTAAACTGCCCTTTTGGACCCACTTTGGTTCCCCCTCAATTTTCACATGTTTTTGGCTCTTCCCTGTCACAGGCACTTGGCCCACCTAAACAAGTGAAGTATCATTTTTATCAGGAGACTGAGGGGAACATTGGGTGGTAGGAAATTTGCAATTATTTTCCTAAATGTGAGGTTTGCTGATGATTCTGGGTAAGAAAATGCTGGGGGATCCACGCAAGTCACACATCCCTGGACTCCCTTGGTGTCCAGTTTTCAGAAAAGTCTGGGTTTGGTAGGTTTCCCTAAATGGCTGCTGAGGACAAGACCAAAACCGCAGGTGCCCCCTCCCTCGCTAAAACAGGTAGTTTTGGATTTAATAATTACGATTTGTCCACGTTGCGTTTTGGGGCATTTCCTTTCGCTGGCACTAGGCCTACCCACACAAGTGAGGTACCATTTTTATTGGGAGTTGTGGGGGAATGCTAGGTAGAAGGAAGTTTGTGACCCCCCTCAGATTCCAAAACTTTGCAGCACCGAAATGTGAGGAAAAAGTGTTTTTTTGTCAAATTATGAGGTTTGCTAAGAATTCTGGGTAACAGAACCTGGAGAGAGCATCACAAGTAACCCCATCCTGGGTTCCCATATGTGTCTAGTTTTCAGAAATGTCCAGGTTTGCTAGCTATTCCTAGGTGCCGGATGAGCTAGAGACAAAATTCTACAACTAGGCAGTTTCCACAAAACACTTCAGTTGTCAATCTAAAAATGTGAATTGTCCATTTGGCGTTGTGGGGTGTTTCCTGTCGCGGGCACTAGACCTACCCACACAAGTGAGATATCATTTTTATTAGGAGACTTGGAAAAATGCTGGGTGGAAGGAAATTAGAGGCTCCTCTCAGATTCCAGAACTTTCTATCACCGAAATGTGAGGACAAAGTGTTTTTTTTTGCCAAATTTTGAGGTTTGCAAAGGATTCTAGGTAACAGAACCCGGTAAGAGCCCCACAAGTCACCCCATTCTGAATTTCCCTAGGTGCCTAGTTTAAAAAAATGCATAGGTTTGCTAGGTTTCTCTAGGTGTCGGCTGAGCTAGAGGCCAAAATCCAATGCTAGGCACCTTCCAAAAGACACATCAGATTTCAAAGTAAAAATGTGATGTGTCCATGTTGCGTTTCCTGTCGTAGCATTAGGCCTACGCACACAAGTGAGGTACCATTTTTATCGGGAGACTTTTGGGAACACAGAATAGAAGAACAAGTATTATTGCCCTTTCTCTACATTTTCTCCTTCCAAATGTAAAACAGCTTGTAAAAAAGAAGTCTATTTGAGAAATGCCCTGTAATTCACATGCTAGTATGGGGACCCAGAAATTCAGAGATGTGCTAATAACCACTGCTTCTCAACACCTTATCTCATGCCCATTTTGAAAATGGAAAGGTTTTCTTGATACCTATTTTTCACTCATTATATTTCACCAAATGAATTGCTGAATACCTGGTATGCAATGAAAACCCATTGCAAGGTGCATCTCCTTTTTTGGCTCTGGGTACCTAGGTTTTTTGATGAACCTACAAACCCTATATATCCCCGCAACCCGAGGAGTCCAGCAGAGGCAATAGTATATGGCTTTCAAAAATCAGCCATACCTGGAAAAAGTTATAGAAGAAAGCCTGGACAGAAATGATTCTTTTTTACCTCAATATTTTTTTATTTAACTGTATACTTTCTGCAGGAAAACCTTGAAGGATCAACACAAATGACCCTTTGCTATATTCAGAAATGTGTCTACTTTTCGGAAATGTTTAGCTGTCCAGGGTCCAACATTTGTTTTACACCCATTTCTGTTACTAACTGGAAGGAGGCTGAAAGCACAAAAAAATTAGTAAAAATGGGGTATGTCCCAGTAAAATGCTAAAATTGTGTTAAAAAATGTGATTTTCTGGTACAAGTCTGCCTGTTCCCAATAGCTAGGAAGATGGTAATTTTAGTACCGCAAACCATTTGTTGATGCCATTTTCAGGAGAAAAAAAACAAGCTTTCTTCTACAGCTCTTTTAAAAATAAAATGAAAATTTCTCTGTATTTTGGCTAATTTATTGGTCTTCTTCAGGGGAACCCACAAACTCTGGGTACCTCTAGAATTCCTAGGATGTTGAAAAAAAGGATGCACATTTGACATGGGTAGCTTATATTGACAAAAAGTTATGAGGTCCTAAGCGCTAACTGCCCTAAATAGCCAAAAAAAGGCCTGGCACCTAAGGGGGAAACGTCCTGGCAGCAAAGGGTTAAACAAGACAAAAACAACCAAAATCCAAAATACACAAGTAAAGATATGAATTTTCAAAGATTAAACTTCAATATAGCACTTAGAAACAATAGCTCCAACGTGGGCTATTGCAACGTCATTGATGAGCCGTTCCCAACTATCCGACACCACTTGCGAGGAGGCTGGTGCCGGTCTCGGAGTCACACGGGCCCCCAGGTACAGTACCTTTGGTAATGAGGAAAACAAGCTGGTGCATGGACTCGGGGATGTGAGGCATCCCTGGATCTTGGGCAGCGTTATTTCCTTACTGCAAAGCAGGAGAGGTGATGTGGTGTCAGTGCGAAGCATCTGTTTCTGATGATCTGGCAGGTTCGATGAATCTGATGGGTCAAGCCGCAATGGGTGATCTCACGTGGTTGTGGTCACACGCTGCAGAGTTGTGTCACTATTATTGGTGACACAGCACTTCGGGACTCACGGAGTCGCGAAACTTAAGCGAGGCTGTGGTGGTGTTGGGCCTGCGGTGTCAGTCAGGGTCGTCACACTCCAGCGGGGACCACAGCCTTGTGTTGTAGGCAGCGGGGTGGAGTTGTGCAGCGGCGCCTGTTCTGGAAATCTTCCGGAGTCGGTGTGCCTGGATCTTCTTGTTTCTCACCAGAACGTACTTCCAAGAGCCCGGGAACTGGATTAGCATCACTTGGCAGGTCAGGGTCCTCAGCAGGAATACCCAACTGCTAGCAAGTGAAGTCTTTGATGTCCCTGAGGCTTCTTAACAGGAGGCAATCTCAGTCCAAGCCCTTTGAGAAACTTCACAAGCAGGATTTCAGAAAGCAAAGTCCAGTTATCTCCCTCTTAAGGCAGAAGCAACAGCAGCAGGCCAGCACAACAAAGCAACAGGCAGAGTGGCAGCTCCTCCTCAAGCATCAAGCTCTTCTCCTTGGCAGCGGTTCCTCTCGATCCGGAAGTAATCTGAAAGTCTGGGGTTTTGGGGTTCACTACTTATACTCATTTCTGCCTTTGAAGTAGGCAAACTTCAAAGGAAAGTCTCTTTTGTTCCTAAGATAATGCCTTGCCCAGGCCTGGCCTCAGACACACACCAGGTGGTTGTAGCCTGCATTGTGTGAGGGCAGAGACATCCCCTTCAGATGTAAGTGTCAGCTCCTCCCTACCCACTCTAGCCCAGGAGACTCATCAGAATATGCAGGACACTCTCCAGCTCCCTTTGTGTCACTGTATAGAGGGAATTCACAAACAGCCCAACTGTCCGTCTGCCCCAGACGTGGATTACTCAGGTAGGCAGAGGCACAGAATGGTTTAGCAAGAAAATGGCCACTTTCTAAAAGTGGCATTTTCAAACAAATCTAAAAACCAACTCTACCGAAAGATGTATTTTTAAATTGTAAGTTGAGAGACCCCAAACTCCATATCTCTATCTGCTACCAATGGGAAATTGCACTTTAAAAGATATTTAAAGGCAGTCCCCATGTTAACCTATGGGAGAGATAGGTCTTGCCATAGTGAAAACCGAATTTGGCAGTATTTCACTATCAGGACGTGTAAACACACTAGTACATGTCCAACCTTTTAAATACATTGCTCCCTGCCCATAGGGCTACCTAGGGCCTACCTTAGGGGGTGACATATGAAGTAAAAGGAAAGGTTTTAGCCTGGCATGTGGGTACACTTGACAGGTTGAATTGGCAGTGCAAAACGGCACCCACAGACACTGCAGTGGCAGGTCTGAGACATGTTCACAGGGCTACTCATGTGGATGGCACAATCAGTGCTGCAGGCCCACTACTAGCATTTGATTTACAGGCCCTGGGCACCTCTAGTGCACTTTACTAGGGACTTACTAGTAAATCAAATGTGCCAATCAGGGATAACCAATAATAATCACCATCTATGTACATATCTTTGCTCTTAAATACAGTATGATATTCAAGCTCAGAAAGCATAGAATCATCTGTTTTTACAAAACAGTCATCAGAAACAACCACAGGTGTAATAACATAATTTATTGAAATCTTAAACACATATGGAATTTGTATTGTTTCACTTGGTCTGAATATACCAAGAAGTACTTTATCCTAAACAATTCCATCAGGGACTGGAACAGCAGAAATGTTCACTAGAGACAAATCTCTTAGCACTTTGTGGAAGGAAAAATAAGGCTTTAAAACCTCATCCACCTGTTCAACAGCAGAGCGTTCAGGCAAATAATGACCATGTATGAGCAAAAAGAAGACAATAACAAATCCAATCCATAGAAGAAATGCAAGCAGTGTCAGTGTAATCCACAAGTAGTACCATGGACAAACCAAAAAGTTATGTTTTAACCAGTTAAAAAGTTTATGTATACTGCGCGCTGTTACAGTAGTAGATGCTGAAGAATTTGAAGAAAAATCATCAATGTTGTCAAAATAGCCAGAAGCAGTTTTTGCACAAACCGGAGCTGGTGCTGGTGAAAGAGAACTGGTAGATGTGTCCAATGGAGGTTCATCGTAGACAATACCATCAGTTTGTATTGATTTTGTAAATTGCAGATTACATTTTTGGGCCTTTCCTGTTGATGTAGTGATAACTGAAATCGGCAAAAGCTTATTCTGCACCCTCCCCAACTTTGGGGAAACAATTTCATTGTTGTTTAATGCTTGAAGAGGTATCTCCTGTAGGGTAGTGGGAGGGGCATAGAAACTACCCAGGAATCCTCATGGTCTACTATACAGAATCAGCCGCATGATGCAATTTTATGTTAGCAATGTATACAAACCGGTTGTGTCTGGAGCCAGGCAGTTGTGGTAGGATGACAGTCCTTGTACCTTGTATTTCAAGAACTGGCACCAGTGCCCACTAAAATGCGCTAAATTCATTTTTTTAAAACAATGTTTTCTTGAACCTGATCCCCAACATTTGGAATCCAGCCTGTTGAAGTTGTTGAATCTCTCATTCCCAAAGTAGCTGCATTTTCATCAGGGAACTGTTGTAATTCCTGCAAGACAGTGACACGTACATTTATGTCAAAAGGTGTTTCTGCTGCCACTGTGCCAGGACCATCAAGATCTGGGACAAACATGGGGATGCCGAACAGGACTTCATAGGGTTATACACTCCCAAAGATCATGTAGGCAGATTATTTAATGCTCTTTGGACACCGTACGAGTGATGGTGCAAACTATGGCCTGAGCCTAGTACTTTAGCTGTTAAGGATTGCCTTAATTCTTGTTTTTTTCTCTCCACTACCAAATGTCCTTTGGGGTGGTATGGACTAGAATAATGCACCCCAACACCCAACATTCCCATGGGTTCCCTGTATGCCCTGGAGCTAAAAGCAGAGCCTGGGTGCAAGTGGAATGCTGCAACGGCATATGTCCTAATAAAGTCTTTAAAATCTTTAATAACAGTTCATGCATCAGCCAACCTTTGTGGCCACACCCATAGGAATCTGGAGCAAGAGTCTACTGCAAGTAGAATGTATTTGTACGCATCGTCTAAATGTAAGGGACTGCAGTAGTCCATGTACACACACTGCATAAGCTTGTTTGCTATGAGGAGGGGAGTCTGTGGTAGATGGTTAACGTTGGAGCCTTTTATTTGTTGACAAGTGTCACAACTAAGGACATATTGCTTGGTCTGTTTGTACAGACCATTCCACCAATTATGCTTTTGTAGTAGTGCAATTGTATCTGCACACCAGCATGAGCGGAAGCAACACCCTCATGAGCTGCTTTGATCAGTTCGAACCTACGGTGTTCATTGGGGAGCACACAATCACCCACCACTGGTTTTGATAAAAAGGAAATATTTTGGGTACTTAAGCGGTAGGAATATTTTTGGGGGTATGCTTTTGGTAAAGGCTTGCCGTCAACCAAGGTATTCACAGCAGCCAAAATATCATCATCCACCCTCATATGAGAACAAATTATCCCAGCAACAGATGCCATAGCAACTTCATATTTGGCAGCTTCATCAGCCAATGAATTCCTGACCCAACAGAAGATCACAAAATTACAGAAGGACATCAAGAAATTTGAGAAAGAGAAGGTTTATCCCTACATTAAAGAGGACTTTGAGACTGATGTCCAATCTCGGTCCTCCTCATACAAAAAAACGCGGAATTACAGTAGCATCTCCTCATCTGATAAGTGAGTATGGATGACAATATGCCACAAACCTATTGCAATCCCCCACAATACCCTATCAATCAACCACTGTTCTGGCAACCTCCATACCCCTTCTTCCAACCACGCCCAATGCTGCCTCATGCGCCTTTTTTAGGCCGCAGGTGGGGCAGAGGAAGAGGCAGAAGGAGAGGTAGAGGCAGAAGGAGAGGTAGAGGCAGAAGGGTTTATTGGGGCAGAGAGGAACCTCAAATGGTCACTCGGAGCCAGGGCAAGAATCCACCACTGAGGACCTAGTGGTCAATCTATCCAGTAAACAGCTTACCTATGATGAATCCAAAGCCCTTAATAGAGGCTTAGACTTAGTTCCTACATCAACTGAGGATTTTTTTCGGTTGAACTGTGAACTTTCCCAGTTATTTAGGAAAGTATGCTTACATTTCTTTTTTAAGAACAAACCATCGGTCCACCACACCGAGGATTCTGGTTTAAAAAAAACATCCTCGTTTGTCCCTCCACCTCAATCCTTACCTTGTGAGGTCCTCGCTTTTGAAAAAGCCGTTCTATCTGACCTCAACAAGATATGTCCGAAACACTCATTCATCAATATATCAACATCTGAAAGGAACGCCCTAAGAAATTTTGCGGCTGATCAATCAATAGTGATAAAACCGGCCGACAAGAGCGGGCCATAGTTATCATGAACTCTGTTGACTACAGACAGGAATGCATTCGCCTCCTGAGCGATAACACCTACTACGCTCCCCTTCTCCGTGACCCTACTGAAAGTCTACAAACTCAGATTAGGAGCATGATCGAGGAAGCTCGTAGTAATGCTTGGATTTCACACAGGGAAGCTGAATTTCTCGATACCACCCTCCCTCGGATACCATACTTTTATTGTCTCCCTAAAATACACAAGGGCAAGTTTCCTCCCCAGAACGCCCCATAGTGTCCGGCATTGGTTCTATCTTAGAACTTCTCTCTGTTTTTTGCAACCATTTTCTCCAACCTTTGGTGAAAAACTCACTACATTTCTGAGAGACACCAAAGATGTCCTCAATTTGATCGAAACAATCAATTTCACAGTAGAGGTTCACGCCCTTATCACTTTGGACGTCGAGGCCCTATATACCAATATTCCCCAGGAGGCTGCTTTACGAGTGGTGGAGAATGCTCTTCTTCAATGCCCCTGAAGCTCACCTACCCCAGTGCATTTTATTATGCAGTGTGCTACCCTAGCTATGACAATTTGTTTCTTTTCAGTTTGATGACTCTCTTTACCATCAAATCCGGGTTACTTCTATGGGAAGCACCTTTGCTCCTAGCCTAGCCTGTCTTTATATGTACGAGTTTGAGCAATGGTTCATTCTACCCACCAACCCCTTTTATGAAAAGATTAAATTGTGGTAGAGATATATTGATGATATCTGATTATGTGGCAAGGTACCCTGGAAGATGTGGATGCGTTTACTGAATGGGTCAATACCCTTGACCCTTTTCTAAATTTCTGTTCAAGACCTTTTGATTAAGATTGACAATGGCAAATTAACCTCTGATACTTACCAGAAGACTACTGACCGCAACAGCCTTCTACTTTATGAGAGTCACCACCACAAGGCCCTGCACGACAATCTACATTTTGGTCAGTTCCTTAGATTACGTTGCAACTGTAGTGTTAGGGTTTGTGCACAGCAAAGAGCATGTCCCCTCTCACTGCACTAGTGGGTTCTGTAATAGCTCCCTTTTAAACTTACTATTGAAAGCCTTTCTTGTTATCTCACCTCCCCCCCCCCCAGGCTTCTGTGTATGTTGTTTAATGTGCTGTTTTGTTTACACATTGGGCCTTGCTTTTACCAAGGCTTCTTTAAAACACTCCTCCCTAGGCCATGTGTTAATTCAACTCACTTGTATAATAACTGAAACTCTGCACACCTTTCAAGAACATGTGCAGCATGTGAGGACCACACCCAGCTCTTCAAACCACACCCAGCTCTGCACACCTTTCAAGAACATGTGCAGCATGTGAGGACCACACCCAGCCCTTCAAACCACACCCAGCTCTTCGAACCACACCCAGCCCTGTCTATAAAAGGCAGCCCCCGAGCCTCACCCAGTGCTTGTGCTCGTCTACCTCCCGCTTACCTGAGACCAGATCCCTCGGCGCTGGCACTCCTGCTCTCTACAGACTTTCATTGGCTTCAATGGGTGCAGCTGCTGGCTCTTCCTTCCTCCGGTTTCCGGTTCCTCCTTGCCTCAGCCTCTCTCCTACAAGCAACCTGCAAAAGAGAAAGAAGACAAGGTTAGACTGATCAGTATCTCTTGCCAGCAACAAGTAAGTGCAAAACTTTTTATTACCTGAAAGAACTTTGACAACAATTTCTGGATTCGTGTATAGACAATTTGAAACAAGACACCTTCCACGAACATTGTGATTCAAACTCTTTGTTACAAGAATACTTTGCGGAACTTTGTGAAGCAAACATTTTTTTTTTATGGAACTTTTAAGAATTGAACAGTGGAAACCATTAACAGCAAGACAAACAGTAAATCAAGGACTTGCACAAATTACATGCTGTATTTTGATGTAAAAGTACAGTATTTGTTTTATAATAGATTCTGGAATTATGGGAAAAGTGAGTCTGCTATTGGGAGTTTAGGCTTTAGTTATATTAAGATGAATGTTAGATATTGGTAATTCTGATAACAGTATTTGTTTAATGTTTTAGAAGCTTTACAGCAATAGAAAGCACATCCCAGAGTAGTAACACATTCCAAACTTGGAAACTAGAGACCAGGATCCAAGAGGTACTTTTAGAAGAGAATTTCTAATAAATAAAGGGATAGTCAGAAACCCATTTAGGAATAGGTTGTACTTATCTGTTCTTTGTTTATGTTTCATTAGGCACCAGTTTCTACAGAAGTCAGAAAGGGCCGCAGATTTGTGCAGCACTTCAACAGTGGAAACGCAAGAACGGTGTTGTCTCTCTTTTTATTTTATCCTTCCCCCCTTCCCTTGAGCTTCTGTTCTTAGTGCACTGTTTTAAAAACTAGTGTGCTGGAACAAGCAGTTTCAGGGTGGGGTCGGATTGTCTTCAACCTCCATCAGAACTGAACAAGGACTCAGGTGAGCTGGGCTTTGACAGAAGCACAAGCCTTAAAAAAATATATATATTTCAGTTCTGGTGGACGATGAATACCGGGGAAGTAATAGAGGGCATTGACGTCACGGATATGGCGCAAGCCCCAAATGAGGACTTGGCTCATAATGAATCAGTGTCTGGCATCTTGCAACATATGCAAGAGGAAGTAGAGAGATTAAAGATGGAGAATACCTCTTTAAAACAGGATTTAAGCAGGTATAAATTTAGGGGATCTCAGTGGAACACAGCTTTTACGCCTTTGTTTAAACCCTCCTCAGAGACAGGGGCACCATCAAAACATACAACTTTGCCTCCCCCAGTTGAGGTTACTGTTAATGTTCCTAATGCTGTGCCCTTAGCAGCACCTGAACGTTTTCATGGAGATAGTAACAAATTCCATGTTTTTATCAATCAATGTCAATTACACTTCGTTTGTAAGCCACAACAATTCCCTACTGATGCTACGAAAGTGGCATTCGTCTTGTCTTATTTGGGTGGCACAGCAGCCAATTGGTCAATTCCTTTCGTGGAGAGAGATGATCCCATCCTCCATAATTGGAATCAATTTAAACGTACCATGACCAGCCTTTTTGCAAAACACACTTTCATGCAGGCAAGTGATAATGAGCTTTTAAATCTTAAACAAGGTAACAAGGATTTATTGACCCATCTTACTAGTTTTAATCGTTTACTCACTGAGACACAGTGGCCAGAAGAAAAGCGTGTCTCCCTTTTTTATAAAGGTTTGAGAGACGAGTTAAAAGACGCGCTGGCTCATATCGTTGATTTGCCAGAAGACTATTCGGACTTTGTAGATTTAGTTGTGAAATTAGAACATAGACTAGGAGAAAGAAAGGGAGATAAATACAAACTGGAATCACGGTTAACTTTTATTAGACACGAGAAGAAAGACCCAGATAATAAACTCCCTGAACCTGAGCCTATGCAAATAGGGACACTCAGAGGTCCACTCACATCAGAGGAAAAAGAAAGAAGGAGAAAACTTCAATTATGTTTATATTGTGGCAGGGCGGGTCACTTTGCCAGAGAATGTCCAGTAAAGACTAAAACTCCACGAAAGGGTGCTGTTTCCTCCACCTCCTCAACTGAATCGGGAAACGATTAAGCTCGACAAGGGGAGAGGTTACTTGTTCGAGAAAACATCTTAATAAAACCTCTAATGCTGCAGCCTTCATGGTACCGCACATACCTAGACATTTCATAATTCAGGTAGTTTTAATTGTTACTACCCAAGTGAGGCATTCTCTCCCTGTCCTACTGGACTCAGGCGCGACAGTAAATTTTGTGGATAATAAGTTAGCTGAAAACTTAGGACTTCCTATGTGCCTAAAGCCTTGTCCAGAAGCAGTATGTGCAGTGGATGGGTCTGAATTGACCTCTGGATTAATCACAAAACAAACAAGTCCACTTGTTATGGTCTGTCAGAACGGGCACACAGAGGTGATTAGCTTTGATCTGATAGATACTCCTAATTTTGGTTTGATTCTCGGGGTACCCTGGTTAACAACTCATAACCCAAAAATTGATTGGGTGAATAAAACTGTTACTTTGGATTCCTCTTTCTGTAGAACCAATTGCTATCAAGAAGCAGGTACAGAACAGAGCACAGTATTACACTGTGCTAGTCTTACACAAGATGAACCAAGCCTCCCTCCTGAATATTCTGACTTTAAAGACGTCTTTGATCCAGTAAAGGCTAGTGTGCTGCCCCCACATCGGTCTTATGACTGTCGTATAGATCTTATCCCAGGGGCCCCTTTACCTAATAACAGAGTATATGCTTTGACTGACGAAGAAACCAAATACTTAAGAACCTACCTAGATGACCTACTACAGTCTGGGTTCATCCGTCATTCCACATCTCCGGTGTCATCTCCGCTCTTTTTTATCCCGAAGCCGGATAAATCCCTGCGCGCGTGTATCGATTATAGAGGACTAAATAAGGCTACAATAAAGAATAAATATCCTCTTCCTCTAATACCTGTGTTGTTGGATCAATTAAGACATTCTACTGTATACACTAAACGAGATCTGCGGGGAGCTTACCACCTGGTCCGAGTAAAAGAGGGGGATGAGTGGAAGACAGCTTTCAAGACAAAGGGGGTCATTCTGACCCTGACGGGCGGCGGAGGGCGCCCGCCAGAGTTCCCCCTCCGAAATACCGCTCCGCGGTCGAAAGACCGCGGAGGGTATTCTACGTTTTTCCCTGGGCTGGCGGGCGGTCGCCAAAAGACCGCCCACCAGCCCAGGGAAAAACTCCCTTCCCACGAGGATGCCGGCTCGTAATCGAGCCGGCGGAGTGGGAAGGTGCGACGGGTGCTGTTGCACCCGTTGCGTATTTCACTGTCTGCCAAGCAGACAGTGAAATACTTGTAGGGGCCCTCTTACGGGGGCCCCTGCAGTGCCCATGCCATTGGCATGGGCACTGCAGGGGCCCCCAGGGGCCCCGCAACCCCCCCTACCGCCATCCGGTTCCCGGCGGGCAGACCGCCGGGAACTGGATGGCGGTAGGAGGGGTCGGAATCCCCTCGGCGGCGCAGCTAGCTGCGCCGCCTTGGAGGATTCCAAAGGGCGGCGGTACACTGGCGGGAGACCGCCAGTGTTGCCGGTCCGACCGCGGCTTTACCGCCGCGGTCGGAATGCCCTTGGGAGCACCGCCGGCCTGTCGGCGGTGCTCCCGCGGTCCTCCAACCCGGCGGTCATTGACCGCCAGGGTTGGAATGACCCCCAAAGTTTGGTTTATTTGAGTACACAGTAATGCCCTTTGGGTTATGTAATGCCCCTGCGGCCTTTCAGTTCTTTATAAATGGGGTCCTACACGAATTCCTGGACGTTTGTGTCATAGTATACAAAGACGACATCCTCATTTACTCTAAGAACTCAGAAGAACATACCCAACATGTTCGTGCAGTATTATCAAAGTTAAAAGAAAATCATCTTTTTGCTAAGTTAGAAAAGTGTACTTTTAATGTCAGCAAAGTGGACTTTTTAGGATACTGCCTGTCACCTCAAGGAATAACTATGGATGTAAAGAAAATCAGTGCTATTATTGATTGGCCAGAACCATCCTCAGTAAAAGATATTCAGAAATTTCTGGGTTTCGCCAATTTTTATAGGAGGTTTATTGCACATTTTGCAGACATTGCGGCCCCAATAACTACCTTGTTGCGGAAAGGGCAACGATTTCTTTGGACTGATGAGGCGGCACACGCCTTTCAACTCCTAAAACAAAAATTCACTTCAGCCCCAATTCTGAAACATCCTGATCCTGACTTGCCCTTTTTTGTTGAAGCGGATGCTTCACAAGTAGCTTTAGGAGGAGTTCTCTCTCAACGAGATGCAGTAGATGGCCAGTTACATCCTATAGCCTTCTATTCCAAAAAGTTATTACCAGCTGAACAAAATTACACTGTGGCTGAAAGGGAACTACTAGCTATCAAAGTAGCCTTTTCAGAATGGAGGCACCATTTAATGGGAGCCAAGTACCCAGTTACAATCTTTTCTGACCATAGGAACCTACAGTTTTTTGGATCACTTAAAGCACTAACACCACGTCAGATGCGCTGGTTATTTTTTTTTAGCACATTTGACTTTGTAATAACCTATAGACCAGGTGCACAACAAATTCAATCTGATGTGTTATCTAGATACGGACATACCTCAAACATGAAACAAGATAAAATAGGAGAACCCATTATTCCTCCCCAAAAGTTTTTGGCACCAGTACAACAGAAGGATTTCATCACAGATCTATATAATGCACACATGAAAATAGCATCTCAGGATTGGTTAAAGGATTCCCATAACACAATACAACAAGGTTTATTGTATCACAACAACATGCTGTTAGTGCCCACCTCTGAATTACAAACACAGGTGATAATGTGGCATCACGCCTCACCGTTGGCAGGTCATCCTGGTTGGGTAAAAACCCTGGAAAATGTGCAAAAACACTTTTGGTGGGACACTATAAGAAAGGACATTAAGCAATTTGTCACTACCTGTCCAATTTGTGCAAGACATAAATCTTCTCATAAGGCCCCTGACGGCTTGTTAATACCAATGCCAACACCCAAACAACCTTGGCACACTGTGAGCGTAGACTTTATTGTAGGTTTACCACCTGTAAAATCTTTCACAACAGTGTTGGTTATAGTGGATTTTTTATCTAAAATGGCACATTTTGTACCATTACGGAAATTACCCACGGCGGCAGAATTTGCCGATATTTTTATAAGGGAGATTGTGCGTTTACATGGTTTGCCAAGCAAAGTGGTGTCAGACCGAGGGAGCCAGTTCAACTCTAGATTTTGGAAAAAATTATGTGAAAAACTGAAAATAGATGTGGCATTATCCACTGCTTTCCACCCAGAGACAGATGGACAGACTGAACGACTGAACCAAACCTTACTTCAAACGCTATGTTGTTTATTGGCTGATTATTCTAGTGAATGGTTGGAAGCTCTCCCTGTAGCGGAGTTTGTTTATAATAATACTGAGCATTCAGCTCTACTTTGCTCACCATTCTATTTCTTGCAGGGGTATCATCCAAGAGCTATACCCATTTTGTTAGAAGATTCCCTGTTACCTACAGTAACGGATAGACTAACGAGGTTAGGTGACATACAAGACAAAGCCAGGAAACATTTATTAAAGTACAAGGAAAGCATGAAAAGAAAAGCAGACAAACACAGATCTGAGGCCCCAATGTATAAAATTGGTGACAAGGTATGGCTCTCCACAAAGAACCTAAACATAGAGGGATCCCGAAAGCTGCAACCACGTTTCATTGGACCCTTTAGTATAACTGCCTTAGTAAACCCGGTAACAGTAAAATTAGATTTACCAAAAGACTATCCAGTACATACTAAATTCCATGTGTCCTTGCTTAAGCCGTACAACCCAAAAACCCGACCTGAACCACCACCTCCACCCATACCAATTAAGGGAAATCTAGAATATGAAGTGAAAAGCATAAAAGACTCAAAAAGAATTAGTGGACGTCTGTTTTATTTAGTAGAATGGAAAGGATATGATGAATCTGAGAATTCATGGGAACCAGCATCATATGTACATGCCCCACAGCTGATTAGACGGTTTTATTTAAAAAATCCAGGAAAACCCCATCCTGTAGGAGGGCTTTTGAGGGGGGCAACTGTTAGGGTTTGAGCACAGCAAAGAGCATGTCCCCTCTCACTGCACTAGTGGGTTCTGTAATAGCTCCCTTTTAAACTTACTATTGAAAGCCTTTCTTGTTATCTCACCTTCCACCCCCCCTAGGCTTCTGTGTATGTTGTTTAATGTGCTGTTTTGGTTACACATTGGGCCTTGCTTTTACCAAGGCTTCTGTAAAACACTCCTCCCTAGGCCATGTGTTAATTCAACTCACTTGTATAATAACTGAAACTCTGCACACCTTTCAAGAACATGTGCAGCATGTGAGGACCACACCCAGCTCTTCAAACCACACCCAGCTCTGCACACCTTTCAAGAACATATGCAGCATGTGAGGACCACACCCAGCCCTTCAAACCACACCCAGCTCTTCGAACCACACCCAGCCCTGTCTATAAAAGGCAGCCCCCGAGCCTCACCCAGTGCTTGTGCTCGTCTACCTCCCGCTTACCTGAGACCAGATCCCTCGGCGCTGGCACTCCTGCTCTCTACAGACTTTCATTGGCTTCAATGGGTGCAGCTGCTGGCTCTTCCTTCCTCCGGTTTCCGGTTCCTCCTTGCCTCAGCCTCTCTCCTACAAGCAACCTGCAAAAGAGAAAGAAGACAAGGTTAGACTGTTCAGTATCTCTTGCCAGCAACAAGTAAGTGCAAAACTTTTTATTACCTGAAAGAACTTTTACAACAATTTCTGGATTCGTGTATAGACAATTTGAAACAAGACACCTTCCACGAACATTGTGATTCAAACTCTTTGTTACAAGAATACTTTGCGGAACTTTGTGAAGCAAACATTTTTTTTTATGGAACTTTTAAGAATTGAACAGTGGAAACCATTAACAGCAAGACAAACAGTAAATCAAGGACTTGCACAAATTACATGCTGTATTTGTTTTATAATAGATTCTGGAAATATGGGAAAAGTGAGTCTGCTATTGGGAGTTTAGGCTTTAGTTATATTAAGATGAATGTTAGATATTGGTAATTCTGATAACAGTATTTGTTTAATGTTTTAGAAGCTTTACAGCAATAGAAAGCACATCCCAGAGTAGTAACACATTCCAAACCTGGAAACTAGAGACCAGGATCCAAGAGGTACTTTTAGAAGAGAATTTCTAATAAATAAAGGGATAGTCAGGAACCCATTTAGGAATAGGTTGTACTTATCTGTTCTTTGTTTATGTTTCATTAGGCACCAGTTTCTACAGAAGTCAGAAAGGGCCGCAGATTTGTGCAGCACTTCAACAGTGGAAACGCAAGAACGGTGTTGTCTCTCTTTTTTATTTTATCCACTTCCCCCCTTCCCTTGAGCTTCTGTTCTTAGTGCACTGTTTTAAAAACTAGTGTGCTGGAACAAGCAGTTTCAGGGTGGGGTCGGATTGTCTTCAACCTCCATCAGAACTGAACAAGGACTCAGGTGAGCTGGGCTTTGACATGTAGTTCTATACAGTCTTTTGAGACTCAGGCTGGTGACCTCAAGGCCAAACTGTACAAGAGACATTACCCACAACGTGTCATTAATTCTTCCTATTAGAGGGCTCATAACAACCATAGAGATGCACTATTGTTACCTACTGTTAAAGAACCCGACACCCGCTCGACATGTGTCTCAACATATACTCCCCTGTCCAATACCGTGAAGGAATTGATCACCAAACGATGGACAATTTTACTAAGTGGCGGCACACAGATACAAAAGCCCTTGTTCGCATTCAAAAGAACTACCAACATTAGGGATTTGGTGGTACATACCAGCCCACGTTCAAAACAAGATCTGTCCCAACGGACTACCCTATGGAACCTCCCCCCAGTCACTGGCCACTTTCCTTGTGGTATATGTAACGTCTGCCCTCTAACCAAACATCTAGATAAATTGGATCTTGACTTAATTGGTACATTGCACCTCAATAGGCACAACAATTGTAACACACAAAGCTGTATCTATATGATTACTTGCCGTGTGGTCCACGGTACGTTGGGATGACCACCAGACCGGTGAAAAATAGGATCAATGTACATCGAAGTAACATTAGATGTACCAGCGTAACTACCAAATTGAGTGCACATTTCCTTGAAGCACAACATGGTCCTGACGATTTATGGTGGGTAGTGTTGCAAGCACATATATGTGCAAATTATGACTCTGGAGCTCTCTTTAGGATTGAACAACGATGGGTTTTTAGATTGAAGACGCACATTGTTGGTCTGAATGATGACATTCCTTGGTGCAATCTAATGTCTTGACTGCACCATTATATATCAGTGGTACCTTACTATCTTACCCTGGGACTAATTCTAGTTTTCATCTTCATTTTTCATACCCAGGGTCTGTTGTATATCTTTTTTGAATTGAGACTAGCTCCTGTCTAGAGCGTTCAAATGATTAAATAATCTTTTCATTTGTGTTTATTTTCTTTTGTCCTTTACCATTTTTTGGGGCATTATTATTGACCCAGCAGGCTTCTTTCTGTTTTGATCCACCTTTGTGGATCTATGAATATGGCCACTAACACTTGTTGGTAACTTTCCCCGGCGAGAGGAGTCCTATTTCTTTTTCCTTCCACTCTGGTCACATGACTAAGCGTGACCGATCGATGCGCTGGAACCATTTCAGGGTTCCACGCGTCCTGACGACCTCTCTTTCATTAAATACACTGCGGCCGCTCTCTACTGCTATCTGCAGGATAGCGGACCCCGGGTAGATGTCCTACTTGTTCCAAGATAATGATCTTGTGAGTACCTAACTGCCTGTATCAGTTTTATTGTGCTTACGGTGCCGATGAGCATTTTTTCAATACTGTACTTGACTCTGGGACTTTAATTGTATTCTTACCTATTTGGTGGGCGGCCAGCATTTTTCTTTGATCTTCAGTAACTCCATTTATTTTGCTTGATTCCTTGGGTTTTTAAATTGAGAACCTTAATATTACCTCTTTATATTGTTACTTTCTAACATTCCTGCATTTAGTATCACATGAATTTTGGAGAGTTTCACTGGATCTCATGAATACTTGTGGGACTTGATTTACTAATCTACAAGGCTTTTTTGGTTTTATTTGTAACCAAAATACATAATTTTGTTGCTTCCTTTATATTGTTGTGTTTAGTACCACATTCTTGGTTCTTGGGCCTGTGTGCTCCTATGAAGCTCGTACCTTAGGATAGGATGGTAAGCCAATTCATTCCTTGATTGCCTCCTCAGGGACCTGTCACGAACACTGTACTTTTCTTAGTGCTTGCCACATTGGTATTACTTTTCTGTGCACAAATTGTTCACAAAATACCTACTATTGTTTTCATACTTCACAGTGCGACATGCTTACTAGACTGACCATGACGTGCAGCCTATATGAGTAAGTGACCGACCAGTAATTACTTTATTATATCTTAATTGGGCTTTAGTAATATTATCAGGAGAAATTATATTTTTGGTCCTGAAGAAGCGTCACTGGATTCCTATGTGACCACTTAGACGTGAAACATGTTGACCTAGCACCATAGGACTTGGGGTATCACCCACTTTCCTTTATCGGTTTGGATTCAGAGTGCAGCTGACATTATCTCCATAAGCACTCTCTATTTTCAACTTTTAATCTTGGCCTAAATCAACTTCTGAATTATTAAATATGATGGGTATGGTTTAGAGCCAATTTTATTTTTCTTTCTCTCCTGCATACACCTATAGTTCGTGTTCATCATAATTCTGACTACCATTGGTAAAAGATCTCCAGCTAAGAACCACCACCTTTTTAAGGGGTGGCCCGTCAGACATTGCAGCGCCCGTCTGATGAGGAGCGTGCCCAGTGATGAAGCTTGACATCCTTATGGGTGTGTGAGGGCTCCCTAGCTCCTGGTTATCAGTTGCCTTGTGACCCTTTAGTATTTTGTCTTTGGAACAGTGTACGTTATCATTGTTACAGGTTATATTTGGGAGAGTGTACACTGGACCAGTAATCTCCCTGTTCCCTCCCCTATTGTTTAATGAATTTCCTGCAACATGTATTCCAACACGTTGGTGGCCAAGTGTATGTATTACATGAGTTCATGGTAGCTTGTCTTTAAGCTTTGCTACTTTCCTCCACAAACCTTTATGTTTTATGGTGTTTCCTTTGGAATCTCTGAACCCATTGATTAGCCAGTAATGTAAATGTTCATTGAAGGACTGGACACAATAATACAAATCATAGACAAGTGTTGAGAGTTCTGGATCTGTACGTTCTAGTGCTAAAAACAAAGCTTTAAGCTCAGCAAATTTTGCTGTGCAATCCTCTAGGGGACTGCTTGTAGGCTTGCTGAGGGTAGAACTCGCCGTTCCTCATCACTCCACAAATGGCTGTGCAAGCCACATAGTACTGATGTTTGGTACCTACAGCTTGTTGAGCTGAACCATCAGTGTAAATGATAATTCTGTGTTGGTCAAGAGGCATGACATTAGCAGACATGGAGTGTTAAAGCTCATAATGGAGATATTCTTGGGTCTGTAGTTTTTGGATCAAAAACATATTCAACATCAGTGGCAGTTAGGGAGGTAGCCTATTCTATTCTTCTTGGATGTAATACTTTAGCATTTGGAATGCTAGCTTTGATAACTGCACCAAGGGCTGCTACCAAGGTAACAAGAACAATGAGTTTTCCCTGGGCTAGTGGTCTGACTGCCATCTGAACTACAGGAAGTACTTTATCTGTGGGGTGCAAATCGCATTTCTGTATTTGAGTATAAGTTTGATTTGTATGCATTTGGTACTGTCCCCTTCACTGAATGAGAAATATGTGAAACCAATGGCACCCGGCCTTACCGTAGATAACCAGGTTCATTTTGTTTACACGTGCGTGTAAGTGTTTTGCTTCCAGCATGTCAGTAATGATTTGAGAATTTGTGTGTGTTGTGGTGTCCGAAGCTTATTTGAGAAATCTGGACGTATTAAATCATATTTTGGATTTATGCGCTGTGCATTGTTCAGAATGTGTGTCCTGCCAAAATTGTAGAAACCTACCAAGGATTGTAGCTTTTTGACTTTATTTAGTGGTTGTGGTTGTGCACACATCTCTAGATCTTCCCCTCATTTGACACCTCAGATCCCAAAAATAGGACACTGAGGAAGGCAATTTTAGTTTCCTTAAAATTGAAATTGTAACCACTTTTGGTAAATCCCAAATTAATGTGATCTACCCTGGCCAAATGTGTGTTGAGGTCATCATCCATCAGATAGATGTCAATGCCTCAGGATCAATATCATGCAATATAGATTTCACACAGGCTGAGAACAATCCTGGATTAGTTGTATACCCTTTGGGAACATGACGAATAATGACTCTAAAGGCCTAATGTGGAAAATGCACTTAGATCTCCACTCTCAGGTTCTAGATTTTGGCCGAAAAAACATTGGAAATATCCAAGGTTATTTTGTATTTCTTGTGCACAGTGTTGTTCATTGAGGCTGTTCTGTGTGAATTTTAAATGGCAAATGTGCATGTGTGACTGTTTAGATGTCTGCAATTTAAGGCTATACTGTAAGAATGGTCCAGCTTAGCTATAGGAAACAAAGAGTTATTCATAGCCGACACATAGGGTTCAATTACTCCCTGGTACTCATGTTGTGAGAGTATTCCCCTCACTGGAACTTTTGCATCATGTTTTATAGGATATTGAGGTTGCATTTATGGTTTGGACCACAGTGCTATAAAGTGATAAGGAAAGTCCCTATCCCAACCCACGTGGTTGAGATAGGACTGAGAAAGAAGGAATAACAACCTCTTACCCTTGTGGTAGTGTTTGGCCATTTCTGGATGCCAATCCTTTTCTGCCAGAAATATCACAGCTTAGAGATAGTCTTTCCCAGAAAATTGCTTTAATTGTACGTATAATGTCCCACTCAGTTTGAGTTTTTAATTCATAGACCCTGTCAGGTTGGGTGATGCACCTATTTGGTGTTTTTTACTTCAAGGTAGTCGTTACTTGCCATCACCTCCAGAAGCTCTTAAAGATTCTGGTAAACTATTTTGACCTCTGACATACTGTCTAGCAGGGTCACTGCCCACATCCTGTTCCTCAGTAATGTTCTCAATATGGGTGACATCCCTGCAGCCTAATTCTTGAATTTGGGTTTTGTTGTGAAAGTTTCTCTTACTTTTTGATTGTGACATGAGATGAGCTTTGTGAGTAAATTTTCAGTTTCACGTACTCGTTTCAGCTGACCACCTACCTCTCTCGGTTTGTTTGTCCGATGAGTCCTGAAAGGTACAAGAAGGACATGTATCAGGATACTGATACCTGTTAGGAGTTTTCAAATTGTCATGATTTCATAATTGTAACGTTTTTCCGAGGCCTCCGATTGTGGAGATTCTTCTTGTTTAATATGAGTTTTATTAGATTTTTGTTTGTCCCAGTACTTTTTAGAACTCTCTTGCGCTTGTTTAATATTATCCTTTTTCGAAATTACCTTTAAGTTGTGGTTTATTAGGTCGGGCCCCCAAACTATCTCGACCGACACTGGAATAAGTTTCTGCAATATTTTTTGTAGCTCATGCTCCTGGTCTCTTTGAGAAATGTCCCTGAGCCACTGGCTACGGACAAAGCTGCTGCTTCCCCTTTTATATTCCTTAAAATATCTGAAGAGACTGTGGTAAAATTGCCCATTTAATCCCCAAATCCAGGGCATGGGCAGCCTTGTGTTCATTTTGTATTTGTTTCAACACTTCCGGAAGATTCACAAGTGTTGGTGTACTAAGTGTCTTAGTATATATTGCAGCAAATACTATGCCCCAAGTGGCACAATCATCTATAGAGGTGATCATCCTTAATGGCAAGCATATTGTGAGAATGCTATGTTTACCTTGGGATCCTGTATGGGGAAACACTGCTGCCAACTGGATTGTTTTATGTGCAATTCAAAGTGGAATTGCTTCACATTTTGTGGGAACCTTATCCACAATTGCATTACATTGCATTTATAGTATTACAAATTGTATTGAGCTTCTGTGTATTCTAACTAGATTAGTTATACAGAGGATGCAGAGTCGCTGCCTGTACATTTTGTATGTTTGGAAACGGTGTGTGCACAGCTAGAACAGGCCATGAGGCCCGATCATTACTGAAGGATCCCAGTCCAGCATGTTCAATAACATGTGAAAGGGGAGCTTCAAAACCAATTTTGGTGTTCTTGATATTTAAGTGGTAATTCTAAATGAGCTCTGTATTGTGCAGGTGGATTTGCTACAGTATATATGTAAAAAGTATTTGTGTTTGCATCAGCTACAGGAAAAGTCACCCAGGAATAGAAAGTCTCTGTTCTCTATGACAAATATAACACCCCCATCCCCATTAGGAAGCCTATTTAAGGCTATTCTGTAAGAATGGTCCGGCTTAGCTACAGGAAACAGAGTTATTCATAGCCGACACATAGGGTTCAATTACTCCCTGGTACTCATGTTGTGAGAGTATTCCCCTCACTGGAACCTTTGCATCATGTTTTATAGGATATTGAGGTCGCATTTGTGGTTTGGACCATATTGCTATAGAGTGATAAGGAGAGTCCCTATCCCAACCCACGTGGTTGAGATAGGACTGAGAAAGAAGGAATAACGACATCTTACCCTTGTGGTAGTGTTCGGCCATTTCTGGATGCCAATCCTTTTCTGCCAGAAACATCATAGCTTAGAGATAGTCTTTCCCAGAAAATTGCTTTAATTGTACGTATAATGTCCCACTCAGTTTGAGTTTTTAATTCATAGACCCTATCAGGTTGGGTGATGCACCTATTTGGTGTTTTTTACTTCAAGGTAGTCGTTACTTGCCATCACCTCCAGAAGCTCTTAAAGATTCTGGTAAACTATTGTGATCTCTGACATACTGTCTAGCAGGGTCACTGCCCACATCCTGTTCCTCAGTAATGTTCTCAATATGGGTGACATCCCTGCAGCCTAATTCTTGAATTTGGGTTTTGTTGTGAAAGTTTCTCTTACTTTTTTATTGTGACATGAGATGAGCTTTCTGAGTCCATTTTCAGTTTCATGTGCTCGTTTCAGCTGACCACCTACCTCTCTCGGGTTGTTTGTCCGATGAGTCCTGAAAGGTACAAGAAGGACATGTATCAGGATACTGATACCTGTTAGGAGTTTTCAAATTGTCATGATTTCATAATTGTAACGTTTCTCTGAGGCCTCCGACTGTGGAGATTCTTCTTGTTTAATTTGAGTTTTATTAGATTTTTGTTTGTCCCAGTACTTTTTAGAACTCTCTTGCGCTTGCTTAATATTATCCTTTTTCGAAATTACCTTTAAGTTGTGGTTTATTAGGTCGGGCCCCCAAACTATCTCGACCGACACTGGAATAAGTTTCTGCAATATTTTTTGTAGCTCATGCTCCTGGTCTCTTTGAGAAATGTCCCTGAGCCACTGGCTACGGACAAAGCTGCTGCTTCCCCTTTTGTATTCCTTAAAATAACTGAAGAGACTGTGGTAAAATTGCCCATTTAATCCCCAAATCCAGGGCATGGGCAGCCCTGTGTTCATTTTGTATTTGTTTTAACACTTCCGGAAGATTCACAAGTGTTAGTATACTAAGGGGGTCATTCCGACCCCGGCGGTCAAGGACCGCCGGGGCCGGGGATGCGGCAGCACCGCCAACAGGCTGGCGGTGCCCCGCAGGGCATTCTGACCGCGGCGGTTTGGCCGCGGTCAGACCAGGAAAACCGGCGGTCTCCCGCCGGTTTTCCGCTGCCCTGGGAATCCCCTATGGCGGCGCAGCTTGCTGCGCCACCATGGGGGATTCCGACCCCCTCACCACCATCCTGTTCCTGGCGGTTCTGACCGCCAGGAACAGGATGGCGGTGAGGGGTGTTGTGGGGCCCTTGGGGGCCCCTGCAGTGCCCATGCCAATGGCATGGGCACTGCAGGGGCCCCCGTAAGAGGGCTCCACTTTGAATTCCAGTGTCTGCTTTGCAGACACTGGAATTCGCGACGGGTGCCACTGCACCCGTCGCACATCCTCCACTTCGCCGGCTCCATTCGGAGCCGGCTTCCTCGTGGGGAGGGGTTTCCCGCTGGGCTGGCGGGCGGCCTTCTGGCGGTCGCCCGCCAGCCCAGCGGGAAAGCCAGAATGGCCTCCGCGGTCTTTCGACCGCGGAGCGGCCATATGGCGGCTCCCTCCAGGCGGGCGGCTCCCGCCGCCCGCCGGGGTCAGAATGACCCCCTAAGTGTCTTAATATATATTGCAGCAAATACTATGCCCCAAGTGGCACAATCATCTATAGAGGTGATCATCCTTAATGGCAAGCATATTGTGAGAATGCTATGTTTACCTTGGGATCCTGTAAGGGAAACACTGCTTCCAGCTGGTTTGTTTTATGTGCAATTCAAAGTGGAATTGCTTCACATTTTGTGGGAACCTTATCCACAATTGCATTACATTGCATTTATAGTATTACAAATTGTATTGAGCTTATGTGTACTCTAACTAGATTAGTTATACAGAAGATGCAGAGTCGCTGCCTGTAAATTTTGTATGTTTGGAAACAGTTTGTGCACAGCTAGAACAGGCCATGAGGCCCGATCATTACTGAAGGATCCTAGTCCAGCATGTTCAATAACATGTGGAAGGGGAGCTTCGAAACCAATTTTGGTGTTCTTGATATTCAAGTGGTAATTCTAAATGAGCTCTGTATGGTGCAGGTGGATTTGCTACAGTATATATGTAAAAAGTATTTGTGTTTGCATCAGCTACAGGAAAAGTGACCCAGAAATAGAAAGTCTCTGTTCTCTATGGCAAATATAACACCCCCCTCCCCATTAGGAAGCCTATTAGCTAGTAAAAACTGTGTGACTGCTTCTCTACAGTTTACTGGAATTACTAATGGTTTTGGATGTGCACTTTTCTATAAAGACAGTTTTCAAAGATCATCAACTGGGAAACAATTTTAAAGTTCAACCTACAGGCTAATATAGGACCCAGCTATATAGCTGAGGAGGATTTTTTCTTAACACCATGGACGTCTCCGTATAAAAGGTGCTAAGGGTACATTTGGTATGCATAACAGAGCTACTCAGGAGATCTGTTAAATTAGTAACTGACCACCATTGATAGCACCATGTTTCATGGCTCTTATTATGGTAATAAGACTCCATGTTTAGGGTAGCAATACCACCGAGTGTGGGAGACTGAGTTACCCCACATCATCTGGAACGCTGTCAGTCTAACTCCTGGCTATTCTGCAGTACCTCACCCACTCCAATCAGGGTAGTAGTGATTTGTAGCAACCTAAACCTGACAGTCTGACTCCTAAGGGAAATCATCAAAACAGATCGTACCCATTTCACTAAGTTACCCAAAGGCTCACACATGCCAAGACAAGATAAGCGATGCAAACAGAATTTCAATATATTTATTGAAGCAATTGCATCCTAGTATAAAAAGAATGGGCTACAATAATAAGGCAGATGAAAATAATACAGTGATAATCACAACGAGCATGACAAAGATAAACAACCCCACCACTTTGTATGGTTCCAGAAAGCCTAGAGATTCCTTCTAACCTCTATGTATGACAGCATAGTGGTAGGAACCTATGTGCTAGTCCTGATTTCAGGGAGGAACCCCAACTCCATACCTGAGTTGGATTGCAAGGGTCTGCCTGCTGTCTGGATGGCAATCCTCTTGGGAGCTGAAGGGTCAGAATCAGGATCAGCAAAGCTGGCTGCAAAATTATGTACATCCCAGGATGATCATGACTGGAATGCCCTCTGTCCTCCTTAGGCCTATGTGTTGTTTATATAATAAACCCTACAACGTTTGTGGAAGTAGGCCTGATGTCATGATACATCTAGAGAATAGGAACTCTCTCCCAAAATGACAATCCAAGCTGGAATATCATGTACCGAATGTAACAGCCTTGGAGAAAGCACAAAATGTGTGTTGGCTAAATGCAATGCTAATCCAACACAGCACTAAAGGGCCATTACAGCACTGCTTTTTGTGACTCCCGTTCACGCAACTGGACTGTAAGCAATTGCCCAGCTTCTTCACCATGATCATGTTTACATCACCATAGTTTCACTAAGTCTTTTCCTGCCATGGTTGTGAAAGAGTTCAAGCATGTCTTGGCAAGTTCCAGGGCCTTATAATGGGTGTCCGTGGGAGACACTGTGTGCTGGCGATGGAAGTCAGTCACTTCCCTCTCTGTCTCTTAGAGGGCAGTTTTAAAATCGAGTTTGTTCGTTGAGGAGTCTCGCATCATGACAACCCTCAGGGAGGCCTTCCCAGCCACCAGGAGGGTGTAGGTTGAGACGACTGAGCCCTTGTCATATAAGTAGGAGCGAATGTGGGCACAGAGAGATTATTTTCGCTCTGGGAGGGTGTAGGCAAAGGCCTACATCCACTAACAATCTGGTTGGCGGAAGTGGGGTCCAGGTCCAAACCTAGGAAAATCATGCCATGATCCATAACAGCTGCCTCTTGAGTGACACAATCAGTTAATAAGTGAAGATAGTAAGTAATCAATACAGTCTGGGTGATGAGTGGGCAAGAAAGAAAAGTGAATTCCTTGTCTTAGGGGTATTGTAGAGTTCTACTAGGATATGATACATTAGGTCACTGTTAGACCTGATAGCCTTAGAGTGGTTGTTAGACCTCACATTCTTGGCATGGATTCCACTGACGTTTTACATTCAGACCTCCTGTTTTGCTGACCTCATGTTTGCTGGCTTTAGGACTCTGTGTACTTTGCCACTGCTAACCAGTGCTAAGGTGCATGCACTTTCTGCTTAAAACATGATAATATTGGCTTATCCACAAATGGCTTATGTAATTTACTTATAAGTTGCTAGTAAAGTGCACTACTGCCATGTCGAACTGGCCAAGTTAAGCGTCTTGCCAGACCATCCTTCGTAATACATATAAGTCCCCCCTAAGGAAGGCCCTAACCGGTCCAAGGGCAGGGTGGAGTATATTTAAAAAGTACGACATATACTTTTCAGTTTTACATGTTCTAGTAGTGAAAAACTCTTAAATTCATTTTTCACTACTGCAAAGCCTATCTCTCCCATAAAATAACATTAAGATTAACTTATTACATTTTATATATGTAATTTCTAATTGGGGAGAGCTGGGACCCCAAGTTTAGTGTCTCTGGAATCACAATTTAAAAGCACAACTTATGGTGAAGTGGGATTTTCAATTGTAATTCTGAAAATGCCATTTTAGAAAGTTGCTATTTTCTTACTTTAACCATCTGGTGTCTTCTGTCTGTCTCTGAATACACATCTGCGTGGGTGACAGTTGGTTTCTTGTGCATACCCTCCAGACAGCCACACACAAAGGGAGCTTAGGTGTGACTGATGGGTCCTCCTGGGCAGGATGGGAGGGCAAAACTGGCACAACTGAATGGGCTGTGTACTAATCCAACACAAAGGGCTGGATGCCCCCTCTAGTGAGTCTGGAGTCAGAGCAGGAAGGGCAGGGACTCTCTGCACTTTAAAGGCCTTTCTTTGAAGTCACACCCTTCAAAGGCAGCACTGGGTATAAGAACTGGACCTCAGACCCCACTAACGCAGTACACTTCTGGACCTGTGGATACTCTTCCATTAAGAATCGTTTTACTGCTAAAATTACTGGCAATATGCTGTCTTCTGCTGTACTCCTGCTCTGCTATGCTGACCTGCTGCCCTCCTT
This sequence comes from Pleurodeles waltl, assembly GCF_031143425.1. Lineage (NCBI taxonomy): Eukaryota > Metazoa > Chordata > Amphibia > Caudata > Salamandridae > Pleurodeles > Pleurodeles waltl. The sequence continues at coordinate 740,880,392 of NC_090439.1, read as the reverse complement.
GCCTGCTAGTGAGAAGGAAAGAACGAGAACCTCTCTAGCCCAGCACCAAAGTGAGCCCACGGCCTGCTGGCTTGCCTCCTGCCCTTCTGATGTCTTAAGGACATCAAAGACTTCTCTTCATCCTGCAACAGCAACTGGACTTTGTGTGCTTCAAGTCTTGCACTGCCACAAGGTACAATCCAATCCTGGCCCCTTGAAATTTGGTATAACGTGCTGCAACAGCTAGAACTTGCACATTGACACCGTTGCACCTAACAGAACAAGCACACCTCCATAGATGCTGACACACTGCCACTGCTTTGAGGATTGGGAGCACTGCATTTTTGGCTGCGTGACTCATTGCTGACGCACCGACAACTTTGTGTGGCTCAAAGTCGACATATCACCTACATCTTTCGGATCTATGCCAATGCATTGCCTCCCTTGCTCCTTGCATTGTGTCTTCAACATTGATGTAACCCCAAACCAAGGTAGTGTTTTCAGTGGGCCAAGACTGGTCCCTGTACCTGACCCATGCTTCATCTCAGTCAACCTGACTTTTCAGATTTGCCCCGGTCTAACGCAACCAGATAGCCCTGGTTGGTGCTTTATGCTTTCCAGCACTACAACTGAGTTTGTTCTTTAAAAAATCATTTCTCAACATTTACATATTGGGTTTTGTCTTTTTGGTCTTGTTTAGTTCAATAAATTAAGTTCTATTTTTCCAAACAGGTGTGGTACCTTTTTGTGTGGGGTTTCCACTGTTTTAATGACTGAAGTGTTTCAGAAATACTTTACACGTTGCCTCCCAAGTTAAGCCTGACTGCTTCGTGCCAACCTACCAGAGGGTAAGTACAGATTCATTTTTGGTGTGTATCTGATTTTTCCTGACTAGGATTGTGGTTCCCGTTTTGATAGGGTGCATAGCTCTGCCAATTGGAAACCCAATTTCTGACAGTGGTCTTCCCCCAACTTTGTGCCTACCGCTTCCACTTTTCTAAACTAATTTTTGCTGACTTTAGACCTCTGTGCACTTTCCCGCTGCTAACCCTTAAACATGGTAACATTGGCTTATCCCCAATTGGCATATTTAATTTACTTATAAGTCGTTTGTAAAGTGCACTGCATGTGTCCAGAGGCTGTAAATTAAAAACTATTTGTCAGCCCGCAGCACTGATTGTGCCACGCACTTAAGTAGCCCTTTTCTCAGGCCTGCAGAGCCTGTGTATGCAGTTTCACACTGCCATGTCAACTTGGCAATATCACCATTTTGCCAGGCGCAAACCTTCCCTTTTTTATATTATAAGTCACCCCTAAGGTAGGATGTGGACAACCCGGAGGCAGGGTGCAATGTATTTAAAAGGCAGGACATGTACTTTTAAATTTTACATCTCCTGGTAGTAAAACACTCCCCAAGTTGCTTGTTGTTTTTCACTACAGCAAGGCCTACCTGTCCCATTGGATAGTATTGGAATTATCTCATTGCATCTTATAAGTCTAAATTCACAATCTCGAAGAGATAAACCTTTCAAGTTTGGTGTCTCTAGAATCATAATTTAAAATCACAACCTACGGTGAAGATTTTAAATTGTAATTCTGAAAATGCCACATTTAGAAAGTTGACATTTTCTTACTTTAGCCATTTGGTGCCTATGGGAGCTTGAGTGTGACTTGATGGGCTATCCTGGGAGGATGGGAGGGAGAAGCTGGACTCAGACTCACTTAGACCATAATAGGCTGTGTCCTATCCCCACACAAAGGGCTGCATATCCCTCTGTAGTGAGTCTGGAGCCAGGTCAGGAAAAGCAGGACTTATGTGCACTTCAAAAGCCTGTCTTTGAAGTCTCCCCAACTTCAAAGGCACAACTGGGTATAAGCACTGGACCTCTGGCACCACCAATTCAGTACACTTCTGGACCTGTGACTACTCTGCCAGGAAAAGGACTTCTGTGCTGCTGAAGGAGTGCCACTCTGCTGGACTGCTGCTTTGCTGGACTCTTTCCCTTGCTCTTGCTGTTGCCCTGCCTGGATAAAAAGCAGCACTAGGCCTGCATCACTTGAATCCAGAGTGACTCCAAGGGATGGCTGGCTGGCCTCCTAATCTGAAGTCTCAGGGACATAAAAGACTTCAAACCACCCTGCTCCTGTGCCTGGACTGCCATCTGTGAGGCTGCCCTGTCAAGTGGTGCCACCTCGGCCATGACCCTTGGAAGAGGGCCTACGGTGTTTGCTCAAGTGGACCTCCTACTGCAGGAGCAGAATCGAAGCATCACTACTGTTGCGAGGTACAGAACCAACACATTGTCTTCGGAACCACCACTGCAATGCTTTTCCCGGGGCAATGTCCTCACATCAGCACCGATGGCAGCCTTGACAATAAAGTAAGAACTCTACATTGCAGCCTCTATGATCAACGGAACTGATGCATCACCCCGACTGCACAACCCAACCTAGACACTAGTCTTTACATCGCAAGTCCCAGTGCCTGCATACTCAATGTCAACGCAGCAGGAACTCGCACGACAGCCTTGCCGCATTCCACAACCGGCACATTGCCGCTCTTGGGTAGAGTAGAATTGATGCATTACCTCTACTGTGTGGTTCAGAATTGACACAACACTCTGCAACCAGGATTTAAGGTACTTTGGTTCAGAAGGCCATACTAGGTCCCTGTAGCTGCCCCGTGCTTCATTGCGGTTGACCTGAATGTTTGACTTTGTCCTGGTCCGGTGCGACCAGATATCTCCAGTTGGCACTTCTTGCTTCAAAGCGCTATTTCACAATTTATTCTTTAAAAATTCATAACTCAAATTTTACACATTGGATTTTTGCCATTTAGACATTGTTTTATTTAGTCAGAAATGTTTTTCTAACTTGGTGTGGTATTTTGTTGTGTGGTGTTTTCACTGTTTTACTGTTTAAAGTTTAAAGTGTTGCACAAATGACTTATATACTGTCTGTAAGTTAAACCTGACTGCTCTGTGCCAAGCTACCAGAGGATGAGCAAAGGTTAAGCTAGGTTTTTCCTGACACACCCTGACTAGGATTGGGTTTGCTATTTGACTAAGATTTACACCCCAGTCAACCAACAACCCAATTTCTAACAGTCACGCAGTACTGACCTATGCATTCAGGTAAGGGGGGGTGTCTTACCAGTCTGATCTAGGTGCAGGTCCATATCCAAGTTCCAGTTGCCTGCCAGGAGCAGGGTGTGCGGCCAAAGTACATTAGCATGGGGGAGAGACCGGCCAGGAAGCAGGTATTATTGGAATTGGGTGAGTAGATGGAACCCACAGCCAGTGTTCTATCTGGGAAATAGAGTTTGGCGAATACCCAGCGCCTCTTATCATCCACCCAGGACTTAAGTATTCTGCAGGGGAGGTTTCCCTGAACAAGGATAGACACATCACACTTCTTTGAGCAGCTATGAGCAGGAGAGAGCAGGGTGTCTGTCCCATTGGTATAGCTACTACTGACCACCATGCCTACTAAGTCCTGTTTCAGTTTTGGATACTTAACAGGGGATAAATGGATTTCTTGGAGCAGTGTAACATCTAGTTTTGTTCTGGTAGTAAAGTACCTTCTTTCATTTTATGAAGTGTGATAGGCCATTAACAATCAGAGTGGCAATCTTGAGGGACATAGGCACTGGTCAAACTGTGGTAACGGGGATGAAGAGATACACCTACAGTTGCCTAGTCATGGGTGATGAGGACTGAGGGATGGCAGAAGTCATCTAGGGCAAGTAGGGCAGAGAGATGGGGGTCGGGAAGGAGGGGCATAGAGGTAGAAAATTAGGGGCCAAAGAAGGACCTTTTGGCATGTGGAGCTAAAACCTGCACCAGTTGCCATCAATTTCCCTGTAGCCCTGAAAAAGAGAGGAATGGAGGTGGGTGAGGTAGGGTGGGGGTCATCAATGCAACTGTGATGTCTGTTGAGGGGGTAAAAACGAGTACACAAGGCCAGGTAAGGAGACTGTAAAAAAAAGACGGCAGAGCCTGTGGGGTGCAGCAGCAGGCCCAGCGCACGGGGAGTCATAAGGTGAGAGAGAGGGAGAGGCCCCTTATGTTCATGAGCACAAGGCCTCCCCCTGGAACCTTATCCCTGCAATGAGGGTATTCCTATCTGTGGCTCCAACATCCCAGCGGCTACCAGTGGGATGGGGTGGGCTGCAGAGAGTGAAACAATCATATCCATCATAGGTGGGCACACAAGAGTATTCCCCACAATACAGAAAGGATGGACATTATAATGAGATTGCACATATTGTCTTTGATTTGGCTGCACAGTGCTGGAATATGATATGGCTGTGGACATTGAGACGTATATATTTGTGTGTCGTGTGACTGTGGCTGGCAGAGTAGTAAGCCAGATGTTCTGACGCTCCGATGGCTACAGCCCTCAACAGTGGATGCCCACAACAAGCTGATATTCCAGAAAAGAGAGTTCGTGCGTACACGTCGTATCTGGCAAGTTTCCGAGGTCCATGCGTGATGTGCTAGTGCAGTGAAAGTAAAAAAAAAAAATTTGGGGACTTTGTAGTCCTTTTTTAATATGGATAAATAAGACTAAAAGACCCAGAATTTAAAGAAAAAAAACATGGGCTGGAGCAGCGCTTCATGCATGGACCTGAGAAACTTGACACAGCTGTAAATAAATATGTATATATATATATATATATATATATATATATATATATATATGTGTGTGTGTGTGCGGGCGAGTGCATGCATGTGCGTGTGTGTGTGTATGTACAGCTGGGTTGACATTCATGCTAGGATCAACAGTTTGCAATATCATGCTTGGAACATAATACACATGCTGTTCTAATGGAAGGAGGAACACGTTGCGCAAACCACATAGCACTTGTGTTCATACTGGATGTATCTCATTGTTCTTCCTTTCACTCCTGCTGGCACACACCAAATCTTTCTGACCTTGGCATGTAGCGGAGCAGGCAGGTAGCACATTTAGCAATATTGTGCTAGTCAGTCGAGGTAAGTAGCAGCGGAGTCTCTACAGTCCTCAGCACTCAAAAATTCAATCAGTGATCTTCAGAGCAATGCCCAACCATCTGGGCCTTGGGCCTTTAGTTAACAACACAGTTTCTAGGCATGCAGAATAGTCTCCCTCCTTCTTTCATGCAGTTCACAGCAGTGTAAGTCTTCAAGCCTGGTCCTGAACTGTGATAGGTCAGCCAGTCTTACTGTCTCTGGTGTAACCTCTGGTTGGTTAAGAACTGAAAGCAAAAGGTAAACACATTTACTTTAGTCACATGTCCAGTGTATAGCCCCATTTAAATGGCAGATGGGAGAAACCACAATACAGACAAGGACAGAAAAGGAGTGGAAGAAATGCAGTATTGAGTTTTCTAGGTCACGTTGTGTCTGTGAATAACTGGCCTAAAGGAAATTGTGTTGTTAGTTGTGTGGCCTGCACAAGTAAAAGGTCTACAATACTCCTTAATAGGAACTAATTACCCCATTGTAGTGTTTGACTCAGGATAGTGAAGCAGAACAGTCAAAGGGGATGGTGTGGGCTAGCAATCACCATTTGCTGGCACGCAAAAATAACACTCAATATATGATTGTACAGTCAGTGCTTTTTTTTAGAAAAAGGAAAAGTACATTTCTTCCACATAAATTACTAAATACTATGCATTAATTTAAAAACATCTACATTGCCAGATGGAAAATACCATGGATGACATTGCATAATCACCTTTCTCTCCCTAAAGGGGTCATAAAACATATAAGGTGAGTCTACTGGCTTAGTCAAAAGATCACGATCAACAAACCACATGTTAAAGACATCATTCAGTCACCAATATTAATTATGAGTAAATGCACTTAAGGTTAATAAAGCTATTCACTTTTGTCAATAATCATTGCCAACATTATTATCTCACTACACCATTTAAAATGAGCAAAACATGTTTGTGTACTTTTTTATAACATTCCATCAATGAAAATGGGATCATGAAATCTGCCTTTAGAAGGCATCCCATCTTGATTACATAACATACAACATAGACTTAGGCCCTCATTATGAGTGTGGCGGTCTGAATTCAAACCGCCACAATGCCTCCAGTCCCACCGGTGAGACCGGACCGGCAAGGCCGAGGTGAGCTCCTCAGGGCCGGCGGCATACCTAAGACCACCAGATGTATTATGCAGCAGCAAACTGCCAGGGTTTTCACAGTGGTCGCTCCACCACAAAAATCCTGGCAGTAATACACCTGGCAACAGGAATCCCCATTCTTGTCGATGGCACATGCATCCCCACACGTCAACACACTTACAGACACACACCCACTCATCAACACACTTTCAGCCACACAACCCCACTCATCCACACACTTGCAGACACACACACCCATTCACCCACACACTTGCGGACACACAACCCCATTCACCCACACACTTCCTGACACACAACCCCACTCGCCCACACACTTACAGGCACACCCCCCCACACTTCCTGACACCTCCCACTCAACCGCACATATAATCCAAACACCCTCACTCGACCACACGCAGACATCCAAACACCCCCAATCAATCACACGCATACATCCAAACATCCCCACTTGACCGGACACATACATCCAAACACCCCACCCAAACGCGCACAGACACGCACCCCCACTTGCTCGTACGCAAACCGACACGCATCCTCACTCGCTCGCACACAAGGCGACATGGACCCTCCACATTCCTGCACTCAAAAGCCCCCACCCTCCACATTCATACACACACCCCCACCCTCTGCATACATTCACACCCCCACCCTCCGCATTCATACACACACCCCCACCCTCTGCATATATTCATACACCCCCCACCCTACGCAGTCATACACACCCCCCACCCTCCGCATTCACATACACACACCCCCACCCTCCGCATATATTCATGAACAACCCAACCCTCCAAATACATTCACACCCCTCTACCCTCCACATTCAAACACACACCCCCACTCTCGTATACATTCACACACCCTCACCCTTCGCATACATTCAAACCCCCTCCACCACGCATCCATACAGTCACACACACATGCACACACACCCATTCTGACACACAATCAACATGCTGGCACACATGCACGCACACCCCCCCTTCCGGTTGGTCCACCTACCTGTCTGGGCCGCATAGTAGTGCACATTGAGATGTAATCCGGGAGGGGGTGGATGTTGGCGGTTCCTCCACCAATGTCGCACTGCTGTGCAAGGACCACTGTGCCATATTACTGCTCATAATATGGTGGACAGAGTCCTTCTGGCGTGGCATGCTGGCGGTGGAACTGCTTCTCACTCGTCGTCTGTCAGGCCGACGGTGTCGGATGTCTGTCTGTTTATGGGAGGAAATCCGTAGGTGCCTCGTAATACGGCGGTCTTCGGACCACCAACACTGGCGGTCTTTTGGCTCCATCTTCGACGGCGCTCTTTGCAAAAGACCGCCAAAGTCGAAAAAAGGGCCTCAGTCTCTCGGGAACACTGTACAACATGTGGCGTCTTTAAACCATTTTTAGGTCACAATAAATTGCAGAACCCAATTGTGTTTTAGACTCCTGTTGTAGTAACAATGCTGCTGGATTTTGGGCGGCAGCACCCCTAAGTATGGGGAACTGAGTCTGATCCCACAAAGTGTGACAGCTGTAGGACTAACCCTAATGGCAAGCCAGCAGCCCCTCACCAATATCACAGGTAAGAGTGATTTGTGGCAGCCGATTGCATGACACTCAGACTCCTCAGGGAAGTCGTGATCGAACTTATCGTTCCCCTTTCTCTCAGTTATACAAGTCTCATACATGCAAATACAAACAGAAGTACGATCTTGGATCAATATATATATTTTATTGCTGCGTTCTATGTAAAAAGGCATGAATTGCGATTATGAGGATAATGAAACACAGTGTTACTATAGCAGGGACCAGGAAAGTGAAACAAAGGAAGAGTTCCACCATATTGTCACAATAGTGTCCCTAATATCCCTACCTACACTACTAAGTTTCTACATGAGAGCAAGTAGCAGTGGTATCCCTAATCCACCCTTTTGGTACTGGGAAGGAAACCCAACCAACATACCTGCATTCGGAGGTGAAGAAGAGGTCTGTTAGTCTGCTGGGAGTCCTCTCACATAGACGAAGAGGAACCAAAGGCTTTCATCAAAAACTGTGAGGATGTGCAGCATGAGATGGAAAGCTGGATGGAATGTCCCCTCTACCCCTATGTAGGCAGTGTGATGTTTTATAATAACACATCTGTTCTTCTAAGAACTGCCCTGAAGTAACAACACATATTTTTCTGTGTAGGGTAGACAAGGTACCGTTTGGACCATAAATATTGTGTGCAGCCTTGGGTCAAGGACAGGATGAGAATGTTGTGCAAAGAAATGAGTAACAAATTCTGTGTGATAGGACAACTGATAAAAGAATGAAAGACATCACCACTAAAACTAAGCTCTGCTGAAATAATAAAAGGAATAAAAGCGAAATGTAACTAGGTGAGAGGGCACAAGCCTCAGGCCCAGGACTAAATAATGCACCTGTGTAAATGCTAAAATAACCTCACAACAACCACCCATGTTGGCTCAAAGATGCAGCGGTCTATAATAAAATCTTATGCCAAAATCACCTTTCCTACATTAATCACTAAAAGCAAGCTATAATATACTGAATGATATAAAATGTCCATGTCGACAAGCAAGGCAGACCAAATCTGAGCCAAATTAAAATGATAAATCTAGAATTTCCATAAGCCCGAACATCAGTTAAGGCCAAATGTCAGCAAATCAACAATAATCATGATCTTTTTAAATATCAACAAATATCATCAATTATTATTGACTCCAGGAAACACCTCACTTTGCCAGATGGTAAAGTAACCAGTTCCTTGACAAGTGAAGCGAGGGACCACTCATGTTCCATTGCTTCAACCATAGCTTCGGCCAAGGTGGCAGTTTCACATGCAGTGCCAGATGTTGTAGCACAAACAGCCACTTGAGCCACAAAGGGTGGCTCATAGAAAGCTTCTGTAGGAATCACAATCTTAATGTGCCTGTCTGCTAATGAAGCTTCATCAAGAACACCCACAGACCTGAGTCTAAAAAGGTATGCAATGCATGGTAAGACACGCGTCTGGTACATGTTGGAACGGGAACCACAAACATCGAAAGACAGGCTGCACGCAATTCAGAACCGGTCTGAATGACAAAGAGCAGTTGGACTCCAGTTCTTCCAGGAGTGGTGCTCCAAAATACTGCATCATGCTGTCATGACACAGTTGGGTTGGTGGAAGCTCCATCAGTCCTCCTTGTTGAGATGGGGCAGACATTGCGAATGAAACGTAAAAACAGCAAAATGCTGCCAATTAATGCCAAAGCAAGAGTGAATTCCCACAAAGACATTCGAAAAAATAATGTATGGCTGAAGGTATTATGCCAAATATAGAGGTGCTTACTAAACCAGACCTAGCAGCCTTAAAAACTTCTACAATCCCAGAGGTGTTAGACATGTTCAAAATGTGACCTCTCAGTACATCAAAATGTGTTGGAAAGTTTGTGTTTAAAGGGGACCATATCTCTGCGGATGACCTCACGACTGGGAGAGCAAAGGTCTCGCAGGCAGGTGTATGCACCACACGTTTTGAAACAAAAGAGCCCTTATTCTGCTCAGCTTGTCAAAATTTACATTTGAAGTAGCAATATGAGGCCAAAATTTGTGCTACTTTTATCTCTCGTGTGGAGAGGGAAATGCATATTTCTGCAACATGTAACAGTTTGGGAGACCAAACCTACATAGACATCTCGGACTCACATACCACAACAGCTGATTTCATTCAGTATCACATAGCTCCCATACGAGAGCATCTGGAATGTCGGACGAATCAAAGGGACAGGGACCCTATTCAGATAACAAGTTAAATTTGCAGCTGAAGCATTACATGCTCCGTGAAAGGACAGCTGTTTACAAATCGTTGAATGACTTACAGAAGTCTCAATTTTGCTTCCGCTAATAAATACCTCTTTCATGCCATTGAAACATTTGTATGGAAAGGGCTCCCACACCACATGGATATAACTATCTACTAACTTTTCAAATCTGCCGACAGGAATGTGCTTCAAACACAAGGTGAATTGAAGTGTTGAAATGGGCAGATTAGTAATCCCATGTAATAACCAAACTCTAAATGGTATTTCCACCACAGTGAAAGGCAATTTTTCTAACTTTTTGATGTTTAACAAAATGTATATTGCTCCTTGCTTAGCCATTATTTGCTGCTTTCGTATCAGATTAAACTCAGCAAACAATGCCCTGGAGTTGACATGTTGCCAGGGCACATAACCACTTTTCAGAACTTGTAACATCCAACCTAACTGCAAAATGGATGCGTGCTGATGCTGTCCATGTTGTAAAAATGAAATGTCATTTTGTATGATGTCAATTGCAGATGAAACAATGTTCTTTAGGGTGTAAATGTGTTTGAATAAAGTGTTCATGCCATTATCTACAACAGCTAGAGCTTTCTGTAAATGTTCCTGATCTATTTGCCTCAACTGGGCGGTGGCATTTTTTTTGTGAGAGTTTCCAAATTTCATTATACATTGCATATAAGAAGCACTCTGGGGCATATTTATACTCCGTTTGCGCCGAATTAGCGTCGTTTTTTTCGACGCAAATTCAGCGCAAAACTAACGCCATATTTATACTTTGGCGCTAGACGCATCTAGCACCAAAGTATGAGTAAAGAGCGTCATTTTTTTGCGTGAACGCCTTCCTTGCGTTAATGAGATGCAAGGTAGGTGTTCCCGTCCAAAAAAATGACTGCGCCGCAAATGCGTCGTATTTATACTCCCGGGCAAAAATCACGCCCGGGAGTTGGCGGGGCAGAAAACCCCGCATTTGCGCCACTTTTTAACGCCTGGGTCAGGGCAGGCGTTAAGGGACCTGTGGGCTCAAAATGAGGGACCCCCCCTGCCACCCTTGCCCACCCCAGGAGGACACCGAAGGATGGAGGGACCCACCCCAGGGACATTCAGGTAAGTATAATTTTTTTTTTTTTTTTTGGCATAGGGGGGCCTGATTTGTGCCCCCCTACATGCCACAATGCCCAATGACCATGCCCAGGGGACAGAAGTCCCCTGGGCATGGCCATTGGGCAAGGGGGCATGACTCCTGTCTTTACTAAGACAGGAGTCATGTAAATGGCGTCTGGGCGTCGTTTAAAATGGCGCAAATCGGGTTAAGACGATATTTTAGCGTCAACCTGACTTGCGCCATTTTTAAGACGCCCTAACGCCATTTTTCCCTACGCCGGCGCTGCCTGGTGTACGTGTTTTTTTTCCACGCACACCAGGCAGCGCCGGTCTGCTTGCGCCGGCTAACGCCATTCAATAAATACGGCGCCCGCATGGCGCTTCAGAATGGCGTTAGCCGGCGCAATAATTTTTTACGCTAAACTGCGTTAGCGCAGTTTAGCGTCAAAAAGTATAAATACGGGCCTCTGTGTGTGGTTTCTTCGACCTAAAAATAAATCTTGTAAGTCTGTGTTTTTGGACCGGACACTAAGGTGTTCTATAACGGCTGCTAGTGTGGAAGATTTCAACCATTGTTGACAAAGTTTGCCCACACTGTATGTGGTGATTATATCAGAGTGTTGTGATGATATGTAATGAGGGTAGGTCGGCTCACTCTAAAACCTCCTGTGGAGTTTACAAAATGAGCATGCCGGCCATATGTGTCCACTGGCCAAAATAACCACCCGTTTGGACCTGAAAGTTTTGAGATAAATTTTCCATTTTGGACCCACCCGTTGAGCTGTTCTTCTGTGATCTTTAAAATCTTTTGCTACTTGTCAAATGAAGCCGGTGACAGAATACTGGGCACGTTCAATTCCTTCATTTTTGTTAAGCCTAAAAAACTTGTTTGTTCTACAGTTTCATTTAAGAATATAGGGGGTCATTCTGACCCCGGCGGTCTCCGGGGCCAGGGTCGGCGGGAGCACCGCCGACAGACCGGCGGTGCCCCGCAGGGCATTCTGACCGCGGCGGTTCGGCCGCGGTCAGATGCGGGAAACCGGCGGTCTCCCGCCGGTTTCCCGCTGGTTTCCCGCTGCCCTGCAGAATCCTCCATGGCGGCGGAGTGCGCTCCGCCGCCATGGGGATTCTGACACCCCCTCCCGCCATCCTGTTCCTGGCGGGTCTCCCGCCAGGAACAGGATGGCGGTAGGGGGTGCTGCGGTGCCCCTGGGGGCCCCTGCAGTGCCCATGCCCATGGCATGGGCACTGCAGGGGCCCCCGTAAGAGGGCCCCACAAAGTATTTCAGTGTCTGCATAGCAGACACTGAAATACGCGACAGATGCCACTGCACCCGTCGCACCTTCCCACTACGCCGGCTCCATTCGGAGCCGGCGTCCTCGTGGGAAGGTAGATTTGCCCTGGGCTGGCGGGCGGCCTTTTGGCGGCCGGCCCGCCAGCCCAGGGCAAATCCCAAAATACCCTCAGCGGTCTTTAGACCGCGGAGCGGTATTTTGGTGGGGGAACATCGGCGGGCGGCGGAGAAAAGGCACCCTCTAAACAAAGCTTCCGATCCCTGGATTTGCCAATTTCTAGTTCTCCACACAGTCTTTAAGTCAATCAACGTCAAACATTACTCACAGCCTTTAATAACCAACTGAGAAACAAAGAAATCAAAATAGATTAATTTGGTACCTGTTAACAGGACATTCTGAAATTTCATAGAGGCAATTCAAAATAACAAGACTCAGCATTTATGACATCATGCCCAGAAAAATATGCACATTTTTCTAAATACGTTTTTGAACAATCACTGGCGGATTTGGACAATATTCCCATTGTGCGTAATTGTAGACATTTCTTGGGGTACTGGCTTTGTGTATAAAATGGTGTCCGTAATGAATGTAACAGGACATTTCCCCAAAATGTGCTATTGTTTGGTAAACATCTTTGCTTTCAAACACAGTATAATATTCAAGCTCAGAAAGCATAGAATCAACTGTTTTCATATCCTAATCATCAGAAACCACCCCAGGTGTTATTATCTCATTCATAGAGACTTTGAATACATATGGAATTTTGAACATTTCCGTTGGTCCAAATACATCAAATGATATTATATCCCAAACAATCCCATCAGGAATCGGTATAGCTGAAATGTTCAGTAGGGACAATTCTCTACAGACCTTATGTGAGGACAGGTGAGGCTTCAAATTGTCATCCACCAGTTCAACAGCAGAGCATTCAGGAAGGTGATGACCATGTATCAGCAGAAAGAAAACAGTGACAAAACCAATCCAAAAAGGAAGACAAGCACAGTTAACTGTACCCATAGATATTTACATGGACGAATCAGATAGTTAATTTTAAGCCAAGTGACTAGCTTATGTGCTCTTGATACAGGTGCAATTGAAGATGCGGAAGAGTTTGAAAACAAATTGTTGATGTCAGCAAAATATCCAGACGCAGTTCATGCAAGCACTGGAGCTAATGTTGGAGAAAGAGAACTAACAGATGTGTCCCTTGGTGGTTCGTAGTAAACAATTCCATCTGTTTGTGTTGAATTTGAATAATATTGCTCAGAACTTTGGACATTTCTTATTGTAGATGTAGAGACAGGTACTAATGAATGTTCATTTTCCACCCTTCCCAAGCTCAGGGAAGTCTTATCACTGTAGTGCAAATTTTGGAGCAGCACATCCTCTCTAGCAGTGAGAGGGGTTTGGGAACTGCTCAAGAGTCCTTGTGGTCTACTGAGTAGAACTGGCCACATTGTGTAACTTGACATTGTCAATTGAAACAAAGTGATTTTGATTAGAACCAGGCAGCGGTGGTAGAATGTCAGTTCTAGAAATGTGTATTTCAGGAGTGGACCCAGTGCTCGATATGCAGGGCCAAATTCCTTCTTCACAGCAATCTTTTAATGCACTAGATCCCCAACTTTTGGAACCGAGACAGTAGACAACATTGGTGAATCCCTTATTCCCCAGTTGGCGGGACATATAGATGAGTTAACATCATGGAACTGTTGTAGTTCCTGCAAGACAGTGACAGTTTCACATATGTCAAAAGGTGTGTCTGCTGCCACTGCGTCAGGACCATCAGTATTTGGTACCTACATACGTATGCCAAATCGAACCTCACATGGGGTATGCCCTCCCAAGGTCCTTCTGGTCAGATTATGAAGGGCTCTCTGGACTACATACAGGTTGCAGGTGGTTAGGCCAACTATGACACTAACCTAGTACTCTAGCTGTTAAAGATTGCTTTACCTCTCGGTTCTTCCACTACACAACAATGCTCCCCTGGGGGTGATATTGAGAAGAGAAATGTAGTTGGACCCCCATCATCACCATGGTGTCCCTGAATGCCCTGGACGTAAAGGCAGGGCCCTGGTCTGAATGGAAAGCTGCAACTGCATATGTCCCCCTCAAGACGTGAATATCTTTAATGACAGTTTGAGCGTCAGCTAATTGTTGTGGCCATACCCATAGAAATCTGGAGCAAGAGTCAACAGTGACTAATATGTATTTGTATGCACTATCAAGTGTTAGAGGATCACAGTGGTCCAGATACATAAATTGTAGTGGTTTGTTGGAAATTAGGAGGGGTATTTGCTTTGGGCGTTTAATGGTGGCTGTCTTATCTGTTAACAGATGTCACAACAAAGAACATACTGTTTAGTCTGTTTGTATAGACCTGGCCACCCATAGGGGGTCATTACAACCCTGGCGGTCGATGTTAAACTGGCGGTAAGACCGCCAACAGGCTGGCGGTCTTACTTTGGGGAATTATGACAATGGCGGTTACCGCCATGGTCATCCGCTGGTTTTCCGTTCCGCCCGCCAGGGCGGAGACGACCGCTGGGCTGGAGACCTGGGTCTCCAGCCGGCGGGCGTCACTATACTGCCGGCGGTATTTGGACCCGGCTTACTGCCGTGGATTTCCAGCAGTTTGAACCGCCATGAAATCCACGGCGGTAAGCACTATCAGTGCCAGGGAATTCCTTCCCAGGCACAGATAGGGGTCTCCCCCACCTCCCACCCCAACCCCGACTCCCTCCCCTACACCCCCACCAACCCTGCCACCCCCCAAAGGTGGCAGGGCCCCCCTCCCCACCCCGAACCCCAACAACACATAACCCATACCCACACGACACGCACGCAGGCACCACCTACACCCTACACGCACACACGCCGACATACATGCCAAAATCCACACACACAGTCAGACACGCACACCCACATTCAGACATACACGCACACATCCATACAGACATACCCACAGACATACACGCACTCATTCCCATACACACAACACCCCCGCAAGCATACACGCACTCACACACCCCCTTCACATACACACACGGACACCCCCATGCACCCACACAACACACAACACCCCCCCACCCCCCTCCCCTAACGGACGATCGACTTACCTGTTCCATCGATCCTCCGGGAGGGGACGGGAGCCATGGGGGCAGCTCCGCCGACACCACACCGCCAACAGAACACCGCCACGGCAGTGTTCTGTTGGCGTGGCGGTGGAAGTGGAGCAACCTCCACTTCCCCGCCTCCCGCCAGTATGGCTGTTTGGCGGCTCACCCTCGGTAAAAGGACAGAGAGCTGCCAACGATCATAATAGGCCGAGCGGAAAACCGCCACCACTGGCGGTCTTCCACACGGCGGTACCTCGGCGGTCTTCAAAAAAGACCGCCGAGGTTGTAATGACCCCCATAGTGTTTTTTAAATAATGTAATGGTAGGCACCACACCTTCATGGGCGGAAGCAAACCCTTCATGCACTGCTTTTATTAGATCTAAACTTTGGTCTTGGTTGGAGATCACATGAGCACCCACCCCTAGTATTGTTACAAATGCAGCATTTTGGGCACTTAAATGATAGGAATATTTGGTGGAAAATACCTTTGCCAAGGGCTTGCTGTCAGCCAAAGCTTTCACAGCAAAATTCATCCTCCCAAGAAGTAAGGTACATACAGATTGATTTCATAGATAATAGTTTTTATTACACTATAAGAATCAAAGGGGGTGATTCTAACCCTGACGGGCAGCGGAGGCCGCCCGCCAGAGTTCCCCCCTCCAGAACACCGCTCCGCGGTCATAAGACCGCTGCGGTGATTCTGGCTTTTGCACTGGGCTGGCAGGCGGCCGCCAAAAGGCCGCCCGCCAGCCCAGTGCAAAAGAGCCTTCCCACGAGGACGCCGGCTCAGAATTGAGCCGGCGGAGTGGGAAGGTGCGACGGGTGCAGTGGCACCCGTCGCGTATTTCAGTGTCTGCAAAGCAGACACTGAAATACAAAGTGGGGCCCTCTTACGGGGGCCCCTGCAGTGCCCATGCCATTGGCATGGGCACTGCAGGGGCCCCCAGGGGCCCCACGACAACCCATACCGCCATCCTGTTCCTGGCGGGAGAACCGCCAGGAACAGGATGGCGGTATGGGCTGTCAGAATCCCCATGGCGGCGCAGCGAGCTGCGCCGCCATGGAGGATTCTAAAGGGCAGCGGAAAACCGGCGGGAGACCGCCGGTTTTCCGCATCTGACCGCGGCCAAACCGCCGCGGTCAGAATGCCCTGCGGGGCACCGCCAGCCTGTTGGCGGTGCTCCCGCCAACCCTGGCCCCGGCGGTCCATGACCGCCGGGGTCAGAATGACCCCCAAAGTCTCTAGTAAATTGTTTACAAATTAAAAAAATTCATATCAGGAACAGACTCCACATATAGGCCCTCATTATGACATTGGTGGTAAATCCTGATTACTGCTGTGGTGAAGGCTGGCAACATACCGCTACAGTGGCGAATATCCGTTCGCCATATTATGACACACACACACCAATCTGACAGAATACAGCCACATACCCAAACCTGCCAGCCCAAAGGTCAGTGATAAAGTGGCAGTCCCAACACCCATACCGTTATGCCAACAAAACAACGCCCATCACATTATAACCCACGAATCACCACGGCGGATATTCCGTGGTGGTAAACCATTGGCGGTAAATACCGCTGCGCTCTGAATGGACACCCACATACAAAACAAAACTACATTGGCCAATACGAAAAACATACACCTGACACTCATACACACACCACACCCACAGCACTATAAAACACCCACCCACATCTATTTATGAATACAAATTATTGCCACCAGACTGACACCAAGACCACTGCAACAACTAGACACACCACTTACACCCATACATCCCTAACACACCCCACAACACACACCCCACCGCATTACTCAACACACTCTCACCAACACACACCACACAACACCCATTTTCCCACAAAGGCACCCCCATTTCACTGATGAGGAGTTAAGGGTCATGGAGGAAGAAATTGTCAGGGTAGAGCCACAGCTGTTTGGAGCACAGGTACAGCAGATATCCATTGCCAGGAAGATGGAGCTGTGGCGGAGAATCGTGGTCAGGGTGAACACCCTGGGACAGCACCCAAGAACAAGGGATGACATCAGGAAAAGGTGGAATGTAGGAAAGTACCATCTTGCCTGGCATGTTACCCCCATTTGTACTTGTGTGTCTGTTTGTTTTTGCCTGTGTCACTGGGATCCTGCTAGCCAGGACCCCAGTGCTCATAGTTTGTGGCCTATATGTTTTCCCTGTGTGGTGCCTAGCTGTATCACTGAGGCTCCGCTAACCAGAAACTCAGTTTTTATGCTCTCTCTGCTTTTAAAATTGTCACTGCAGGCTAGTGACTATTTTCACCAATTCTGATTGGCACACTGGAACACCCTTATAATTCCCTAGTATATGGTACTGAGGTACCCAGGGTATTGGGGTTCCAGGAGATCCCTATGGGCTGCAGCATTTCTTTTGCCACCCATAGGGAGCTCAGACAATCCTTACACAGGACTGCTACTGCAGCCTGAGTGAAATAACGTCCACGTTATTTCACAGCCATTTTACACTGCACTTAAGTAACTTATAAGTCACCTATACGTCTAACCCTCACTTAGTGAAGGTTAGATGCAAAGTTACTAAGTGTGAGGGTACCCTGGCACTAGCCAAGATGCCCCCACATTGTTCAGGGCAATTTCCCCAGACTGTGAGTGCGGGGACACCATTACACGCATGAACTACATATAGGTCAATACCTATGTGTAGCTTCACAATGGTAACTCCAAACATGGCCGTGTAACATGTCTAAGATCATGGAATTGTCCCCCCAAGCCAAATCTGGTATTGGGGTGCCAATCGCATGCAGCCCCAGGGCTCCAGCACGGCCCCCGGGTATTGCCAAACTAGCTCTCCGGGGTTTTCTCTGCAGCTACCGCTGCTGCCAACCCTCAGACAGGTTTCTGCCCTCCTGTGGTCTGGGCAGCCCAGTCCCAGGAAGGCAGAACAAAGGATTTCCTCTGAGAGAGGGTGTTACACCCTCTCCCTTTGGAAATAGGTGTGAAGGGCTGGGGAGGAGCAGCCTCCCCCAGCCTCTGGAAATGTTTTGAAGGGCACAGATGGTACCCCCCTTGCATAAGCCAGTCTACACTGGTTCAGGGAGCCACCAGACCCTGCTCTGGTGCGCAACTGGGCAAAGGAAAGGGGAGTGACCACTCCCCTGTCCATCACCACCCCAGGGGTGGTGCCCAGAGCTCCTCCAGTGTGTCCCAGACCTCTGCCATCTTGAATGCAGAGGTGTGAGGGCACAATGGGGACCTCTGAGTGGCCAGTGCCAGCAGGTGACATCAGAGACCCCTCCTGATAGGCTCTTACCTGGTTAGGTAGCCAATCCTCCTCTGAGGGCTATTTAGGGTCTCTCCTGTAGGTTCCTCTTCAGATAATGAATGCACAAGCTCACCAGAGTTCCTCTGCATCTCTCTCTTCAACTTCTGCCAAGGATCGACCACTGACTGCTCCAGGACGCCTGCAAAACAGCAACAAAGTAGCAAGAAGACTACCAGCAACATTGTAGCACCTAATCCTGCTGGCTTTCTCAATTGTTTCTTGGTGGTGCATGTTCTGGGATCTGTCTGCCTTCATCCTGCACTGGAAGCCAAGAAGAAATCTCCTGTGGGTCGATGGAATCTTCCCCCGCTACAGCAGGAACCAAACTTCTGCATCACCAGTCCTCTGGGTCCCCTCTCATCTTGACGAGCATGGTCCCTGGAACACAGGAGCTAGATTTAAGTGACCACGACAGTCAAGTGGTCCTTCTGTCCAAATTTGGTGGAGGTAAGTCCTTGCCTCCCCACACCAGACAGTAATCCTGTGTACTACATGATCTGCAGCTGCTAGGGCTTCTGTGCACTTTTGCAAGGATTCTTTTGTGCACAGCATAGCCCAGGTCCCCAGCACTCTGTCCTGCATTACTCAATTTGCTGTGTTGAGCTGTGACTTCATGGGGCCCTCTTTTGTTGTGCTGAGATGACCGCTGTGCTCAGATTTCTTTACCGCCTGTTCAAGTGCTTCTGCAGGTGCTGCCTGCTTCTGCATGGGCTCTCTCTATTGCTGGGTGCCCCCTCTGTCTCCTCCTCCAAGGGACGACCTCCTGGTCCTTCCTGGGCCCTGGCAGCACCCATTATCTTCAACCGTGACTCTTGCAGCTAGCAAGTCTTGTTTGCAATCTTTCTGTGTGGAAACAACTCTGCATCCCCAGCACACCGTGGGAAATCTTCTGACCAAAGGAAAAGTTCCTGGCACCTTCTGTTGTTGCAGAATCTTTGGCTTCTTCCACCTGGAGGCAACCCTTTTGCACCTTCATCCGGGGTTTAGTGGGCTCCTGCCCCCCCGGACACTTGCGTGACTCTTGGACTTGGTCCCCTTCCTTTGCAGGTCCTCAGGTCTAGGAATCCATCTTCAGTGCTTTGCAGTCCGTTGTTGCCTTTGCAGAATCCCCTATCTTGACTTTATTGTCTTTTTGGGGTGGTAGAGTATCTTTACTCCTACTTTTCAGGGTCTTGAGGTGGGGTATCTTGGACACCCTTAGTGTTTTCTTACACTCCCAGTGACCCTCTACACACTACACTAGGCCTGGGGTCCATTAGTGGTTCGCATTCCACTTTTGGAGTATATGGTTTGTGTTGCCCCTAGGCCTATTGTCTCCTATTGCATTCTATTGTGTTCTACATTGTTTGCATTACTTTTCTAAGTGTTCTACTTACCTGATTTTGGTTTGTGTGTATATTTTGTGTATATTACTTACCTCCTAAGGGAGTATATCCTCTGGGATACTTTTGGCATATTGTCACTAAAATAAAGTACCTTTATTTTTAGTAACTCTGAGTGTTGTGTTTCTTATGATATAGTGCTAAGTGATATAAGTGGTATGGTAGGAGCTTTGCATGTCTCCTAGTTCAGCCTAAGGTGCTCTGCTATAGCTACCTCTATCAGCCTAAGCTGCTAGAACACTACTAATCTACTAATAAGGGATTCCTGGAACTGGCACAAGGTGTAAGTACCATCAGGTATCCACTATAAGCCAGGCCAGCCTCCTACATGGAACGACCTACGGGAGAAGGTATGTTCCATAGCGGCAAGGCACCAGCTCACCATATAGAGGACTTGTGGGGAACTCCCACCTCCTCCCCCACAGATCACTGCATAAGAAGGAGCAAGTCTTGGCATTACTGCCTCCTGAGGGACTCGCTGGAGTAGCTGGATGACTGGACACTGGTGAGTCAAGATTTACTACTTATTACCCCCAATACCTGCATGCCATCTCACCCGCTCACCCTCACTCCCATCATTCCACTACATCCCACATACTGCACCTACACATATGACTAAGCCCAATGCCAAATCCTGCATACTGTACCAATGCATGGACAGACCTCCCAGCCCTGCTTAGACACCCATCACCAAAGCATTGCACAGCATAGGGAAACTAACAATCACACAATACATCACCATACACAAGCAAAAGGTGGCAGGGCAACACCAACGATAGAGGGAAAGATAGGGATGTACAATATGTCACAGACATGAAACATAATACATCACTTATATCCCCACAGGTGCCCCAGCCAATCTCAGCAGAGAGGAGGTGCCACGACAACCAGTCCCCCAACAGAAGATGCCCCCAGTGATAACAGTAACTCTGGACTTCAGGATCTGGTTCAACAACCTGGGCCATCAGGGACCACTGGACAGCGGGTCACCCCAGCCCACTCAGAGTCCACCACAGAGCCTCCCCCATCAGTATCCAACACCACAGCACCCACCCAGCGTACCCACACCTCAGTCCCCAGGACATGTCAATCAGCAGTGTGGCCACCTGGACAGGGACCCCAGGCCAAACTTCATACCCAAGACAATCAGGGACCTGTGGTCAGTGGCAGTGGGCATACCGTTCAGGGGACAGGGGCACAGGCCATAAGGGACACTGGGAGGACTGCTGTGCGCCAGGGGGAGGACAGGACCAGGGAACCGACTCTCCAGGAGGTACTCTCCAAGGTCCTGGGAGCCTACCAACATTCCAAGGACACGATGGGCCAGATCCCTGACAATGTGCAGGAGAACAGGCAGCTGCAGGAGGGACAGTATGGCAAGATCAGGGAGGACTTGCAGGCCATTAACACCACCCTGATCTCCATAGCAGGGGTTCTGGCGGACATGGCCAACATCATGATGGAGGCAACAGCACAGCAGTGGGCCTCTACCACTAGCCAGTCCATTGACCAGCCCTCCACTACTGCTGCAGATAGTGGGCAGGAGACCCCCTGCAAAAGATGAACCACCCCGCAAACGTTCCCTGCAGCCCAGACAGAAGCCAGAGACACTTGCCAAGACCACTGCCAGGAAATGAAACTCCCCTGACTGTCCCCCTTGTGTCCCACACAGTCACCTTGTCCACTTTGAGCTGCCTTTGCTCCCCTTCCTATGGCTTCTTGGACACTGGACCTGTGCCACAAACAGAATAGAACAATACCCTGGGCTTTCATCTATCATTACCCCATTCCATTGCACTTTCCCTTCAATTTCTTAGCACTACCATAAACACCCTTGAACACAAAGGGGGTCATTCTGACCCTGGCGGCCGGTGGCCGCCAGGGCCACCGACCACGGGAGCACCGCTAACAGTCTGGCGGTGCTCCCACGAGCATTCTGACCGCGGCGGTTCAGCCGCGGTCAGAAGCGGAAAGTCGGCGGTCTCCCGCCGACTTCCCGCTGCTCGGGGGAATCCTCCATGGCTGCGGAGCGCGCTCCGCAGCCATGGGGATTCTGACACCCCCTACCGCCATCCTGTTCCTGGCGGGTCTCCCGCCAGGAACAGGATGGCGGTAGGGGGTGCCTCGGGGCCCCTGGGGGCCCCTGCAGTGCCCATGCCAATGGCATGGGCACTGCAGGGGCCCCCGTAAGAGGGCCCCACTGTGTATTTCAGTGTCTGCAATGCAGACACTGAAATACGCGACGGGTGCAAACTGCACCCGTCGCACCCCTGCAACTACGCCGGCTCAATTCTGAGCCGGCGTCCTCGTTGCAGGGGCATTTCCTCTGGGCCGGCGGGCGCTCTTTTGGAGAGCGCCCGCCGGCCCAGAGGAAATGTCTGAATGGCCGCCGCGGTCTTTTGACCGCGGTGCGGTCATTTGGCAGCTCCCTCCAGCCCCAAAGTGACTACTATTGTTTCATGTTTTGATAATGTGCATTTATAGAGACAGTCACATCTAGTGCAAAATAACTGAACACTATGAGAGCATAGAAATAAGGACCTGTTGCTGTCTGTAGTCAGCACATTAGTGCACAGTTGTTCTATCACCAACACCTGTAAAATGACAAGCCATAGGTGACAGTAAGTTGAGATGCAAAGGAAGTTAATGCCATCATGCTACAGCCACACCGAATACACCAATAGTCATAGGAATGAACAGTTGCTCTGTCTCACCTGTGTTTCATTGGAAGTATTGACGGATAACCGATGTTCTGTTGTCTTCATCCTCATCCTCATCCTCAACCTCTTCATCCTCACTGTCCTCAGGGTCTACTGCTGCTACAGGGGCATCTGCAGTCTCCTCCTCCTACAGCAAGGGTTCATGTCATCTGAGGGGCAGGTTGTGCAACATGCAGCATGCCACCACTATCTGGCAGACCTTCTCGGGTGAGTAGCACAGGGATCCACCTGTCAGATGGAGGCACCTAAACCTGGCCTTCAGGAGCCCGAAGGTCCTCTCGATGATCTGTCTGGTTCGCCCATGTGCCCCATTATAACACTCCTCTCCCCATGTCCTGACATTCCTCGCAGGGGTCAGCAGCCACAATAGGTTTGGGTAGCCATAGTCACCTGCAAGTATTGAGAAACCACATTTAGCCTCACACAATGATATGGGGATGACACCTGAAGGCATAGACTAACATACAGTGGATGGGTACCAAGGCTCACCTATTAACCACACCCTGTGGCTCTGTAGTTGAGCCATTACATTTGAGATGCTGTTATTCCTCAGTACAAAGGTATAATGCACTGACCCAGGATAGTTAGCATTGATGTGGGGGGTGTACTGGTCCTCCAGGCACACCATTTGCACATTCAGTGAGTGGAAACTCTTACGATTCCTGAACACCTGTTCATTCTGGCGGGAGGGGGACAAACGCAAAATGTGTCCCGTCAATTGCCCCAATAATATTGGGGATATGTCCCATTGCATGGAAGATTTGGCCTCCACAATGGCCAGATCTTCCACCTGGGGGAAAGAAATGTAGCTGCACATGTGTTTTACCAGGGCAGACAACACTCTGGTCAGCACTATTGAGAACATTGGATGTGACATTCCTGCTGCCAAGCCCACTGTCACTTGGAAAGAACCTGTTGCCAAAAAATAGAACACTGATAGCACTTGCACAAGAGGGGGGATCCCAGTGGGCTGAAGGATAGCAGATATCATGTCAGGCTCCAATTGGGCACACAGCTCTGTGATTGTGGCCCTGTCCAGTCTATAGGTGAGTATAATGTGCCTGTCCTCCAGTGTAGCCAAGTCCACAAGGGGTCTATACACGGGGGTATGTCTCCACCTCCTGTTCATCCACAGCAGTAGGTATCTAAGGGACACAAGAGTGAGAAGGCTGTCACAATTTGAACAATGGAACCACAACTTCAGTGTACATGGTGTATTTATGATATGGGACAGTGGGAATGGCGAGGTATGTGCTAACCTAGTCTGTGACTCAGTTAATGTGAATATGACCGTTGTCCCTGCCCCTGAAATGGCAACCGCCTGTCCTCTATGTAGGGCTCTATGGAGTATAGTGGCTAATGGGGATCTGCCTCTGCGGTGACGGTGTAAACCACTGCGGACGTGTCCGCCATTTTCTGATTACTCACTTGTTTTCTGACCTTCAACAGGAGAACACCTACACTGCATGAGCTGCTGTGACCTGTGTTTGGAACCCACCATGGCCTGTGTGACCGGGGAAAGGGCCCCTGCCTTCACTCCGGAGGAGTTGGAGAGACTGGTGGATGGGGTCCTACCCCACTACGGACTGCTGTATGGGCCTCCAGACCAACAGGTAAGTACACATTGGGCACGATGCATGTGGGAAGGATGCATGGAGATGTGTGTGCAAGCATCGTGTCATTGTGGGGCAGGGGGAAATGTCTTGTGGTGGTGTGCATGGTGTGCACTGGGCGATGTGTGTGCCAATGGTGATGGAAACGGGATTGGTGGGCCATATGTGTGATAGGCTAGTTTGTTTAATGGTGTTCTCCTGTCTGTATTACCTCTGCAGGTCAGCGCCCATCAAAAGAAGGGATTATGGTGTGCCATCACCAAGGACATGCGGACCCTGGGGGTCCATGTCAGGCAGAGCACCCACTGTTTTAAACGGTGGGAGGATCTGAGACGCTGGGCAGGGAAGACTGCGGAGGCCCAGCTGGGGATGGCCTCCCAATGAGGAAGGGGTGCCCGTCGGAACCTGACTCCCTGATGGCCTGCATACTGGCAGGGGCCTACCCAGAGTTGGATGGGCGTTTGAGGGAATCACAGTAAGGGTGTAAGTACAGTGGGTATTATTCTAAAATTTGGTGGGTGGGGTGGGATCCGGGTGGTGGATGTGAGTTAGTGGGTGCCCCTAAGGCCAGGCCAGACATTGCAATGTGGGTCAATTCTACGGTAATGGGTGTATGGCAAATGCAGGTAACCTAGCTTGTTAGCATTCCATTTCAGGCAGGCTTTGTGGGTGCCAGAAGGGGTGCAGTTGGTGGTGTGTGGACCTTATCTTGCCTTAGCATATAGACAAATCACTGGCAGTGAAATGCATAGTGCTTAAGCCTGATCCCTGTGTGTGATGGTGTTGTGTATGCTAACGGAGGTGTTGGTGCAGTAACTGACATAGGCCCTCATTTTGACCCTGGCGGTTTGAAACCGCCAGGTCAGAGGGCCGCGGAAGCACCGCCAACAGGCTGGTGGTGCTTCATGGGCAATTCTGACCGCGGCGGTAAAGCCGCGGTCAGAAAAGGGCAACCAGCGGTTTCCCGCCGGTTTACCCCTGCCCAAGGGAATCCTCCATGGCGGCGCTACTTGCAGCGCCACCATGGGGATTCCGACCCCCTTCCCGCCAGCCTGTTCCTGGCGGTTTACACTGCCAGGAAGAGGCTGGCGGGAACGGGTGTCGTGGGGCCCCTGGGGGCCCCTGCACTGCCCATGCCAATGGCATGGGCAGTGCAGGAGCCCCCTAACAGGGCCCCATAATGATTTTCAGTGTCTGGCTTGCAGACACTGAAAATCGCGACGGGTGCAACTGCACCCGTCGCACCCCTGCAAATCCGCCGGCTCCATTCGGAGCCGGCTTCCTCTTTGCAGGGGCTTTCCCGCTGGGCCGGCGGGGGATCTTCTTGAGATCGCCCGCCGGCCCAGCGGGAAAGTTGGAATCACCGCTGCGGTCACTTGACCGCGGTGCGGTGTTTGGGCGGTTTCCGCCCGGCGGGCGGCGCCCGCCGCCCGCCGGGGTCGGAATGACCCCCATAGTGTTTCCTTTTTCTCTCTCCCCCCTTTTTTGTTCTGTCATCCTGTCCATGTGTGCATTAGCATAATCTGGTGAAGGAGCAGGGGCACCAGCGACAGAGGGAGCTGCATCCCACAGGTCCCTGGAGGCAGAGTCCGCCGAGGGAACCAGTGGGTCAGAGGGCGAGGGGAGCACCACAGCAGAGACAAGAGGTGAAAACAGACTCAGATACCTCTTCTGATGGGAGCTCCCTAGTGGTGGCAGACACCTCAGTGACCACCCCAGCTGCAGGTACAGCCGCCAACCTCTGCGACCCTCTGTACCAGCCTCCCAGTAGCCCCCTGCGAGTTGCCCGTGCCCGCTCACCCAGGAGGGTGGGCATCTCCTTTGCCCCAGGCACCTCAGACCATGCCCGAGAGAGCCCTGCTGCTCTGAGTGAGGAGGCTATTGACCTCCCTAGATCCATCTCTGTAGGGCTATCAACCATTGTGAATGCAATCCAGGGGCTGGCATCCCAGATGCAACAATGCAATGCATTCCTGGAGGGCATTCATGGTCGATTGGCTGCACAACAGAGATCGATTCAGGCTCTGGCCTCCTCTCTGATGGCAGCTATTGTCCCAGTTTCTACCGTCCCCCCTCCAACTAGCACTTTCCAGTCCGAGTCTCCTCAACCCCAACCCATCCCATGCACACATACTGACGAGCATGCACACAAGGCAACATCCAAGAGTGGCACAGGCAAACACAGGCACCACACTTCATCCCACAAGCACTCAAGCAAACACCAGACAGTTGCAACCATAACCACATCCACTGCCTCCACTGTCTCCCCCTCCTCCTCCTCCTCCACCTCCCTTCCAGTCATGTCCACACTCACACCTGCATGCACTGTACCAACATCCACCACCAGCATCACCACACCAAGCAGCACACACACCTCACTAGCAGACACCTCAACAACATCCATGCATGCCCCCTGTGCCCTTTCCCACCCTGTCTGTCCCCCCTCCTAAAGGACACAAACATAAGCACTCACACACCATCCACCTCACATCAGCATACTACCCATGCACCTGCACCCAAATCCAGCAGACATACACCTCCTACAACCACTCCCTTAACTTCCACTCCCATCCCTCCACCCTCCTCCTGTCCCACCGTCCCTAAGAAGCTTGCCCAACTTGACCTCTTCCCTCCCCCTCCACCCACCGTCCTGACTGTAAGAGCAGGGTCCCAACGTCCCAGCCGAGCACCTCAGCCAAACAGTCCACGCGGGCAGTGGTGGCACCACCTAGTCGTGGTGGAAAGTCAGTGAAGGATCCCACTCCACCAGCCAAGAAGGGGAAGGATCCCACACCTTTAGCCAAGAAGGGGAAGGATCCCTCACCTCCTCCCATGAAGGGGAAGGAGCCTGCGCCTCCTGCTTTGAAGGGTAAGAAGCCCTCGAATCCTGCCCAGAAGGCTAAGGAACACGTACAACCTGCCATAAAGGGGAAGAAGCCATCAACCCCTGCCAGGAAGGGTAAGGATTCCACACCCAATGTCATGGAGATGAGGAAGTCCTCTACTCCAGCGGTGGCTGTCAGGGTGACACCTCCACCACCACCAGTGGTCACGGGGCCCCCACCGCCAGCTGAGGAGATGCAGCCATCACCACCTGCAGAGGCTGCCCAGGAGGCACCTCCATCTTCCACCATCGTGTAGCCATCACCACCAGCGGAAGCCATGTAGGCCACCCTCCAGGGGCTGCTGTATGAGGGGCCCCTCCAGAACCAGTGGGCAAGTCACCCACTTGAGAGACTGTGAGCTTGCACTTCCCAGGACAGAGAATGGGGCATGGAGACCCCTCCAGAACCAGTGGGCAAGTCACCCACCTGAGAGACTGTGGCCTTGCACCCCCCAACAGAGAGAAATGGGCATGGAGCCCCCTCCAGAACTAGTGGGCAACTCACCCACCTGAGAGACTGTGGCCATGCACTCTCTAGGACAGAGAAATGGGCATGGAGCCCTCTCCAGAACCAGTAGGCAACTCACCAACCTGAGAGACTGTGGCAATGCACTCCCCAGCAGAGAGAAATGGACATGAAGCCCCCTCCAGAATCAGTTGGCAACTCACCCACTCCAGAGACTGTGGCCTTGCACTCCCCAGCAGTGAGACGTGCATGGAGCTCCCTTCAGAACCAGTGGGCTTGTTCCCTTCTTCAGATGAGGTACCCCCCACCCCCCTGAGGTACCTGCCCACTTGCAATACGAAACGCCTGCAAAGTTTTATCCAGATGAAGTCAGGATTGAAGATGGGCTTTGGACTGTATCCTGTGGCCATGTGGGCCCCTTTGAACATTGGACTGGGCAGTGTCCCTTTGTGTACATTTGTACATATCTGTTTCACAGATAATTCGATTATTTATTAGCTGTTGATATCAATACATTCACCTTGGTGTTTTCCTGTTGTCTTTGCATTATTCTGCCGTGTATTGGGTGCAAATTGTTTTTCGTGTCCAGCATGTTGTGTGTGTGTGTTGGGCGTGTGTCGTGCATGTGCGTGTCACTCTCGTTTTCCTCCCTTCCTCCCTTGTGTGCTAGGTGGCTATACTCACCGTCGCTGTCTTTGTCTGCATTGGTGTTCCAGGTGGAGCATAACGTAGAAGATCATTGGAAAAACTTGCAGTTCGGGTTCCATGGCGGCGTTGTTCTTCCCTGTGTCTCCGATGGTAAGTCTTTTCTCTTCTGTGATGGTTTCCGTCAGGCTTTTAATGGTGTTGGTACCACCCCGGAAAACATGGCGGATTGTAGTGTCTTAATATGGTAGGCGGTACTTTGTCTTCCGCTTGGCTGTTGACGGATACCGCCGTGGTGAGTGTTGTTTCCGCCCTGGCAGTTGGTGTGGTACATTAGCTATGGGAGTTATCACCGCCATGGTCATAATTTGATGGTAGTTACCACCAGCTTGTTGGTGGTATTACCACCACTTTATCACTCACCACCAGGGTCATAATGATGGCCATAATGTCCAAGGTTAACATACATTTTTTAAAATAAAAAAAGGTGCTCCGACAAAGTGACGGTGCAGTGCAAAAGTGAGTAAGCACCAGTGTTATTAACAAATATGTACACAGAAATGTGGCTGTCAAATGATACCTTGTTCAAGTAATGCAGCATCCATTATCTGCATATCAACAGCTATGTATTTATCAACAGACCACATTAGATTATTCTCCACGTTTCGACCGCAGTGGTAGATCAATTACCAACGGGTCATCATCAGGACCAAGAAATACAATAGGAAGCACCAACAAGGCTCTACATGAATAACTAACCTCAGAGTCATAGTGGATAACAACAATCAATGGTTTCTATGTCACCATATGTACCGTATAATAAAAAGGAAACAATTTTCAATAAAATCAGTCTGTATGTACCTTACCTCTTGGGTGTCAGGAATCCCTAAGGTGTCTCCTGTGTTATCTGTCAGCATCCCCAGGGATTAGGGTTAAATCATATCTCTGTTCTTGGTTAAACCTTCATGTTTATAAGTAAACATAATGCAATGTGTTACACAATTGGTTTCATCAAGGCTTGTTTTACCAATGCTTTTTTGCTAATGTGAGCAGGTGTAGACATCTGCTTCTAATTGGGTGTGGTATAGACATGTGCTTCTAATTGGGTGTGGTGACTCATCCACATGTGGAAACTCAACTGCTTTCCTGATTGGCTATAAATAGCAGAGTGAAGCATGCCTCCCTGCTTGGCTTTGTTTTGCTTCCTGATCTCAGCATCTGATTTGGCAGTCCAGCCCCTGCTGTCAGCCTCAAATTCAGGACTTTTGAGGCAATTGTTTTCTTCGTTCCTGTACCAGCTGACACCAGGCATTCCTCCAGAACTCCGGTAAAGACTGCAGCTAAGTGACTAGTATTCTCCAGGGAGTTTGTTCTTTGAGCGCCGTGCTTTCCTAGAACAGCTGGTGTATTTCAGACCTCGTATTTTGGCAGAGTGCTTACCTTGAAGAGACAAATGCATTTCTGAACATTCTACATTATTATTGGAGTTACTTGCCTAAATGTGCTTCAGGAAATCTGCTTGAGCTCAAGTACTACACAAAGTGACAGTGCAATTTTAAAAGAGCATTTACGTGACTTTTCTTTCTCTTGGATTTAAGTTGTGTCATTCATGCCTGTGTTTCAGGTTTGAGGAATTTGCTTTTGAAGGGTTTTTCACACACACAGTGAAACCAAACCAAACTGTGCCACCATAACTATTTAAACCCAGAGTGGACATTTTTATTTCTTGGATTGTTTTTGTTCTTTTTAGTTTAACCCTATGCATGCAGGAAAGTTATATGTGATATAAATAATGTCCTTGTTTGTCTTTCTTGTGCATGATAACTGCAACCACAGTTCTAATTGTAGTGTGCAATAGTGAATCTCTGTGAAGCCAGCCCTAGTGTTGCAGTACTTATTATTATGGTACTCAGTTTGGGTTTTTGGTAATGCAGTGTTAGTAATTGTGGCAACAGTTATTATTATCCAAGAAAAGTGCTGGAGCATCCCGGTGTTCTTCTACCGCTCCCGTGCCCATATCAGAAAGAGAGATTCAGTTTCAAGGAAGCTGAGTGCACTAACTCTACTATCACTCTGTCAACAACGACCTGCCCCCCGAAGATACAGGGTGCCTGGCTGGACCGGCAAGACGTGGCAGTGTTTTGTCTCTTTCTCTTCCACTCCCCCTTCCCTTTTGGGACACCTGCGGGAGTTTCTGGGTCCACCAGGAAGTGCTGAGAGGTGTTCCAGGAGGTCGGGGGCATACCATTTCAGGTGAGTGGCAACGTCTTGACATTGTGAAGGTGAATTTTGCCATGGACGTCAAGGCTGACACTTCCCCCACACAGACCATTTTTTTGTTCATAAATCTATTTACCCGGACCCACTGGTTACAGGGTTTTTCCCTTTGTTTTGCTATAGAAGCTTTCACAGCTGCCAGTGTTTCATCATGCAACCTCATCTTGGAATGAATAATCACAGCAACAGAAGCTGTGTCTACTACTGACTTGGCTGCCTCATAACCCCAATGTTACCTGCAGCGTGCATTCCTACACGTTGATGGCCCATTGCATGTAGTACACGGATATTTGGTAGCATCTCTTGAAGATCTTCTACCTTCCCCCACAGGAGTCTATATTTGATGGTGTTCCCTTTTGAATATCTGAACCCATTCTGGTGCCAGTAGTACAGATGTTTATTAAAGGACTGGATACCATAATATGAATCACACACAATCAGTGTTAAGGCATCAGGATTCGTGTGTTCCACGAACAGTAATCGAGCCTTATGTTCTGCCTATTGTGCAGTGCAGTCCCCTAAGTTCTGCAAGTATGTTTTTTGGGGGTGGAACTTGCCATCCCTCATTGATCCACTCACAGCTGCGCAAGCAGTGGATTATTGTTGTTTTGTGCCTACTGATGGTTGTGCCGAACCATCGGGGGAAATAATCATTTGATATTGATCAAGAGGCACAAAGTTTGTTGGTGTTGGGTATTCAAATCCAAATTCAAGGAACTCTTGTGTCTGAAGTTTTGGATCAAAACATAATCAGTGATAGTCAGAGAGGCGGCCCATTGAATCCAGCATGGATGAAATGCTCTTGCATTTGGAACGTAGGGCAGGTATTGTTCTCACAAAAACAATTTGTTTCCCCTGGGCTGGAGGTCTCTCTTTTATGAGAGCCATCTGAACAGCAGTCAGAATTAATTTTCTCAGTGGGAGCAAAGTGTTGTTCATCTGTTGAATACAAATGTGATTTGTTTGCTATAGGGATGGTATCACCTTCATTGTATTTTATATAGGTGAACCCAGTGGCACCAGCGATTACTCTGATGACCAAGTTTGTTTAGCTATCATGTGTCTAAGTGTTTTACTTCAAATATGTCCTGTTCTAATGCTCCAAGAATGCACGTGTTCAACAGGTACTTTAAACATCTGGACATATCAAGTAATAAAGTGCTTTTATGAATTGTGCATACTCTGGAATGTATGTTATACCAAAATTGAAAAAGCCCAGTAATTATTGTAAATTTTTGATGGTGTTTGGTGGTTGTAATTGCGCATACATTTCTAGAAAGTGGGGCACCAGGCTCTTTCCTTCATCTGATAACTCATATCCTAAAAACATGACACTGAGAAAGGCAATTTTTGCTTTCTTGAATTTAAATTTGTAGCATATTTCAACAAAACCCACCACAATGCAGTCTACTGATCTTAGGTGTGTGACCAGGTTGTCATCTGTTAGGTAGATGTCATCTACCAAGGACAACACCTCAGGGTCGATGTCATGTAGTATGGATCTTACACATGCTGACAACAGTCCAGGACTGATATTATACCCTTGTGGGAATCGTCAAAATTTCCCTTGCAAGCCTAATATCCAAAAGGAGGTCAAATTGCTGCTTTCAGGTGCTATATTTTGGCAGAAAAAAGCATTGGAAATATATAAGGGTGTTTTGTACTTTTTGCTGTGTTGTGTGCATTTTGTATAACAAATGTGCGTGTGTGACTGTTTAAGTGTCTGTAATATAAGACTATTCTATATGAATGGTCCAGCTTAGCTATGGGGAACAAAGGGTTGCTCATTGGTGATATGCAGGGTTCTGTTACACCCTGGTGCTCAAGTTGTGTGAGTATTCCTCTCACTGGTGCTTTACCTCATGTTTAATGGGGTATTGTGGCTGTAGAAGTCGTGTTGATCTTACCAGTATTATGTGGTAGGGTGAGTCTTTGTCCCATCCTATATGGTTGTGATATATCTCTGAGGCTTAGGCTAATGCCCAATCTACTGCATACGCCTGTTTTAATTCTTCAGGAACAAGGACTGAGAAAGATGGCATAATGACATCTTTCCCTAGTAGGAGTTTACGGACGAACTCTGGTGACCAATTGTTTCCTGTCAATAGGTTGTCATCACATAACATACAGTTTTCCGAAAATGTAACTTTATTTGTGCGCTCTATGTCTCCCTCAACTTGTATTTTCACTTTATAAACCCTCTCTTGGGGAAGACTCACAAGTCTGCAGTTTCGACTTCTAAAAATACATTAGTTGCTGTCATCTCAGAAGCTTTTGAAGATTCCGGTGAACTATTGTGACTTGTGCTGCACTGTCCAGCAGAGTCAGTGCCCACGTCCTGTTCTTCGGTACAGTTCTCATTATGTGTGGCATTTCTAATCATAGTTGTTGCCACCTTTTTCTTTTTAAATTGTACTTTCTGTTGTGAAAGTTTCTCTTCTTTTTTATGGAAGGTTCAGTTGAGCGTTGTGAATCTTTTCTTGGATTCACATTCTTGTTTCATTGTTCAGAACACCTGCCTCTCTCACTGCCTTAACCCAGTGAGTCCTAAAAGGAATGATAATGGAGTGTATCAATATATTGATATCTATCAGGAGTTTTTAAACTATCCCTAGTTCTCAAATTATAGCATTTCTCAGAGGTCCCTGAACGTGGAAATTCACCTCTTTGTTTTACATTGTGCTTATTTTGTTTTTGTTTATCCAGCATTTTTTAGAAATCTCTACTCCTTGCTTGGTAGAATCCTTATTGGATTTACCTTGTAGCTGTGGTTTACTTGATCTGGCCCCCAGACCATCAAGGCCAATAGTAGAATAGGTCTCAGCTATAATCTTTCATAGCTCACACTCCTGATCCTGTACGGAAACATCCCAGAGCCTCTGACGTACTACATTACTGCTTCCCCTTTAAGGTTACTTATAGTGATTTGGGGATGCTGTGTCAAATTGCCCATTAACTACATCCCCAGATATAGGGCCTGGGGAGCCCCATATTCATCCTGAATTTGTTTTAACATTTCCAGAAGATTTGCAAGTGTGGGTGTACCATGTGCGGTAGTATAGAGTCCAGCAAACACTGCATCCCAAGTGGTGCAGTTGTTCACTGAGGGAACCATCCCAAGTGGCAAGCACATTATGAGAATTCTTTGTTAATCTTAGGGTCCTGTATGGGGAAATATCACTTCCATTGCACTGGATTTGTATGCTAACCAAAACGGAATCTTTTCACATTTGGTGGGTACTTTACCCATAATTGAATGCACAGTAGCACAGTAGCAGGATTAATAGATGCTGTGGCCACGTGGTTGTGCTGAAGGAGCCCTTGCTGGGGCGGTATTCAAAATCCACATTAGAAATTGTATTAATCAACTATAGTTCTCTACTAAATTAGGGTATAGGTGGCTTACATCAGCTACCACCATTGTACCTATGTTAGGATGTGGTGTAGGTAGCCATCTCTGGCCATGTATGTCCGTCATTACTTAAAGGACCTAGTCTGACATCCTGTGGAATATGGGGCAGGGCTCCATTAAACTTGATGTGACAGTGGTATTTCTAAGTACACATATCGTCTGTATTATAACCTCCCCTTCCTCATCTGAGAGGCCATTATTTAATAGATGTGTTGAGAGAGCGAGTCTAATATTTGCTGCAATTATGACCCTGTTTTAGCCTGCCATCTTTTAAAATGCAATTGAATTGTTCAGAGACATAAACACCAACGGGGGAATCCTTTTAAAAGTTCAAGCTTGAACAACCTACAGTGTCAAATAGGTACTAACTATCAGCTGAGAAGGATATTCATTGATACCACAGACTTCTCCGTATAAGGTAGTTAGGGTGCCTTTGCATGAAATGAGACAGAGATACTTGGGAGATCAGTAAAATCAGTGACTAATCAACATTGATGGTGCCATGTTGTAGACTCTCATTTGAGTAACAAGACAGATGGATTTTGGTCAGCAGCACCACCAAGTATGGGGGACTGAGTCTGATCCCACACCGTATGACGGCTGTCGGCCTAACCCTTCCGGCTAGCTAGCAGCACCTCACCAATACCAAAGGTAAGAGTGATTTATGGCACCTTATCTCAAGACACTCAGACTTCTCAGGAAAGCTGTGGTAGAACAGATCCTACCCCTTTCGTTCAGTTATACCAGTCTCATACATGCAAAGACAAACAGAAAGAGGATCTTGATTTAATATATAGTTTATAGGAGCAACTGAGTTCTACATAAAAAAGACATGAATTATGAGGATAAGGAAGCACAGCGTTATTACAGCAGTGACTAGGAAAGTGAAACACAGGAAGAGTCCCATCATATTGTCACAATAGTGTCTTTAATATCCCTACCTACACTACTAAGTTTCTACATGAGTGCAAGTAGCAGTGGTAGGCCTAATCCACCCTTTGGGTCCCAGGAAGGAAGCCCAACCCCCACACCTGTGTTCAGAGGTAAAAGAAGAGGTCTGTTAGTCTGCTGCAAGACCTCCCATATAGGCAAAGAGGAGCCAAAGGTTTCAGCAGAAACTGCAACAACATGCAGAATGCAAGCTGGCTAGAATGTCCCCTAAACCCTGGTGTGGGCAGTGTGATGTTTTATAATAACATATCTGTTATTCTTAGAGTGGTCCTGACATGACAACACATATTTGTCTGTGTAGGGTAGACAAGGTACTCTTTAAACTGGCAATACCCTGTGTTATCACGCATAGCCTTGGGGTGAGCACAGGTTGAGAACGTCATGCAAAGAAATGAATAACAAATTCTGCATGGAAAGGCAACTGATAAAATAATGAAAAAACTTTCGACCAAAATGAACCTTTGCTAAAATAATGAAAGGAATAAAAGCAAAATGTAATTAGTTGAGCTGGCACTGGCCTGCGGCCCAGGACTAAATAATGTGCC
Organism: Pleurodeles waltl; assembly: GCF_031143425.1. Classification (NCBI taxonomy): domain Eukaryota; kingdom Metazoa; phylum Chordata; class Amphibia; order Caudata; family Salamandridae; genus Pleurodeles; species Pleurodeles waltl. The sequence continues at coordinate 740,844,737 of NC_090439.1, read as the reverse complement.
TGTGTAAATGCTAAAATAACCTCACAACAATTGCAACATGGTGATACATTAGTTAGCGAATACTATGACCAGGAATGTTATGCGAAAATGGGTTGTTGGATGGGATGAAGTAAATCCTGTTCAAGCAACAGCCACAAACCCCATCAGGGTGAGCCACAAAGTTCACTAAATCAACCTGTGCTTAACCCTCTGGAAGCTTGCCAGAAAAGCAGTCAGGTGTTACTTAGAGGAAATGTGTAAACTATTTATGCAGTACACAAACAATAAAACAGTGAAAAAACAACACCAGGAAAATCCCACACCAACTTAGAAAAGTAAAGTAAAATGTAATAAATTATTTGACACCAATATGCAAACAATTCAATCAGTAGAACAAGTTTACGTTTTTACTAAAATTCAGTGCTTAAAAGATCATAGCGCCAATCTTAGTTGCTCAACACCAAGTCAAAGTCGAAAAATATGACCGATCATGAAAGAGTAAGGATCAATTACAAAGAATGGATTTGGCCATATCATCCCTTACCTTTGGATTTAGAAGAAACTTTGAAGAAAAAGTTCTGAGAAGGCAAAGTATTGCAGGGCACAGCTACAGTAGGTTTCTCAGTTGGGAGCCAAATGAAAAAGAACAGATGATGTATTAAATGCTAAACAATGTCAAACAGTCAGTCCTGGTCCCAGATCCAGGCCTAAATCTGTAGTTTTTGTTGCTCGCCATCATGGGACTGGTTTCGGGATATCACCCCTCATCAGCCAGACTAGCTTGGATCTTATGGCATACCAAGCACGGGACCCAGATCTGGGCATACCCCTCCCTCTTGCGGCAACAAATGCAAAAAGAACAGATGATGGACTGAATGCTGAACACTGACAAAGATTCACCCCCAGTCACAGATCTGGGCCTAAATCCATTGTTTCTTTTTGCTCTGCTCACCACGCCATTCCATTTTGGACCCAGCCATATGCAAATCAGTCTTGACCCTGCTTCCCATTGTAACAGTCCCGCCTGAACTGCCAGGCCAGGTCCTCCTTGGACCAGAAACAATCACCCTGGGACCAGTTTCATTAGCCAAGCTAGGTTGAGTCTGCTGGTGTGTTGTTGTGGGGGAGCCACGAGACAAAATTGCAGGGAAGGTTTCTACGTTCAGACTTAGTCACTTTTTTAGAAGTCAAAATTCTTCAGCAAGATGAAGCTGGAAGCTGTCCTCAACAGGAGTTTCATGAAGCCGAATGCCCCATCGCCGATAGGCCACTGAACATGATTTGCTGCTGTGGAGAAGCAGGTAGTGGGTACTGCAGTGAAGTCAGGCTGATTGGTGGTGCAACTTGTGCAAGTAGATGAACACATTGGTCCCGGTCTTCCCTTGCTTTTTCAGAGCAGTTTTCAGCCAACAATGTTCTATGTCTAAAATTTAGGATTTGGTGCACCTTTAGCACTACCACCAGTGGCCCAGAACAGGAAGGGCACCACTTGGGAGGTTAGGACTTACTCAGGCTGTGTCCAGTGCAAGTTCAAGATGTACAAAGCCATTTCTATCCCTGAGGCTCTGAAAAGGAGGCCAGACAACTAGCCCTTGTTGTCACTCTGGTAGTCTTGGGTGCAAGTGATGAAGCAGGGCTCAAGCAGCAGGGCAGGCCTCTGAGGGTTCAATGCAAGTTCCAGGTGCAGCAAAGTCTTTTCATGGGGTACACAGCAGGACTCTGAGAATCCTTCTGTAGTTCAAGAATGTGAACTAAGAGTGGGTAAAAGAGTTCCCTTTTAATACATGGTGCCTCCTTTGAATTGTCTAGAGAATTCCCTTTAAAGTGCTTGAAGTTTCCTGACTCTTCTGCCCTGGCTCCAAGCTGACAGCATGAACAATGCAGTGGTGACCAGTCCTATTAATTTGCAAGTGGGACTGTCGGATTTTAAAATTCATAAATCCAGTTCTACTGATTGGGTTTTTGTCATTTTGGTGTCAAGTAAATTATTACAATTTACTCTATTTTTCTAAATTGATGTGGGAATTTTCTTGTGTTGTGTTTGCACTTCATTAGTTTGTGTAATGCAAAAATACTTTAAACATTACCTCTAAGTTAAGCTTGACTGCTTTTGTGCCAAGCTACCAAAGGGTTGAGCACAGATTAATTTAGTCACTTTTGTGGTTCACCCTGAAAGGATTAAATAGGGAACATCAAATACAAAAACTTGTGGGGGAGGGTCGCAATTCTTAAGGACAGACTACCAATAGCTCATGTAATCCATACATTGGGTCATCAATGTGTAGAGGTACACATTATAGGAAATACGTTGGCTTATGAAGCTTCCAAATTTGCAGTAGCTATGGCTTCTGTTGCTGCAATTACTTGTTCTCATGCAAGATTGGGTAATGAGACATTGGCTGCTGTGAAAGCTTCAGGCAATGGGAAGCCTTTACCAAAAGCATACGCTGCTAAATATACCTACTACCTCAGTGTCCAAAATATTGCATTCACAACTATCCCAGGGGGTGGGTGACTGTGTGATCCCCAACCAAGATCAGCATTCTGAGCTCATTAAAGCTGCACATGAGGGTGTTGCTTCTGTCCATGCTGGTGTGGCGGCTACTATCCCCCTGCTAAAAAAATGCTATTGGTGGCCAGTCTATACAAACAAACCAAACAGTTTGTCCTTTGTTGTGATGTCTGTCAACAAATCACAGGGTCTACCATCAAATGCCCACCACAAACACCCCTCCTAGTGTCCAACAAACCTATACAAAGTGTGTACCTGGACCATTGCAGTCCCTTACAACCTGATGGGCATACAAATACATCTTAGTCAATGTAGATTCATGGTTCCTGTGGGTATGGCCACAATGATCGGGTGATGCCTGAACTGTTATTGAAGATTTGCAAGTCTTCATCAGAACATATGCATTTTCAGCATTCCACTCGAACCAGGGTCCTGCCTTTGCATTCAGGGCATTCAGGGACACCATGACATCGATGGCTGTTCAACTCCATTTCTCATCTCCATATCATCCTGAGGCAAGTTCTGTTGCAGAGTGGAAGATCCGAAACTTAAAGCAATCCTGAACAGCAAGGGTATTTGACTCTGGTCGCAGTTGGCTTCATCACCTATATGGGGTCCAGAGAACACTGAATAATGTGCCCAGAAGGTCCTTGGGAGGATGCACCTCTTAGGAGGTTCTATTTTGGGATACCTATGTATGTCCCAGATCTTGATAACCCTGGCGTTGTGGTGGCAGAACCACATTTTGACATACATGAATGTATTGCTGTTTTACAGGAAAACCAAAAATTCCATGATGAAAATTAATCTGCCTATGCCGTCACCTTAGGAATGAGGGATTTCCCAACAACACCTACTACCTGGATTCCTAAAGAAAGGGATCAAGTATGAGAAAGGACTGCTGTGAAAAAGGAGTGTGGCCCATCATATAGAACACCAGTTCCAGTCCAGAAATGTTATCATTCCACCACTGCCTGGTTCTAATGAAAAAATCTTTTATTTCAATTGACAAAGTCAAATTGCACCAGGTGGCTGATCCTGCACAGTAGACCATGAGGATTCCTGGGTACTTCCCTAGCCTTCCTCACTATCCACCGGAATATACCCCTTCAAGCAATCAACAATGCTTCTACAAGCACAATTGCTGCAATTGAGAATGAACTTTTGTTACTTCCTGTCAGCAGTTCACTGACAAGAGACATTGGGTTTGTCATGGGTTTCTTTTTAGTGACAAATGGTCACTAGCTTTCTGAACACTCTGCTCTTTAACTGGTGGATGTTGTTTTGACACCTTACCTTTCTTCCCAAAAGGTCCCAACTTGTCCCTTGTGAACATTTCAGCTGTTCTGATTCCCGATGGGATTGTATGGGATAAACTACCATATGATGTATTTGGACCTACTGAGGTCATTCAAATTCAATGAATGATATTGTTATACCCATTTTTTGTTCTGATGTTACAACATTTGATTCCTTGCATTCTGATCTTGAATATAATCATACTGTATTTGAAAGTGAAAATGTATATATGAACACAGCGAATTATGGGGAAATGTTCTGATACCATCATTCTGGACATCCCTTTTTGACCAAACTCATTCCTCAAGATCATTTTTTAATTACACACAATGGGAGCACTGTCCGACTCCACCAGTGGGGAGTTTAAAAACATATGTAGAAAGGTTTGCATATTTTTCTGGGCATGATGCTGAAAATGCAGAGTCATATTACTTTAAATTGCCTCCTTGTAAAGTGAGTAAGATATTGCTAACTGACACAAAATTAATCTATTCAGATTATTTTATTTCCTGGCTGGCTATTGAGAGCTATGAATTTTGGAAAAACCCTGGTGATTTGAAGTGTGTATGGGAAACACATGATTGGCAAATGCAGGGTAGGGAACCTTTATTTAGAGCATGCCTTATTCCTTTACAAATGATATATCTGAATGACGCAGTTCAGCAAACAACTTGCCTGGATTTAGCAAAAATAAAAGAACTGCATGCACCCAGCGCCAGTGTCCCAACACCAGCTAAATTTAACAATTGCCAGACATTTTTTAAAAGTCACTGAATAACAGTTCACTCGGGTTCAGAATGGTACCTTTAATTCCTCACTTTCATGTCCAGGCTGGTAATTATTGTGGCCCCTGGACACAAATGGTAGTCAGGCACATCTTGTAAATTCCATGCAGAGTTTCAGAGCAAGCCGTCTGGACCATCGCTACATTACAGCTCAATACTCAGGTATTATTACACCATATAGGCCGTCATTACGACATATGTGGTAAATCCCACTTACCGCCATGCTGATGACCGCCAAATTACTGCAGCAGCGGCGGATATCCGTTCATCGTATTATGACATACACACACCAATCCAACAGAACACAGCCACAGACACAAATCTGCCAGACCAAAGGTCAGTGATAAACTGACGATCTCAAAACCCACACCGTTACACCAACAGAACAATGCCCATCACATTATGACCCACAAATCACCATGGCAGACATTCAACTGCAGTAAACCATTAGTGGTACATAGCGCCGCACTCACAATGGACACCCACAGACAAACCAACACCACATTGGACAATTCAAACAACACACACCTGACACCCATAAACACACCACACCCACACACCCATACCACTATAAAACACCCACCCACAGTACCCACAACCCTTTATGACTAAAAAGCATTTCCACCAGAGAGACACCAAGACCACTGACACAGCTAGAACCACAGGCCACTCACACCTATACACCACTCATACACTCCCCATCACACATTCCAACACATTATCCATGGTGGAGGAAATTGTCAGGGTAGAGCCACAGCTATTTGGTTCACAGGTGCAGCAGATATCAATAGCAAGGAAGATGGAGCTGTGGCGAAGAATCATGGACAGGGTCAATGCTGTGGGACAGCACCCAAGAACTAGGGATGACATCAGTAAGAAGTGGAACGACCTACAGGGGAAGGTACGTTCTATAGCAGCAAGACACCAGCTCGCTATACACAGGACAGGCGGTGGACCCCCACCTCCTCCACCACAACTCACAGCATGGGAGGAGCAAGTCTTGGCAATACTGCATCCTGAGGGCCTGACCGGAGTTGGAGGAGGACTGGAGTCTGGTAAGTCAAGTCTCTACTAACATCACCCTCCTACCTCCATGCCATCACATACCTTCACCCTCACTCCCATCACTCCATTACATCCCACGCACCCCACCATCACATCTCACTTATCCCAATGCCAAGCCCTGCATGCCATACCAACGTATGGGCACCCCTCACGGCCCTGCATGGACACTCATTACTAAAGCATGCACACCATAGAGGACTAACAATCCCACCATACACTAACATACACAAGCGAAAGCTGGCAGGGCAAATCCAACCACAGAGGGCAAGCCAGGGATGTACAATATGTCATACACATTAACCATAACACATCATTTACATCCCCACAGGTACCCTTACCAATGTCACCGGAGAGGAGGTGCCAGCACTATCCAACCCCCCAACAGAAGAGGCCCACAGTGATGACAGTAACTCAGGTCTTCAGGATCTGGATGATCTACCTGGCCCATCAGGGACCACTGGACAGCCGGTTACCCAAGCACAGTAAACACACCACCACAGAGCCTCTCCTATCTGGAAACACCCCAACAGCATCCACCCAGCGTACCCACAACTCTGTCCCCCAGACACGTCAATCAGCAGGGTGTCCACCTCTACAGGGACCCCAGGTCACACCTCGCACCCAAGACAATCAGGGACCTGGGGTCAGTGGCAGTGGGCACATCGTTCAGGGGACAGAGGCACAGGCCAACAGGGACACTGGGAGACTGCTGTGCCCCAGGGGGAGGACAGGACCAAGGGAACTGACTCTCCAGGAGGCACTCTCCGAGATCCTGGGAGCCTATCAACATTCCTAGGACACAATGGGCCAGATCCTGGAAAACGTGCAGGAGAACAGGTGGCTGCAGGAGGGACAGTACCAGGGGATCAGGGAGGACTTGCAGGCCATATACAACACCCTGATCTCCATAGCAGGGGTGCTGACAGACATGGCCAACATTGTGAGGGAGGCAGTCTCACACCAGTGGGCCCCTACCACTAGCCAGTCATCTGAACAGCCTTCCACTTCTGCTGCCGCTAGTGGCCAGGAGGCCCCACCACAGGACTCACAGGACACCAGCACCCCCTGCAAAAGATGAACCACCCTGCAAACGTTCCCTGTGATCCAGACAGAAGCCAGAGACACTTACCAAGGTCCTCACCAGGAAATGAGACTCTCCTGTCACCCTTGTGTCCCACTCAGTCACCCTGTCCACCTTGAACTGCCATTCCTCCCCTTCCCATGTCCCCTTGAGCAATGCACCTGTGCTACAAATAGACTGGAACAATACCCTGGACGTTCCTCCATCATCACCCCATCCCATTGCACTTTCCTCCTATATGTTAGCACTTCAATAAACACCCTTTGACAAAAATCTATTTCAAGTATGTCATGTATATCAAATATGTATTCATTGAAGCAGGTACAAACATTGATAATTAACTGTATGTAGAATGAGCATAGAATCAATAACCTATAGCTAGCTGTAGTGATCCCACTAGAAGTATTTGTCACATCACTAACATCTGCAAAATGAATCCCCAGAGGGAACAATAAGTAGGCATAGAAGTGGCCAATATCAGCATGCCATTGCCACACAGATTACAACCAAAGTCATTGAAGTCATTGAAATGTAAAGTTACACTGTCCTACCTGTGTGTCATTTAAAGTACTGTTGTATAACTGTGTTCTGTTGTCTTCATCCTCATCCTCTGCCTCCTCATCCTCTGTCCATAGGGTCTTCTGCTGCCACAGGGGCATCTCCAGTCTCCTCCTCCTGCAGAAAAGGGACATGGCGTCTGAGGGCCAGGTTGTGCAACATGGAGCATGCCACTACTATCTGGCAGGGGGGGACCCATCAATCTCCCCAATTATGTTGGGGATATGTCCCGTTGCATAAACTCAGCCTTCACAGTGTCCAAATCTTCAACCGGGGGGAAAACAATGTAGCTGCACATGTGTTTCATCAGAGCAGATAACACTCTTGTCTGCACTATTGAGAACAGTGGCTGTGACATTCCTGCTGCCAAGCCCACTGTCACTTGGAAAGAACCAGTTGCCAGGAAATGGAGTACAGATAGCACTTGCACAAGAGGGTGGATCCCAGTGGGGTGACGGATAGCAGATATCAGGCCAGGCTCCAATTGGGCACACAGCTCTGTGATTGTGGCCCTGTCAAGTCTATAGGTGAGGATAATGTGCCTGTCCTCCAGTATAGCGAAGTCCACCAGGAATCTGTACACAGGGGTATGTCTCCATCTCCTATTCATCTGCAGTTGTAGGTATCTGAGGGACAAAAGAGTGAGGAAGATGTCACAAACTGAACATCGGAGCCACAGCAGGAGTTTTCATTCTGTAAACTTGTAATGGGTCAGTGTGATTTGTCCAGGATGTGCCTATTTCTCCTGTGACACAGCATTATTCCATAGGGCTGCCCCCCCTGTCGTGTGTGTGGAGGGACAGGAGGAAGTGAGGTAATTCCGCTGACATTGTGCACCATGGCAGGAGGTGGTCGGGAACCGCTGTGAAACTCCTCATTGTTAATATTGGGCCCTATGGGTTACAGTGGCCAATGGTGATCTACGCCGGCGGTGACAGTATGCACCGCCGCAGACATGACCACCATTTTCTATCTGATTCCTCACTTGCTACCTGACCTTCTATAGGAGAGGACCTACACTGCATGTGCTGCTGTGACCTATGTCTGGAACCTACCATGACCTGTGTGACCAGGGAAAGGGCCCAAGCCTTCACTTTGGAGGAGTTGGAGAGACTGGTGGATGGGGTCCTACCCCAGTACGGACTGCTGTATGGCCCTCCAGACCAACAGGTGAGTACACTGTGGGCACAATGCATGTGGCATGAATGCATGGAGTTATGCGTGAAGGCCTCGTATAAGGGGGGTGGGTGGACGTCCTCCTTGCGGTGTGCACGCTGTGTGCTGGGCTATGTGTGTGCCAATGGTGTTGCAAACGGATATGTTGGGCCATTTGTGTAACAGGCTGTCAAATGTTTTTTTCCTGTGTTTTTTGCCTCTGCTGGTCAGTGCCCATCAAAAGAAGGGTATGTAGTGTGCCTTTGCCAAGGAGGTGCAGATCCTGGGTGTCTATGGCAGCGGAGCACCCACTGTCGCAATCGGTGGGAGGACCTCAGACACTGGGCACGGAAGACGGCAGAGGCCCAGCTGGGGTTGGTCTCCCAACGAGGAAGAGGTGCCTGTTGAACCCTGACCCCCCTGATGGCCCGCATACTGGAGGTGGCCTATCCAGAGCTAGATGGGTGCTTGAGGGCATCACAGCAGCCACAAGGGTGTGAGTACAGTGCTTCTCATTACAACTTACGGCTGGTGGGGGTCGTATCTGGGTGGTGGATGTGTTTCAGTGGGTGCCCCTAGGCCAGGCCTGACATAGGAGCGTAGGTCCTCTGATGGGTAGGGTCCTGAAGGGATAATCCTGCCTACATAGCTAGTAAGCATCCACTGCTGGTCAGGGCTGCATGGGTCTCATGTGTGCTGCAGTTGGCTGGGTGTACCCCTCCTCATGCCTTGGTGGCTAGCAATATCAGTGGAGGTGCAATGTATAGTGCGTAGGCCTGTTCCCTGTGTGTGAGGGTGCTATGTATGCCAACAGTGGTGTTGGTGCAGTCATTGACCCAGTGATTCATTTGTCTCTCTCCCCCCCTTTCTTGTTTTGTCATCCTGTCCTTATGTGCATTAAGATCATCTGGCGGAGGAGCAGATGTCCTGATGACGGTGAGAGCTGCATCCCACAGTACCCAGGAGGCAGAGTCCACCAATGCTGAGGGCACCAGTGGGACGAAGGGCGAGGGGAGCACCACTGCGGAGACTGGAGGGGACAATTCAGACACAGATACCTCCTCTGATAAAAGCTTCCTGGTGGTGGTGGACACTTCTGTGACCACCCCAGCTACAGGTACAGCCGCCACCCCGTACCAGCAGCGCCCTCCCAGCAGCCCGCATCGAGTTGCCCGTGCACGTTCACCAAGGAGGGTGGGCATCTCCTTTGCCCCAGGCACCTCAGGCCGGCCCCAGTGAGTCCTGCTGCCCTGAGTGAGGAGGTTTTTCACCTCCTGGGATCCATCTCTGTAGGGCAGTCAACCATTGTGAATGCAACCAAGGGGTTGGCAGCCCAGATGCAACAATCTAATGCCTTCCTGCAGGGCCTTCACACTGGATTGGCGGCCCAACAGAGACAAATCTAGGCTCCAGCCTCCTCTCTTATGGCAGCCATTGTCCCTGTTTCAATGTACCCCCTCCAACTACCACTTCCCAGTCCCAATCTCCTCTACCCCAACCCATCTCAAGCTCACAGCCAGACAAGCATGCACACAGAATAACACCCAAGAGTGTCACAGGCAAACACAAGCACCACACTTCATCCCACAAGCACTCACGCAAAGACCATACAGTTGCAGACACTACAACATCCACTGCCTCCACTGTCTCCCCCTCCTCCCATTCCACCATCTCTCTCACCAGTGACGTCCACACTCACACCTGCATGCACTACATCAGCATCCACTACCATCATAACCACACCAAGCAGAACACACACCTCACTGGCTGACACCTTCACAACATCCATGCACACGTCCCCTGTGTCCTCTCCCACTGTGTCCGACCCCACCTCCTAAAGTAAACAAACGCAAGCACTCAGACACCCAACAGCCATCCACCTCACAACAGCATACAGCCTATGCACCTGCACCCAAAACCAGCAAACAGACACCTACAACAACCACTTTGGCATCCTCCATTCCCATTCCTTCTCCCTCTTTCCGCCCCAATGTCCCTAAGAAACTTTTCCTATCCACCATTGACCTCTCCTTACCCCTCCCCCCATCCTGCACATAAGGCCAGGCTATCATGAACCCAGCCAAGCACCACAGCCACACAGTCCACAGGCCCAGTTCCATCCACACCTACTCGTGGTGGAAAGGATTCCAAGCCACATATACTGAAGTGAAGGAGCCTGCCCCAGCAGGCAAGAAGGGCAAGGAGCCTGCACCAGCAAGCAAGAAGGGCCAGGAGGCTGCACCAGCAGCTGTCATGGAGCCCCCTCCACCAACCATGGTTGTGCATCCATCCAAGGGTACAGGGAATGTGCTTTAGCCTCCCACCACCAGCACCACCACAGTGTATCCATCTGAGGGTGCAGGGGATGTGCAGGAGCCTCCCACCACCACCACCACCATAAGCACCACCACAATGCATCCATCCGAAGGTGCAGGGGATGTGCAGGAGCCTCCCACTACCACCACCAGCACCACCACAGTGCAGCCGTCACAGCCGCCAGACTCAATGTGATCCTGCCTCCATGGGCTGCTGTGCAGCATGTCCACCCCAGAACCAGTGGGCAAGACACCCACCTGAGAGACTGGCCTAGCACTCTCCAGGACCAAGCACAGGGCATGTTGCCCCCTCCAGAACCAGTGAGCAAGATACCCACCTGAGAGACTGTGGCTTTGCACTCCCCAGGACCAAGCACAGGGCATGTTGCCCCTTCAAAAACCAGTGGGCAAGACACCTACATGAGAGACTGTGGCCTTGTACTCCCTAGGACCAAGCACAGGGCATGTTGCCCCCTCCAGAACCAGTGGTCTTGTTTCTGCTTCAGGCTGAGGTGCCCCCTCCTCCCCCTGAGGTGCCTGCCTATTTGTCAACTGATGCCCCTGCAGTGTTCTCTCCGTATTGATGCAAGTGAGGCCATGGACTTTGCCCTGTGGCCATGTAGGACATGCGAACTGAAGACTGGGCAGTGTCCCTTTTTCTGTACATTTGTAGATATCTGTAACATTGGCTAAGTTATCTTTCTACTGTGTTGCTATTGTTACACTCACTTTAGCAAATGAGTTTTTTTCTTGCGCTATTCAGCCGATTTAGGGGGATTAACTTGTTTTCTTGTGCATCTGGTTGTGTTTATGGGCTGTGTTTGTGAGTATGGGGTGTATGTGGTGCGTGTGTGTCATTTTCCTCCCTCCCTTGTGTGCTAGGCGGCTGCACTCACCGTCGTTGTCTTCACAGGCGTTGGTGTTCGTGGTGGAGCAGAACATAAAATATCATCGAAATACATGCAGTTTGGGTTCCATGACGGCGTGGTTCTTCCCTGTGTCTCCAATGGGGAGTCTTTTCACTTCTGATCTCTGTTTCCACCAGGCTTTTGATGTCGTTAGTACCGCCCCGGAAAAGGTGGCAGTTTGCAGGGTCTTAATACGGTGGGCAGAACTTTGACTTCCGCCTGGCTGTAGGCGGCTACCGCCGTGGTGGCTTTTGTTTCCGCCCTGGCTGTCAGGGTGGTACATTGGCTGTCTTTTGGATATCTTTCCGCCATGGTCATAATTTGGCGAAAATTACTGCAAGCCTGTTGGCGGTATTACTGCCACTTTATCACCAACCGCCAGGGTCGTAATGAGGGCCGTAGTGTGGGTAAACTTTGCCAACAGTGGTTAAGTTCTTCCTTGTTAGCAGCTGTCAAAGTATACCTTAGTCTCCTTTCAGAAGAGGTTGACTTACAGGATTTTTTGTTGTTCAAAATGTTTTTATGTTCCATATCCAATTAAATTTGGAAGTTTTTGCAAATGGAAGCTGCACGTCTAAGGGAGATTGATAAAGAAAACATGGAAAAGGCTGGAGCCATTTCAATAGTGGTATGAGCATGTTTCCAACCACATTTACACACTAAATAGCATTGTGCGATCTGCAATAGACATCATTCAGAATGATATGTGATTCTTACATCATGGACAGAATCAACTTAGGTCCATTATTCATTTGGGTTGGACATTGTAGGTTCGTAGAAGTGGCTGCGTGCCTTGGCAGCATGTTAACTCTACTAAGTTATTCGCCATCTTCAGTTTGATAAGATAACAGCAGATAATTGCTAAAAAAGAAGTGAGTTACATCATGCTTAACATTGAGATAATGGAGAAGATACCCTTTAGTGTAGCGGCAATTCCATCAGCAGTATGGCTAATACAAGGGCTGATTAATTTGCCTATTTCCACATTTCATTTTAGCAAGAGTTTGAACAATTTTGCAGTTGGCAGGTTTGAGCAGTTAGGGGACAGTTACACCCATGAGGTCTGGGAGCTACCTTTCGATTACAAATTTCTAAATGGCAAAACAGATGTTTTTCTTAGTGGTAGCGAATGTGAGACTGCTGATTTGTAAGCAGGTGTCCTTGAACTGCGCTTGCAATGCAGCCATAGCAAACTTGGCTTGCTATCTGAAGGGTACTCCTGTCTCTCTGATTCACCCAGCATTTAAGATACTTTCAAAATGAAGTTATGTGATACTGAGCAGTGAAGGTTGTTGTGGGGTGAAGCCTGGAATCACATACATGATTTTGTTTTCCCAAATTTTAACTTGCTGCAGCCAGATATTGTTTCCCCCCCATATGAGAGCTAAAAGTAGCAGAAATGTGGCTACGCATTGCTACTTCAATGGTTAACAAGCTGAGCAGACCAAAGGTGCTATTGTTTAAAAAACATGTGGCTCCGACATCAGACAGAGAGACATATGACCTCCAACTAGCCAGTTCATCAGTAGAGATACAGTCCTTATTAAATACCAACATCCCCAAACATTTTGGGGAGTTGCTGAGCAAGATTTCCAATGTATTTATTACTGCAGGAATTGTGCAATTTATTTAACGCTGTCGGATCTAGATTTGTTAGCACCTTCCAGACTGTATATTGAGTGATACCTTCAGCCATCCATTGACTCCTCTTGAGTGTCTTTGGTGGATTTCCAATAACTTTGGCATTGATTGGCAGCATTCTACTGTTGCTATTTTTGATGTGCAATGACTGTCCCATCTTAGCGAAGCGGAGTAATGGAGCTCCCACCAACCTACCTGTGTAGTGATTGCATGATGCAGTACTTCGGAGTTTCACTTCTAGAGGAGCTTAAGATGAATTGACATTCAATACTGACCTGCATGTAGCCAATTTTCAACTGCTTGTGGTGCTTCTTTGAGTGTCCACCAAAGGTGTCTTTTGCCTTGCTGCTTGTGCCTTCTGTGAACATGGATCTGTTAATGTTCTCGGTGAGGGTTCATTCAGAGACATGCCTATTGAGACTCCTGGTTGATACATGAGGCATCTTATGAGCCACCACTTGTGGATTACCTCGTTCCTTCTACATGTGCCACTGCGAGGAATATGGCCCCCTCATCCTGTCCTATGATTGAGGCATATCCACAAATAAGCTGTGTGGATCCTTCAGTTAATGCTATGGTGAATTTGTTGCCTGCCAAGGTAGAATCTTTCTTCACTTCCATCACCATTGAAGGCATCAGAGATTTTCTGCAGGACCATAACAATTGCTGAATTCAATCACTGCCATTTTTGTTTAAATTACTAAATTGCCCTTTAAATTGGCCTGCAAGTTGGCCTGCCTCGTTTGTCATCTTCTAAATTTTTGTTCTCTTTTATGTATATTTTAATATGCTTTTAGTGTTTTGAGTTTTAGAGCATTTTAGTATTTGAATCTGCACTCTTGTCCCGACAATGGGGAGGATGTTGTGCGTTTATTGTACACCTTGCTTGGGCACACATATTTTGGCTCAATTTAGACCTGTGTTTATTCATCTACATATGGGCTCTGATTTCATTTATTCATTTTATTTAAGTTAGTCTGCTTTTCAGCAGGGATGTTTTTATTTCTGTAATCAGCTATAATTCTGTGAATGAGTTGGTATTATTTCTCTGCATGACATTTCACCATGTACCTCTGTCCAAGGGTGACAAGAGCAATTCATGATAATCCAGCTAGCATTGTCACCACAAGAGTGTTAACAGTCCGACAATTAGACACATGCGCATGCCAGGTTTATTTCACAGAACAGAAATATGTTTCTTATAAAAACACTGAAAAGGCCAAGGGAGAATAGAGAGGTCATTCTAGCCAGGACATCCTTCCACTCTGCATACCATTTCACTGCTGTCCTCAGTCCTGTCTCTACAACCAGCCAAGGAGATGGCAGGCAGACCTCTATTTCCAGGTAATGGGGGTAGGTGCTCCTCTCGTGTACTAAGGGCCTCATTACAAGTTTAGCAGTCGGACCACCAGACCGCCATGTTGGCGGCCGCTAAAAGATCGCCATGTTGGCGGTCAGACAGACTGCCATATCACGAATTACACATGCAGGCCTGCCCAAAGCCAGCAAAAAATCTAACCCTACCAGGACTCTGGAAGGTGGGAAATAGGCGGGCCGACCACCTGCACCGCCAGCCCATCAACCAACCATTGACTGTATTACAAGTCGAAAATCGCAATGGCAGTCTTCCAGTGGCAGTGAGAACCGCAGTGGTTGGTGGTCACCACAGTAATACACAACACCACATTGGCTGGATTTGAAAACAACACAAATGACACACATCTACAGCATCGACACACCTACAAACCGCACTATAAAACACACCCCTTCACACTCCATAGTCCTTTGCATCCCCACATCAAACACAAGCCAGAGCACTACCCTAAAACTTCAACAACCATAGATTAGGTACCCCTCTAACTTGTACTGAGCACATATCCCACACCCTCAACACACCCCACCACACATATTTGCACCTCTACACTACATTTACTCCCCATCATCTCTTCATTACACAGGGCCTAAGCAGTGAATCTATTTTTCAAGTTCATTTCCACCCCCATGTCACCACAGAAACGTCCCCGTTTCACAGATGATGAGTTAAGAGTCATGGTGGGTGAAATCTTCAGAGTAGAGCCACAACTATTTGGAACCCGATTCCAGCAAACTACTGTTGCTAGGAAAATGGAAATGTGGCAAATGATAATCAACAGAGTGAACTATGTCGATAGCTAGCCGCACACAAGGGACGACATCAGGAAGAGATAGAATGACCTCAGAGGGAAGGTTCGCAACATGGCGTCCATGCACCAGCTTGCGGTCCTGAAGACTAGCGGTGGTTCCCCACCTTCTCCACTACAATTGACATCTTCGAAGGAGAAGGTATTGTCCATACTGCATCCAGAGGGCTTGACAGAAATACCTAGGGGAGTGGAGTCGGGTAAGTCACAACAACTACAATAGCACCAAAATATATTGGTATGCAAGCCCACTGATCACCTATTGCCACCTACTATGTCACCGCATTCAACAGTCCACTGTTCACCTGTCCATAGATCCCTATCTGGCCTCCAGCATATCAAGTAGACTCACCTGGGGGAACAAAATCTTTGTATAGTGGGTGTAGTACAGGGATTGACAGCACTACAAGTCCCAGCAGACAATGCCCTACATCATGAAAGCAAGAACAGTGTAGCCCAATCAAAATTACCTTGCTAAGGCCAGGAGGCACTGGATCTCACACTACACTCTTCCACAACTGAGTGATCTGCTACTGTGACCATTCTCCATCAATTCAGTCATACATCTGTACTCATCTTACTGTACTCAATTAACGCTACAGGGTTTGAAATGGTTAGTACTCATTAAAGGGGGATCTCTTACTCACAATCCAAGCAACAGTTCACCGTACAACTGTAAAAATACCTTTACCTGAAAACACACTCAACGTGTACACACCTGGGAGAGTCTAATTGAAAAACTGCATGTAGTAGAGGGAGTCACATGACTGCTGAGGCCAGGAGGCTCTGTCCACCAAATCTAATTACCCAAACCACTCTGCATATGGTCAATTATCCCTGTTGGTACACTTGTTATGTAAGTCCACATACCTCAGAAGATGGACAATGTGAACTGTGAGTTGTATCAAGAGCAATGTCTGAATAAATACAAGGAGGATCAGGAAGGCAACCCCAAACACCAGACCACTGTCCAGGTGATATTGTGCCACAGTCCCTGAACCAACAATGAATGTGATATACCTGGGAGGGACAAGGATACAGGTCATGGTATACCCTGATCCATCTAGAGCTGACCTGCCAAGATGGCAAAAGTGTACAGACAGGAAGGACAGCTCAAATTGTCTGTTAGGAATTTCCTACACAGATCAAAGGCGCCAAAATGTGTCTGCTGTATGCCATTGGCAGCTGTCACTTCCACAATGCACTGACCAAAGGATGACAACATTCTCACATCATCCAAGGTCCTGACAATGCTTGCATGACAAACAAATAGCTTTCAGGATGACTCAAACAACACCCTGTCAAGCCAATGCCCTGCCTGCACTGATGGCAACATGTGAGTCTACTACCATCCCTCCAACAGCTAAGGAGTCCAGACAGTCTGTGGCTAGGTCACTGAACAGGAATTGGTATGTGGCTATCAATCAATCAATCAATCAATCAATGCATTTATAGAGCGCGCTACTAACCCGCTAGGGTCTCAAGGCGCTAGGGAGGGTTACTGCTGCTCAAAAAGCCATGTCTTGAGGCGCTTCCTGAAGGTGAGATGGTCCTCGGTAGTTCTTAGTTGGTCGGGGAGGGAGTTCCATGTTTTGGCTGCCAGGTAGGAGAAGGATTTACCTCCGGCGGTGGTTCTGCAGATACGTGGGACGGTGGCGAGGACGAGGCTGGCTGAGCGAAGCTGACGGGTGGGCGTGTAGAACGAGAGGCATCCGTTGAGGTATTCGGGCCCATGTTGTGGAGGGCTTTGTGTGCATGGGTGAGGAGCCTGAAGGTGATCCTTTTGTTGACGGGGAGCCAGTGCAGGTGTTTCAGGTGGGCGGATATGTGGCTGTGGCGCGGTATGTCGAGAATGAGGCGTGTGGAGGCGTTCTGTATGCGTTGAAGACGTTTCTGTAGCTTTGCGGTGTTTCCTGCGTATAGGGTGTTTCCGTAGTCCAGGCGGCTTGTGACGAGGGCGTGGGTAACTGTTTTTCTGGTTTCGGCGGGGATCCATCGGAAGATTTTTAGGAGCATGCGAGGGTGTGGAAGCAAGAAGACGAGACGGCGTTGACTTCCTTGGTCATAGTGAGGAGGGGGTCCAGGATGAATCCGAGGTTGCATGCGTGGTCTGTTGGGGTTGGTGCGGTGCCCAGAGCCGTGGGCCACCAGGAGTCATCCCAGGCGGAAGGGGAATGTCCGAGGATGAGGACCTCCGTCTTGTCTGAGTTCAGCTTCAGGCGGCTGAGCTTCATCCATTCTGCGACGTCTTTCATTCCTTCCTGTAGGTTAGTTTTGGGGGTGGTTGGGTCTTTGGTGAGGGAGAGTATTAGCTGGGTGTCGTCGGCGTAGGAGATGATGTTGATGTTGTGTTTGCGAGCGTTGTTGGCGAGGGGGCTCATGTAGATATTGAAGAGGGTTGGGCTGAGCGAAGAGCCTTGCGGTACGCCAGTGATGATCTCGGTGGGTTCTGAGCGGAAGGGCGGGAGGTAGACTCTTTGGGTTCGGTCCGAGAGGAACGAGATGATCCAGTCCAGGGCCTGTCCTAGGATTCCAGTGGAGCGGAGGCGGGTTATTAGGGTGCGATGGCACACGGTGTCGAAGGCAGATTGTTTCTCCGTTATCCATCAGAGTTCTGATGTCGTCGGTGACTGCGATGAGGGCGGTTTCCGTGCTGTGGTTGGCATGAAAACCTG
Organism: Pleurodeles waltl; assembly: GCF_031143425.1. Taxonomy (NCBI): domain Eukaryota; kingdom Metazoa; phylum Chordata; class Amphibia; order Caudata; family Salamandridae; genus Pleurodeles; species Pleurodeles waltl. The sequence continues at coordinate 740,826,584 of NC_090439.1, read as the reverse complement.
ATTGGGAAGGGTCAAGCAGGTTGTTAGCTTCAAGAAAGTTGGTCAGTTGCTTGTTGACGGACTTCTCGATGTCCTTGGCCGGGAAGTGGAAAAGTGAGATGGGGTGGAAGTTCTTCAGGTCGTTGGGGTCAGTCGTGGGATTTTTCAGGAGAGCGCTGACTTCTGCTTGTTTCCAGCTCTCGGGGAAGGTGGCAGATGCGAACGAGCTGTTGATGATGTTCTGGAGATAGGGGGCGATGATGGAGTCGGCTTTGTTGAAGATGTGATTGGGGCACGGGTCCGAGGGGGAGCCGGAGTGGATGGTGTTCATGGTGATTCTGGTCTCTTCGGAGCTGATGGGGGTCCAGGCGTTGAGGGTGGTGGCGGGGGCTGTTGGTTCAGTGGTGGACGGCAGGGTCTGGGGTCCGAAGCTGTCGTGTAGGTCCGTGATCTTTCGATGGAAGAAAGTAGTGAGGGAGTTGCAGAGTTCTTGTGAGGGCATGATGGTGTTGGAGCTGGCGCTGGGGTTGGAGAGCTCTTTGACAATGTTGAAGAGTTCTTTGCTGTTGTGGGTGTTGTTGTCAAGTCTCTCTTTGAAAGATGCCCTTTTGGTGGAGCGGATCAGCTGGTGGTGTTCACGGGTGGCGATCTTGAGGGCTGACATGTTTTCTGCGGTGTGTTCTCTGCGCCAGGTTTTTTCGAGGGTACAGCAGGATTTCTTGGATTCTTTGAGGGTGTCCGTGAACCACAGGGGTTTTCTGATGTTGGTCCCTCTTGGGTGGCTTTTAAGTGGGGCGAGGTTTTCGGCACAGTTGGTGATCCATTGTGTGAGGCTGAGGGCTGCGTTGTCAGCTCAAAACAAATGACAATATGTGTACTTGTCACATGAGGAAAATCAGCAAATACAATGTGACCATGGCCCTAGCCCAATGTCACTGTCAACTATTGGAGGTAGATGGGACAATACAATAACTAACATAATCTTTCCACCTCATTAGGTTGTGCTGCAACTGGGAATGCTCTCACCAACACCACAGAGGAGACTGCCACTACCCGTACAGATAAAGCCCCCAGTGAAATGAACACTCCTGGACTGCTGGACATGGAGGATGGCTCTGCCTATCTGTCCAACCTGGGAAGATAGCACTGGTCAGCCGCAGCCTGATCACATCGACTCCTCCCAGCCCTTTGGCCTCAACATCGCAGGCAGCAAGTTACCCCCAGACATGCATCCCTACAACTGTGTCCTGCATCTTATGTCCCCAGTCCAGGTTCCTGAGTCTCAACCTTCCAACCCTGACAATAATGGACCTGGAAAGTGAAAAGGGGCAGGCTGCACCAAGGGTGCAGGCAAGTGGGGGTAGGGTGTGGGAAGGATGGTGTGGCCCAGTGGCAAGAGGCTGCTGCTGATGCACCAGCCTAGGATATCATCAAACAGATCTTGGCTGTCTACCAACTTTCTCAAGCTGTGATGGGCCAGATACTGAACACACCCAGGGAAATCAAGGAGCTACAGAGGGATTTCCATTGTGAAATGGGGAAACAGTGGGAAGCCCACAATTCCAACATGGCCTTCCTAACAAAGGCGCAGAGGGACATTAACAGTACCATGAGCAGGGATAGGCAACAACCTCACACTCCTTCCTTTGGTGCATCCATACCAGGCCCCTCATTGATGCCAGCCACTGGAAGGGAGGCCGGCCAGGGGAAGCACCGGCCTCAGACACCCCTGCCTCTGTAGTTACTGAGCTCCCCGCAAGCTGGGACATCCAGCCAAGCATTCAGGAGGTGCAGGTGGCAAGACACCACCCACTGCCACAAGTGACAACTTCCTAATGTCATTCCTATGTGTGCCACAGACTCACTCTGCTGACTGTTCCTTTACCACTTTCCATATTCCATGTTAGTAGGACACTGTCCTGTGGACCCCTCATGTTGTGGCCTCTACTCTATTGATTGCATCCACCATGACTGATCCCTTCTCCTGAAGTACAGTTTTTTTATCCAGAATAACTGTTCGTTTTTGTTTGAATGTAAATAAACAGAACCATCAATAAAAAACAGCCTAATGCCTCTCTTTGTTATCTGTCTGGAAAGTTGAATGCTAATCACATGTAATGTACATGCTTTAGATATTAGGGGATAATGGATGGCGGGAGATGTCTCAGGTAGTGTCATGCTGAGGATGAGTAACAACACAATGTCTGGTCACATCGAACATATTATTGTACAGTATTGCACATAAACTGTGAAGAATAGCTGCATAGCCATAGCCAAGAACATCTCAGCCATAGGGAGTCAGGTCAGATATCCAATTACCAACGTGCACCAGACCACACCAGAAAAGGTCTGTAGGACCTTGTCCCATAGAATAGGCAAAGAGAGTTTGGGATTTTGTCTCTAGTTTGACCCTTATCACATACCAAAACCAGGCCTGCCAACTTAGCATACACCATGGAACAGACAGAGGGCAGTAAAACGGAGCCTAAGGCCAGGCCCTTACCATAACAATGAACAAGCACCTGGTGGACTGTCACAAACTTGTTTCAGTGTGGTGACAAAGGCACACTGGCCTACAATGAGGAAACACATTGACAGACACTAACAGGTCATACAGGATCGATGCCATCACAATGTGAAGGTAGAAGGAATGGATTGCACAGGATGACATGTTACATGGCCACATGATCACACACATGAGAGTATTGGACTAACACACCATGACAAACAGGTCTATTGTGTAGCTCTGATTCCTGCCCTCCCACTGACCAGGGAGCCTGGCCATAGGACTTATATACTCCAAATCTGTGACCAACAGTACCTGGCTCAATCAATGTCCACTTCACATGTCAGACTAGCAACAACCACCTGCCAATGACACAACTCCGAAATGCCCACATGAGGATGGCATGGTGAAGATTCCTGAAAGAAATAAGTGACATAGAGGGAGTTTAGGCAGGTAAAGGCATACATAAGACATAAACCTCATTTCAAACTTCAGTTGTTTCACCTACAGTACAATCTGTCTGCCCCAAAGGAGATCCTCAAGAGAGTCACATCTTCAAGCCGGATCTAGCCAACAAACCAGGGCTGTAAGATGCATAGCATGAGATGCCCTGTCTTGTGGTGAGTATCCCATGAAGTCACACTAATCACAGAACATCAGATACTTACACTAAAGTGAAGTACTGATTGATGAGATCTGCCCGCATGTCTCCACCTTCATCCTCATCACTGTCATCCTCACTTGGCATTTCAGGAGGCTCACCCGGTGGCACTGCTAGCTCTCCCTCATCAGGGATGTATGGGATGTTTCCCCTCATGTCAAGGTTTTAGAGCAAGGAGCAGGCCACAATGATCTTACACACTTTTGCGGGTTGGTAGAAGAGGGCTCCATCAGCCTTGTCAATGGCCCAGAATCTTGCCTTCAGGAGCCCAAAAGCCCACTCTACCACATGCTCTGTTTTTCCATGCACCTCATTGAAGCTCACTTCCCCTGGCGTAGTCGGGCTCCTCACTGGTATCAACAACCATGGACAGTTTGGGTATGCAGAGTCCCCTGTAAAAGAATGCAACGTGTGCAAAGCCTTGTCTCACTAGCAGGAGACATAGCATACAAACACATGACATATGTTACTTACCAACCAGCCAGGCACTCTCTGGGTACAGTTGTGTCATCAGCTGTGGAATTGTGCTGTTCCCCATGGTGAAGGCATCATGGACTTGCTAGCGCATCAGCCCTTCTTTGGTCTTTATATGTTAAAAGATAAGAGGACATGTTATAGGCCTAAGATAACTCCACCATAAGTCCATAAACTCAAAGCAATTACATTAACATAATCAATAAACATCAACAAATATCTCAGGACTCAATAACCTCCACGCACCACGTCCCATTTGGTCATGAATAAACACACCATTTATTAAAAGTTAGAAGGGATATTTCCCTACATTTACAAAGCTAAAATCACGTAAGTGAATCTCAAAATCAGCTGATAAGCATACAGAAATAACACTGGTTGACCAAATCTTCTAAAGAATCTCAATTTGATTAATGTGTTAATCATCAAACACTCTAGAATCACTGTACAAATTAATAACAGAAATAACTGTCCATTAGATCTAGCATACATTTAGTTTCAGCAAATGAACAAATGCAAATTCTTCCAATTAATAAGTTGTCAGCATCTCCAATGTCTCCCTATCTATCCTTCTGATTAGAATAACATCTTTGGGCTTCATGCTAAATTAATTTGGAAAAACATATAACTATGGCTCTAACAAATAACGGTTGGTACATTGAACAACTATAATCATTTACAACAAGACAATAACATTTTGTTATACTGCTTCTCAATATGGATCGGAAAGCTGCGATTTTTTTCATCAAATGGACATCTGTCTGGTCTTCTTCAGCAAAGGACAATGAAAGGGAATGGTTCAGACCTAAGAGTCTCAACGCAATCTGAACCATAAAGCAATCTCTAATGACAGCATCAAATTATGTAGCCATCAAGCTTCAAAGTTAAAGTTAAGAATAAAATGATCAGGAACTACTCAGCTCCCAAACAGAAGAGAATGAGCGCTAGTGATAAAACATCAAAGAATAAGTGAAAAAATGAGCACTTCTCCTCTGTGCATTCAGGTTAAGTCAAAATCACCTATCGTCTGACTCGTCAGGTAATTTTCTTGTATCCATCCACACTCCAGTCAGAGTATCCCTTGTTAGTTCCTGGGAATATCTCTGTCTCACACATCAAGTTTACACTTGTATCCATTTTAGCACAACATGATTCTACATGCAGTTCTCATGAGGAAGTTAAAGGCTATTGCTACATGTTTGGTCAACTTCATCAAGAACAATACCTCTTTATTTTCTAAACATGAATTCATGATTTATTCAGATATTGAAGTTTAATATGAGGCTGTACAATACATAGGCCTAGACTTTGCTAACTTAAGGCCTAGAATTAATAAGCAAGTACATAGCATTAAATCATCAATATGACACACTACTGCAAAAAGTATTCATATATGCTTCTGAATAAGCATTAGTATGCATTTATTAAAACATTCAATTTTTTAATAGCGGGCACTCAAGAGGGCACATTTCCCATTCGCACATTATTTTCTATGTTAACTAAAGTTTGTGCAAATTCATAACTCTTAACATATAATGTTTATTAGTAATAAATTCAGCATTCACAATCCCTCCTCTGATGACTAAATATATCATTACACTTCACATTACCCCATATTTTGTTCACCTAAATTTTGTCTTCCCTTAAATTTCTATAATTCCTTTTAGCCCTTCTCGACTTTTCCCTAAATATTGTCTCCATTTCAATTTCTTCCCTCCTCTGATCATTTTTCAATTTTCTCATTTTAATCACATGACATAATTTATAAATTCCCCATGTTCCTAAGAGACAAATTACAATAACCAATATTACTTGTATTATTTTCAAAATTATTCCTTTCCCTAGGTTGCCAAGCCAAATCCCTACAGAAGTAAAGCCTTTGCCAACTTTTTCACGAACTCTAGGTTCTTTCAGGTCTTTTAAGTCAGGGCTTTTGTTAGTTAAATTGTTAATTAAGCCTCTAATTCCTTTGCTATTATTCAGTATATATTAGCAACAATGTTGTGAGTTCAGCATTTTACAGACTCTGCCATCCTTTGCTAAAAGGATGTCTACCGCAAGTTGGTTCTGAAGAGTCATAGATCTTACCGCAGCCATCTCTGTATCCATTAAGATCATGGCTCATGAAAACTTTGTCAGCATGTTATCCACAATTGTAGACAACTTTCAAATTTTACTGAATGTAAAATAACTCCTACTTCAGCAACCATTGCTCCAAAAATATCTGCCACTATACCAGAAGAAGACTCTAGCTTTTGTCTGGCATGAAGTAATTCAATCAGTGTAGGTACCTTGTTCAGGTTCTCAAGTTGAAAACTATCACCAAGTAACATGTGCCATACCATACCATCCCCTTGAAAGACGGTAATAGGCATTTGGTCCACAGATGTAATACACTCCTGAAATTGCAGGGTCTTGTGAATTTAACATAAATGTCTACTTACTCTGAAACAAAAATACATGCCTACAATCACTCTTTCCCACAAACAACGTATCAGTTCTAGATTTAGGCCTATATACACAAAGTTTTCCTATGTGTTGCGTATCTAAAGCTACCTTCTCTTGCGTCTTTGTCTTGCTGAATGCATTATCATTACTAGGTGCCCTTTTTTCTAAGCCTTTCTCTATCTTCTCCATTAATGCCTTTCTCCTATCATCTGTTTGATAGAAGAAGCTCTTTTCTATAGAAGTAAGCAAGCATGTCAAGTTGTTATGGTGCACGTATGGTATGCCAAATGTCAACGTAGGTTCAAAGAATCCTCTCACTAACTCTATTTTCTTTCTCTACTCTACTCTAATACTTGATTATAGGGATAAACAAAAACACTACATCATAGTTTGAAAGAAAATATTAAATGTACTCCTGGTTATAGAATCTTGCTAGTAAAAGACTACAGCTTACTCCATAAGTAAGAGGGAAATTATGATAAGTAACTCCTTCCTCTACCGATGAAGGAATCTGGGTACACACATAGCATTCTCTCGCATTCATCATTTCTACATACTCACGCAAAAGGCAATAGAAAACATTAGAAGAAAGATCTCCTTGGTTGTTATCTACATGTAGATATTTCTCATCTAATCTAAACCTATCTATTTCTGTCAGTGTAGTAGCTGTTACTAAAACAGTAGTATGGTTAGCTACAATCTTATCAAGCAATGCCATACTCACAATCAACACCAAACATCCTATCATGTATACAATTGCCAAACCGATATCTCTGTATTTACAGCACCTCTTGTTCCTACCCTGCTGGCTTTGGTTACTCATGATCTGTAAAGAATCAGAAAATAGAAGCTACGCAGCAGAAAACAAAATGAAACAAAATCTTCAATCTTCTTTAGCAGTTATTTACAGCTGTCAGTCTTTCTTCTTTGACCTTTTTTGTCAACAATAGGTAGGTTTGTCAAAATCGGTTTAGCAGATTTGTCAAATCAGGTTAAAAAGTCTCTTTCAGTTCATTTCAACAGACTCTTTTCTTTTCTTGGTTTACAGCTTTACACTGTTGTGTAGGGTCTTATTATCCTAATGAAACTACTGGATTTGAGCGACAGAATTGCCTGCGGTGTGGGGGACTGAGTCTAACCCACTACAGGAGACATCTGTCGGCCTAATCCCAGTTTTGCTCAAGCTAACTAGCAGTGCCTCATCTCCACCCAAAAGCAGGGATGAGCAGAGGCAGTATATGTTTCAATAAGGTTTTAATGAAGCAACTGCATCTTGAATAATAAAGCATGTACTTCAATAACCAGGACGATGAAGCGTGGCAGGATTAAAATAGTGACAAGGAGAGTGAAACATAAAAATAACACTACCATATTGTCACTAGAGTCACTACTATAATTCCTACCTGGGCTATATTAGAGCACAGCATGCCAAGCTCTATTTCTGCCCTTCAAGGTCCCCTGGAAAGACAACATCCCTCATACCTGAGCAAGAGGTCTGAAGTCTGCATAAGCAGCTGTAGCGAAGCGTTCAGCAAGCAGCATCAAGTCATGGTCATCTGGCTGGAATCTCCCTCTCACGTGTATGGGACATAGAGATGTTTTTATAATAAAATGGCTGATGTTCTGAGAAAATGTTGCTACGTAAAGATGTGTATGTTTCTATGAATACCAGAGACAAAGCGTTACTACATTTACCAGCAACCTATCTTACTGCAGCCTTGAGAGAAGCACAGATTGAAAGAAAGGTCTTGCTTAGGAACAAAGTGCTGGCCCAGGCAAAAAATAGCTAGATAGAGAGAAATAAAACAAGACCGCAAAAGTGGCTATTGTTAAAATAAGAAACAAAGCTGAATAACATATATCTAGGTTAAAGTGCACAACAGCAGGCCTAGTGTGCTAAAATAACGTGTATGGAGCTATAACTAAAATGGCTACACAACACCCTCCCCCTGCCGGTTCCTTTTCGTGCTTTCTTCACTGTACCTGCCAGCCGAAAGCCCATCACCCTCTTTCATTGTATTCCCAGCAGTGTTATTTGTGAGTGTTAGACCTGACAGCTTTAGGGTGGTCACCCCTAACTTTTTGCCTGCCACCCTCCACTTTTTGGACACAGTTTTTGCTGGTTTTTAGACTCTGCGCTCTTTACCACTGCTAACCAGTGCTAAAGTGAATATGCTCTCTCCCTTTAAACATGGATCATACCCAATTGGACAATTTAATTTACTTATAAGTCCCTAGTAGAGTGCACTATATGCGCCCAGGGCCTGTAGATTAAATGCTACTAGTGTGCATACAGCACTGATTGTGCCACCCACCTAAGTAGCCCGTTAACCTTGTCTCAGGCCTGCCATTGCAAGGCCTGTGTGTGCAGTTTCACTGCCAATTCGAATTGTCATTTAAAAGTACTTGCCAAGCATAAAACTCCCCTTTTTCTACATATAAGACACCCCTAAGGTATGCCCTAGGTAATCCATAAGGCAAGGTGCTGTGTAGGCAAAAGGCAGGACATGTACCTATGTAGTTTACATGTCCTGGTAGTGTAAAACTCCTAAATTAATTTTTACACTTCTGTGAGACCTGCTCCCGTCATAGGCTAACATTGGGGCTGCCCTCATACATTGTTTGAGTGGTAGCTGCTGACCTGAAAGGAGTAGGAAGGTCATATTTAGTATGGCCAGAATGGTGATATAAAATCCTACTGACTGGTGAAGCTGGATTTAATATTACTATTTTAGAAATTCCACTTTTAGAAAGTGAGCATTTCTCTGCACTTAAATCTTTCTGTGCCTTACAATCCACATCTGGCTGGGTTTAGTTGACAGCTCCTTGTGCGTTCACTCAGACACACCCCAAACACATGATACTCAGCCTCACTTGCATACATTTGCATTTTGAATGGGTCTTCCTGGGCTGAGAGGGTGGAGGGCCTGCTCTCACACAAAGGACTACCACACCCCCTACTGGGACACTGGCCAACAGGAATGAACTGCAAGGGGACCTGGTGCACTTCTAAGCCACTCTTTAAAGTCTCCCCCACTTCAAAGGCACATTTGGGTATATAAAAAGGGCCTCTGCCCTACCACCTCAGACACTTCCTGGAGAAGTAACCTGAACCAGAACCTGCACCCTGACCAAAAGAACTGCCTGGGTGCCTAAAGGACTCACCTGATTGCTTTCTGAAGAGGACTGCTGCCTTGCTGTTGCCCTGCTGTCTTGCTGCTCTCTTGCCTTGCTGCAGAAGTGCTCTGCAAGGGCTTGGATAGAGCTTGCCTCCTGTTCCCTAAAGTCTCAGGCCAAAAACACTTCTCACTTGCAACTGGACTCCTTGTGCGGCAAAAATGTGATGCACAGATTGCTAAAACTGATGCACAGCCTGCCCTACAGTGAGAAATTCACTGCATGCCGAACCGGAATGACGCAGTGCGACTTCACAAGGAGAAGATCGAAGCGGCGCCTGCGTTGCGACCGGAACTTCGATGCACAGCCGACCTGGGACGACGCAGCCCAAATTCCAGACGGGAAATTGCTGCTGCGCCTGCCATGCGGAAGAAACTTCCACGCAATGCCCACCGGAACGACGCCGCGCTAGTGACTTAGCTCTGCAAGCCCAGGATTCCACGCACAGACCCCATGGCATCTGAAACCCTGCAACCCGGAGAGTATACACGACCGAGCACCGATAAGCGACACACAGTCGTCCCTGCGAGGAAACTAAACAACGCATCGCTGTGTGTGGCCCGAGAAATCGCCGCACACCCCTTTGTTGCCCAACTTCTTCTCTTCTGCGGCCCTTTTCAGAGATTTTTCACGCGAACCAGGTACTTCGTGCTTGAAAGAGACTTTGGCGGTCATTATGAACATGGTGGGAAAGACCGCGACCGCTGTGGCAGCGGTGAACAGAATCCCGCCGGCAACGGCGAATGGAAACCCACCATATAATGACCGAAAAACCCAACCCGCCAAAAATTCCCAGACCATCACTCCCCGCCAGGACCCTGTCGGCAGGAATGCCGCCCCACCCCACCCAGCCACCACCAAGCACACCCACATTCCGCCCTCCAAATAATGATGCACAAATCACCTTGGCGAACAGTGGAGGCCGGACGGCCACGGCCGTCTGTGACCGCCACGGGCGGCAAGTGGGCCCAACAGCAACCAGTGCACACATTGGCTAGGCCTAGCACCCATACACCTGACACACATCCAGAACACCATAAAACACTCCCAGACACACCCCACAATCCCTTGCAACGAAACCAGGACCAGAAGACGGAGAGCACCAGAGCCAGACAGAGAACGCCAGCAGACAGGACACGCATATCGATCCACACGGGAACACCCAAACCCCGTCCCCAGTCCCAACGCCATCCACCACCCTCACCATGTCCCCCCCAAAAATCCTCGTTTCACCGAAAGGGAGCTAAGGACCATGGTGGACGAGATCCTAAAAGTGGAGCCACAAATATTTGGGTCCGAGGTGCAGCACACACCCATCGCACGGAAAATGGAGCTGTAGCAGACCATTGTCAACAGGGTGAATGCGGTGGGACACCATCCATGCACCAGGAACGACATCCGCAAGAGATGGAACGACCTGTGGGGGAAGGTCTGGGCCATGGTATCCAGGCACCACATCGCAGTGCAGAAGACTGGGGGAGGACCGCCACCAACACCACCCGACTACACAGACTGGGAGGAGAAGGTACTCAACATCCTGCACCCAGAGGGACTCACTGGACTCACTGGGCAAGTCATCTACAATTACACCATATACACCATACCTGTAATGCATGCACCACCCCACCCCACCCACACCCACCTAGACCCACACCCCTCCCAGCCATTACCCACCACATCCACCACCCTGCATCACCCACAACTCACTACCAGGCCCACATCACTCCTGCTGTGCACAGCCACCCACCCCTGCACGTACCCACAATGGAATAATAACCCCCACCACAATGTAACCCCACCACTGCCACTAAATGCAATAACCACCTCACAAAGGCACCCTGGAAGGCCACTGAAAGGCACACCAGCACAAAATTGAACAGTTCAGTACACCTCAAACCCTCATGCATATGTAGCATACATTTCTATGTCCACCAACAGGCACCACCACCCATGCAATCCTAATGGAGGGGACAAGGAGTGCCACAGCACTCCAGGTTGACAGAGGCACATCACAGGACACTGGTGAAGGATCCCAGGACACTGATGAACAGGCAGGCCCCTCACACAGCCCTGGATGCTCACCATGCAGCAGCCCCACCCAGGAAAACATTGTCACCCCTAACACCCAGTCAAGACCAGCAGGCCAGGGGAGGCGTACCCACACCAGTAGACCCAGGGCACAAACAGGTGGAACACAGCTACAGAGGCCACAGTCTCCCACCCCCAACATGCAGGAAGACGAGGGTCCCAGTACATGTGGCACATCAAGACCTGCGCAGGGGACACAGACACAGGGGGCCAGGGCAAGGTCAAGTGCCCCAGTGGGTCAGGGGGTAGGGCACCAGATAGATGCAGCAGCCCAGGACGTCATTGCAGAGGTATTGGAGGCCTACCAACATACCCAAGACAGGTTGGCACAGATTGTATCCACCCTGGAGCAAAGTCAGAGGATGAAGCTGGAATAACACGAACAGGCCAAGGAGCAGTGGAAAGAACACAATGCCACAATGGCCACCATTGCTGGAGCACTGCTGCAGTTGGTCTACAAACAATCAGACACCCACACCGGACAAGAGGCCCCCACAACAGCCCTGGACAACCAGCAACAGATGACCCAAGCAGCTGAAACAGAACAGGAAATACCCTCCCAGGAACCACAAGGCCGAACCATCCCACCCCAAGAAGCTCCACAGCAGGCACCCAAACGTAGTCTAAGGCCAAGATATGGCAGTGGAAACCCAGCTAAGAACATGCCCCACTCCAACAATTGACACTGCTACTACTGCCAAGCAACCATCCCATCCATTCACCAACTACACTTAGCTGAGGGCTAAATAAAGTAGTAAGCTACAAATAGGACCCACCTATGACATCAAACAGGCCTGCCACCAAGTCGGTTTTGAGGACACCCAACCATTATGACTTCCATCACTGTACATAGCACATTTCACTGTATTCCACCAAGAAACCACATATCTCACCTGTAACACTGTCCTCTGTCTTCAATGTTGAACAAAGTGGAGTATGGATGCAACTGGCAGGGAACAACTTTATTGTCAATTTGTGCATGGTGATGGTAATGTGTGTTTCAAATTAGGCAAGGAGGGAATGCATATATTGTCTGTCAGTACCATGCTGAGGAGGTCCATGTCTCGCCTATCATGACCAATTCCCCCTAGATGACATGGCACACTTACAGTATCAGTCACTAACCACATTTACAGGCTTAAGTCCCACACAGTTATTGGAAGTAGAGTTGTATCAGTTGGTTCCTGAAATTGACATCTTCCCCTTCCTCATCCTCATCATCACTCTCCTCACCTCTCTGAGGTAACTGATCAAGACCTATAGCACCCTCGACCTCCAAAAGGGGGATTGAATGTCTCACTGCCACGTTGTGCAGCATGCAGCAGGCCACCACTATTCTACACACCTTATCAGGCCCATAGGCCCGGGAACCCCCAGAAACATGTAGGCACCGGACTCTAGCCTTCAGGAAACCTATAGTACGCTCTTTCACCCTCCTAGTACGTCCATGGGCCTCATTGTATTTCCTTTCTGCATCCGTCCTGGGATTTCTCACTGGTGTCAGGAGCCAACGCAAGTTTGGATAGCCAGAATCACCTAGAGAAATGGTGCAATAAAGAGACGTCATTGTTATGCCCCTTAGTCAGACAGGCTGGTTCTCAGCAATGTGTCAGTTAGTGACAGGCAAACCCTACCTATGATCCACCCTCTGTCCTCTTGTAGTTGTTCCATCTTCTATGGCACACTACTGTTCCTCAAAACAAATGAATCATGGACAGAACCCGAAAACATAGCGTTCACATGGGATATGTACTGGTCTGCAGTACATACCAATTGGATGTTCATGGAGTGAAAGTTCTTCCTGTTTCTGTACACCTGTTCACTCACTCTTGGGGGGATGATAGCTATGTGGGTGCCATCAATGGCACCTCTGACATGAGGAAGGTTTGCAAAGGCATAGAAGTCAGACTTGATGGCAGGGAGGTCAGCACTTTGGGGAATCGCACATAGGATTGCAGATGTTGTACAAATGCATTCAGAAATCTTGTCAGTACCTGGCTGAACATTAGCTGTGAGAAACCAGCACCCATGCCCACTGTCACTTGAAAAGAGCCTGTGGCCAGGAAATGGAGTGCGGAGAGCGAGAGCACTTGCACCTCAGTTGGAATGGCATGCTGATTACGATTTCCGGGAGTCAGTGCAGGATCCAGTAATGCACATAGGTCCTGAATAGTTGCATGTGTGAGTCTGTAGGTGATTATGATCTGACGCTCCACCATGGTCCCCATATCCACAAGTGGTCTGTACACTGATGGTGCCCTTCGACGCCACAAGGGTCAGTACCTATGAGGGGTAAGAAAAAGGAGTGATGTGCACACATACACTGGCATATTTGCTACATACATGCACTACATTCTTCATACTAGTGTCTGTACAATAACTGCAACCTGACAGATGTACATGTACATCACTAGGAGGGAACGGAGTAAATCATGTGTGATTATATACTCAATGGATAGAGGCCTAGGTGCTTCTTATGGCTAGTGGGCCCAGCATTGTGAGTAATATGAATTTCAAGATGCGTAGGAGATGGCAAAATGTCTGCCCACTGTAGTTCTGCCCCTTCATTGTGGAAGTGACCTAATATGGCTAGCGGTTGATGTCACAGCGTACGGCGGTGTTGACCGCTGTTCGCACCCTCATTGGCTAACATGGATGCCAGTGGGGAATCCTGGTGTATCATGATCGCCGCCGGCGGTGACGGTGCATACCACCGCGGAACGTAAGCGCATTCGTCATCGTTTGATCACCTGACTCCCTGATCCTGTGTGGACAAGTACTCCACTCTGTGTACTGCTGTGGCCTGCCTCTGGCTATGGATGTTCCACGTGGTGCAGGGGAAAGGGCCCCAGCCTTCACCCAGGAAGAACTGGTGGAAGGGGTCCTGCCCCTGTACAGAAGACTCTACGGATGGCCAGAGGTACAGGTGAGTCCAGGTTTTGGGGGCACTGTGTGAGTGATGGATGGAGTGGATTGCACAGATGTGTGCTCCTGTGAGCCAGGATGGGGCTTAGTGCATGGAATGCTGTGTGTCCTGCATGTCTGGGAGTACTGTCTGTCCTATGTCTGACAATCTGCCAGCTGTTGCCATCGTGCAGGTGCCTGACCTCTGTGTTCCATTTCTGTGTCACCCTACTAGGTCAGCGCCCAGCAGAAGAGGGCACATTGGCATGCCATCGCCAAGGAGATATGGACCCTGGGGCTCTACAACTGGCGGAGCACCCACTGTTGAAAGAGGTGGGAGGACCTGCGGCGCTCGGCGCAGAAGATCACTGAGGCCCAGCTGGGGAAGTCCTCCTAACGTGGAAGGGGTGACCCCCCTCATGCGAAGGATCCTGGCGGTGGCATACCCAGACCTGGATGGGCGCTTGAAGGCTGCACAGCAGTCACAAGGGGGTGAGTACTCACAGCCCATACTTCAGCCTGGAAGGATGAGTGTGTGTGCGATAGGGTTCATGGTGCTTAAATCAGGGATTTTGACTGGTGTCCAGCTACTGTCTGCTCCCCAAAGGGTGTAGAGGTGTCCCTGTCAGGTTTCACCTACCTCAGCTCCAAAACAATTTCAGGATATGGGTGTAGGTCAGTATACTGCTCAGTAGTCAGGGCCATGGCCATGACCATGGGCCTAGTGCACTGTGCTGCCTGTTGGGTGTGCCTGCTGGGTAGGTGTATTTCTGGCCATTGTGTATCAGCATTCAGCTACTAACAAGTGTCTCTTTTGTTTTGTCTCTCCATCGATGTTCTCTTGTTTTTGTCTAGTACAGCATCAACATCAGACGAGGGAGCTGAGGCACCGGCAAGTGGGGAGGCAGCGGCCCATGGATCCTCAAGGCAGAGACAACGGACGCCCAGGGGACCAGTGGGTGGGAGGGTGAGGGGACTTCCACGGGGGAGGCTACTACCACAGGAGGTAGTGACTCTGAGACCTCCTCTGATGGGGGTCCTCCGGCGGTGGCGAACACTAGTGGACAAACCACGACCATGAGATCTTCTGCCACCCCCCATAACATCAGCGCTCTCCCTTCTGCTCCCCACCGAGTTGCCTTTGTCTGCCCACCCCGGAAGGTGGGCGTCTCCTTCTCCCAGGCACCTCCTTCCCTGCCCTAGTCAGCCCTGCTGCCCTCACAGAGGAGGCTATTGACCTCCTGAGAACCATCTCTGTAGGGCAGACAACCATTGTCAATGCCATCCAGGGTCTGGCGTCTGAGGTGCAGACTAATGCCTATCTGGATGCCATTCACGGTGCTGTGTCTGCCCTACAAAGATCTTTTCAGGCTCTGGCCTCCTCTTGGAGGGCAGGCAGTTTCCCTGGCCATTCCGTACCCCCTCCAACCTCCTCTACCCCTTCCAGCACCCCAATCCCTTCACCCGTCCAAAGCACACAATCAGACCCGCTTACAGGAACATCAACACACAAGAAGCACACTTCCAAGCACAAGCACCACACCTCCCACCACAAGCATTCACACAGCCAACAGACTCCTGCACACACAACAACGTCCACTACCCCCAGTGTGCCTGCCTCTTACGCCTCCCTGTCTGTCCCCTCTACATCCACACCCTCATGCACTGCACCTTCACTCACTGTTACTGCTCCTCTTCCTGCACTCACCACAATAGCAGACAGCCATACATGCACCCCATACACCACACCTGCACTCACCACCTCCACTATAGTTGACACATGCAGCACACTCACCCGACTTGCAGACACCCACCCAACATACATCCACACTAGCTGTCTGTCTTCCCCCACCTCCCAAAACACTCAAACGCTTCAAGACACCCACCCATCAGACATCCACCACACCACAGCATACTGAGCAGTCACCTGCACCCACTACACGCACACCTACACCCCATACATCAACTGCCTCCACTCCCACACCCTCGTCCACGCCCACCCCAATTGTTCCCAAAAAAAATTCCTCTACTGTGTACACCTGTTTGAACCCACCCCGTCTTGTCCCGAAATGTGCCCACCTCCTTGCCCTTTCTGCTCCTTCCACCTCGCAGCCAACCCTGGTCCAGCCTTCCCATTCCTGTGCCCCTTCTCCGGTGAAGAAGAAGGCCCGCTCGGAACCTAAGCCATCCAGCTCCACCCGAGCCAAACAGCCCCCACCCCCTTCAAAGGAGAAGCCCACCCCCTCCAACCTCCTCACGCAAGTCAAAGTCCCACCCCCGTCGTAAATCCCCACCCCGCCCCCCTTCAGTCAGGTGCCTGGATCCCCATATAGTGCCCCGTTCAGTGGAGTACCCAGCACTTATGGGACTCAGGTGTGGCCAAGGACAAATTACTTTCGAAGGACTGGTCATTGGCCCTGTTGGCACCATTTCGCTCACTGAGCTACACAATAAAGTTTCAGTGTGGCCTGTGTTTGGGCTGCACGCAGTTCCACCCTTGTGTTTGTTTACATAATTTATGGGTATGGGGCTATTGTATGTACTATGGCCAAGTTGCAGTGGCCTTCGGTCGGGTACGTCCCTCTTGGTGTGGGGTGTCTGACTTGTGCTGCTGGGAAGGTTTGGGGGGCGTTGCGGGGTGGGTGGAGTGGGTGGGTATGTAACTTTGCCCTTTCCTCCTTTGTGTCATAGGTTGCAGTACTTACCGTCATCGTCTTCGTCGGCGGTCTCAGTCGTGTAGATATATGGCAAAGAGCAAGGCTGGCATGATCTGCAGCTCTCTGTCCATGGCTGCCTCTGCACGTTTTGTTGACCTCCGGTGAGTGTTTCCTTCTTTTTGTTTCTTTTATGCCTGGCTTTGTGTGGCAGTGGTTCCCGCCCTGGAACTGGCGGCGGAATGGTGGTTCATAATTTGATGGGCAGGTTGGGCCTTTCCTATGGCCTGTTGGTGGACTCTGCTGTCGTCAGCGGGACTCCTTTCCTGGCAGTGGGTGGTGCGCAGGACAAGTGTGTTTCATTTGGTTCATTATTTGTCAGTCCGGGCCGCTTCTCTGTTGGTGGTTTTTACCGCCACCGCCGGCGGTGCGGAGCGGACCGCCAAGTTCATAATGAGGTCCTTTGTTTGCTTTGAAAAGACTTAAGACACCTTATATCACTTTTCAGTGATATCTCTACATTTAATTATTACATCTTTGATCGTTTTGACCTGCAAATATCCAGATAAATATTATATATTTTTCTAAACACTGTGTGATGTATTTTTGTGGTGCTATAGTGTGTTATTGTATGATTTATTGCTCAGTTACTTTACACATTGCCTTCTAAGTTATGCCTGACTGCTCAGTGCTGTGCTACCAGAAGGTGGGCACAGGATAATTTGGATTGTCTGTGACTTACCCTGACTAGAGTGAGGGTCCCTGCTTAGAAAGGGGGTAACCTGACTGCCAACCAAATACCCCATTTCTAACACTGATTATATATAAAGCTACTAAAATGCAATCTAAGGCATATGTATAAAAATGTCAATAATGAAAAGTTAAAAAGACACTTGAGCATGTATAAAAGGACAATTTAAAATGGTAACTGTGGAGTAAAAAGGCCGATTTTCTAGAGTCAGAGTCATTTTGGAAGTTGCCAATCGAATCCGGGATAAATGAAGACAGGAAATCTTCCACTTCAGCAGGTGGTAAAGTAGGAAGTTCATCGTCAAGGAAAACCAAGGAGCATTTGTGTTCCAAAGCCTGAGCTCCAGCCAAGGCAGCAGCACTCCGTGGTGTGCCCAATATATGTTTAGAGCTGCATCCTCCATGAAGGGCAACTCATAAGCAGCTTCCGATAGCAAAAGCACCCTCAACGCGCATGTCTGGTAATGAGCCCTCAGCGAGAACATCAACAGATCAGCGTCCAATGAAAGCAAGCACTGCGTAGAAAGGCAAACTTTTAGTGCATGTTGAACGAGCACCAGAGGCACCGAAACACGGGCTGCACAAAATGCAAAACCAGTCTGAATGACAGAAACCAGTTACTCTCCAACTGCCCCAGGAGTGTTGCTCCAAAGTACTGCATCATGCATTCACGACACAGCTATGCTGGTGGGAGCGCTTTCAGTCCTCCTTGTTGCGATGGGACAGCCATTGGGCAGAAAAAGTTGCAATAGCAAGATGCCACCTATTATAGCCAAAGTTTTTGAAAATCCCCCCAAAATACTGGAGAATATTGAGTGGATGGCTGATGGTATTAAACTGAATTTCGAGGAGAAGGTGTGAACGAAACAAAAAACAAAAAGCCTTAAAGAAATTTGCAATTCCAGTACTACTGGACGTATTAATTTTCGTCCCACGAGCTCACAAAAGTGTCTCAGAAAGTTAGTACTTAAAAGGGACTGTTTCTCTGCTGATGACCTTGTCACCTAAAGTGCATAGGTCTTGCGTGCAGATGTGAGTGCCACATGTTTTTGGAACAATAAAGCCTTGAGTCTGCTCAACTTGTCAAAATTCACATTAGTAGTAGAAATATGGGGCCAAATCTCAGCTACTTCCCTCTGTCACGTAGGAGGGAAAAGTACATTCTCGCAGCATGTAACAGTCTTAGAGACTGAAACAACATAAACTATTCCGGCCCGCATCCCACAACAGTTTTTACTATTGAGGAGGACATAGCTGTCATTTGAAAGCACCTGGAATGCAGGTCCAATCAAGGAGACCGGGACTCCCTGCAGATAACAAGCCAAATTTGCTGCTGAAGCGTTACACGCCCCGTGCAAGGACTGCTGTTTACAAACCATTGAATGGGTGATGGAAGTCTTGCATACCGCTTAGAAAGACCTCTTTCATGCCACTGAGACATTTGTACGAGAAGGGCAGCTCCCACACCTCATGGATGTAACTGTCTTCTAGCCTTTCATTTCTGCCTACTGGAATGTGTTTCAAGGAGGACGTGAAATGTAGTATTGAAATAGGCAGATTAATGACCCCGTGAATTAACCACTCAGCAGATGATATTTCAGCCACAGTAAAAGGCAACTTTTTCTAACTTTTCTATCTTTTCAATATTTAACATGACATAAGTCACTTCTTTCTTAGACATTAGTTGTTGTTGCTGGGTTAAATTAAAGGTAGAAAATATATCCCTCGTGCTAACATGTTGCCAGGGAACGCAACCTGCCTTCAATGTTTGAAGTGTCCAACCCAACTCCATAATAGACCTTAGTTGACTTTGTCTATGGTGTAACGAAGACACATCACTTTGTATTATGTCTATTGCAGAAGAAACAATGCTGTTTAAGGTGTATATCCGGTCGGACAGGGTATTAATCCCATTATCCACAACAGCTAATGCCTTCTGTAAGTTTTCCTGGTCTAGTTGTCTCAACCCGGCAGCAGCTTCTTGTTGGGAAAGCTTCCAAATTTCATCATAGACTGCGTATAGGAAGTGCTTTCTGTGTTGTTTTCTGGGGCCTAAAAGGAAGTCCTGTATGTCAGTGTTATTAGACAGGAGACTGAAGTGTTCTCTAACAGTATCTAGTGAGGAATTCTTCAACCATTGCTGGCATAGTTTCCCTACACTATGGCCCTCATTCTGACCTTGGCGGTCGGCGGAGAGGCGGCGGTCGGACCGCGAACAGACCGGCGGTCCAAAAAATGGCATTCTGACCGCGGCGGTCACCGCCGCGATCCACCGCCACTTCCCCACTCCGACCGCCACGGCGGTCATGACCGACGGGCTGGAGTTTGCGCACTCCGGCCCGGCGGTCGCCCCAAGAACGCCACCCGTATCATGACCCTGCTTACCGCCGCGGTTTCTGGCGGTCGGGAACCGCCATGCGAACCATGGCGGTATGCACTATCGGGGCCCGGGAATCCCTTCCTTGGCACTGATAGGGGTCCCCCCCACCCCCCACTGCCCCCCCGAGTCCTCCCCCCAACCCCTCCACCCCCCTGCCACCCCCCAGAGGTGGTATGAACCCCCTCCCCACCCCCACCCCGAAATGCACATACACGCACCCCGACATGCACGCACCCCAACATGCACATCTGCACACCCCCATGCACGCACACATCACACAACACCCCCCCACCCCCTCCCCTCACGGACGATCAACTTACCTTGTGCGTTGGTCCTCCGGGAGGCGACGGGAGCCATAGGGACGTGACCGCCGACAGCACACCGCCAACAGAAGACCGCCACACAGAAATGTGGGTCGTAATTCTGGGGGCGGTGTTCTGCTGGCGTGGCGGTGGAGGTTGACCAGTCTGGCTGCCGGCGGTTTCCCGGCGGAACGCTCCCAGCGGTCGGAATGCGCACAGCGGCATACCGCCGCGGTCGGCGGTCTTCACCGCGGCGGTAACTCGGCGGTCTTGCGAAAAGACCACCGAGGTCAGAATGAGGGCCTATATGTTGTTACTTTACCCGCATGTTCGGATGACACATAGCGAGGGTCCAGCCTACTAATTCTAAACCCCCCGTGGAGTTTATAAAATGTTTATGACACCCATTGGTATCTATTGGCTATAATAACCACCCGCCAGGACGTGACAGTGAAGCATTAAATGTGCCATTCTGGACCCATTCATCGAGCTGATCTTCAGTTGTATTTATATACTTTTTCCATTTGTAGAATTTTGCAGGGGCAGGAATACTGGGCGCATTCAAATCCTTAATCTTTGCTAAGCCTAAGCAACTTGTTTGTTGTACAGTTTTATTTAAAAATATAATTTGAACAGGTATCAGACATGCTCTAAATACAGTTTCCTTCCCCCTCCTTTGCCAATTTCTAGTTCCCCACACACTTTTTGAGTCAATTGACTTTAACCAATGTTCACAGCCTTCGACAGCCAACCGGGAAACAAAGGAATCCGAGCAAATAAATTTCGGATCCGTCAATAATATGTGTAAATTTTTCATTGATGGCAATTTAAAATAAAATGGCTCAGCATTTTTAACATTGTGTCCAGAAAAATATGCAACTTTTCGGAATACGTTTTAGAACTCCCCTGGTGGAGTTGGACAATGTTCCAATTGTGTGTAATTAAAAATAGTCTTTGGGGTACTTGCTCTGTGAACGAAATGGTGCCCATAATAATTATAGCAAAACATCACCATAATTCTCTTTAGATTGATAAATATCTTCACTCTCAAATACGGTAAAATACTGCAACTCAGTCATCATGGAATCAACTGTTTTCATATCCCAGTCATCAGAAACAACTCTGGGTATTATTACATTGTTCATTGAAAGTTTAAACACATATGGTATTTGAATGACTTCAGGTGGGGCCGTATATATCAAATATGACTTTATCCCAAACATTCTCATCAGGAATCGGTATAGCAGAATTGTTCAGAAAAGACAAGTCTCTGCGGACCATGTGAGAAGAAAAATGTGGTTTTAAGACCTCATCCACGACTTCAACTGTTGATCTTTCAGGAAGAAAATGACCATGTATTAATAGAAAGAATGTTATAACAAAGCCTATCCAAAGGAGGAAAGCTAATGCAGTCAAGGAAAGCCACAGATAGTTCCATGGGAAAATAAAGTGATTTGTTTTAAGCCAGTTCAACGGCAAAATAAAGTAATTTGTTTTGAGCCAGTTTATCAGCTGCCGTGTTTTATGGCAGTTCAGATGTAGAAGAGGCAAATTAGTCTGAGTAAGTGTCATTGACGTCGGCAAAGTATCCAGAAGCAGTTCGTGCAAAAGCTGGAGCTGTATTTGTAGGAGGAGAACTGGTCTCCCGCAGTGGTTCATAGTAAAAGACGCCATCCGTCTGTGTTGAAGTTGTGTCAAATCGATCAGTACATTCAGTATTGTTTGTACAGATGTTAGTGGAACTAATGCAAGATCATTTTCCACCCTCCCCAAGCTTGGAGAGGTGTCAGAGTTGCTGCTCAAAACTTGGAGAGGGACGTTTTGACCAGTAGTGAAAGGGATTTAGGAACTACTGGCTGCTCCTCTTGGTCTGCTGTGCAGGATCGGCCACATGGTGTAACTTGACATTGTCGATAGATACAAAGCGGTTTTCTTAGGCACCAGCCAACGGTGGTAGAATGACAGTTCTGGTACTGTGTATTCCCAAGGCTGGGACCGGTGCACGATAAGAAGGAAAAAAATCCTTTTTCACAGTAACTTTTTCACGTATGAGATACCCAACTTTAGAAATCCATCTGGTAGGTGTTATTGATACATCCTTAATTTCTGTGGAAGCAGCACTGACAAAAGCGTTGTCATCACAGAACTGTTGTAATTCCTGCTAGACAGTGACATGTTCATTTATGTCAAAAGGTGTTTCTGCCACCTCTACACCAGGACCATCAAGATCTGGAACATACATTTGAGTTCCGAACAGGCACTTGTATGAAGTACGACCCCCCCTCCGGGACCTTCTAGGCAGATTGTTAAGTGCTCTCTGGACTCCATACAGGTGATTAAGCTAACTACGACCCATATCTAAGACTCTGGCTGTTAAGGATTGCTTTAAATCATGGTTTACTCACTCCACAACACTATTTCCCTCAGGATGAAATGGAGATGAGTAATGGAGTTGGACCCCTAACGAAGCCATGGCATCCCTGAATGCCCTTGAGACGAAAGCAGGGCCCTGGTCCGAGATGAAAGCTGCAACTGCATATGTACTGATAAAGACTTGCAAATCTTTAATAACAGTCCGAGAGTCAGACGAGTGTTGTGGCCACATCCATAGAAATCTGGAGCATGAGTCAACAGTGACTAAAATGTATTTGGATGCACTACCTGATGTTAGGGGATCACAATGGTCCAAGTGCACACATTGTAAAGGTTTGTTGGAAATTAGGAGGGGTGTCTACGGTGGGCGTTTAACAGTGGCACCATTAATTTGTTGGCAGACGTCACAACAAACGACATACTGCTTGGCCTGTTTGTATAGACGTGGCCACCAATAACGTGCTAGCAACAATGATATTGTAGCCGCCACACCAGCATGGGTAGATGCTACTCCCTCATGTGCTGCTTTAATCAACTCTAATCTTATATCTTTGTTGGGAGTTACTCGAACCACCACGCCTGGTATTTTTACTTCGGCTTCAAGGCAGCCTCACATTCGTTAGGAGTATTTAGCACGGAATGCTTTGGATAGGGCGTGCCTTCAGCCGTGGCTTTCACGGCAGCCGATAGCCCATATATCATTGTCCGGTTTCATTCCAGAACGGGTTACTGCAGCAACAGCAGCCGTACCTACTGCAGATTTAGCTGCTTCATCAGCCAGTGTATTTCCAGCAACATGTATTCCAACACACTGGTGTCCAAGTGTATGTACAACATAGACGTTTGGTAGCGTTTCCTTCAGATCCAATACTTTCCCCCACAGAAGTCTGTTGTTGATGGTGTTGCCTTTAGAATTTCTGAACCCATTCTGGCACCAGTAATGCAGGTATTCATTGAAGGACTGGACACAATAGTACAAATCATAAACAGTCAGTGGTAACTGTGCAGGATCCGTAAATTCCAGTGCCATCACCAGAGCCATTATCTCTGCTAATTATGCTGTGCAAACCCCTGAGGTTTGCGTAAATTTATGTTGCAGACAGAATTTATTATCCTTCATGTAACCACTTAGGACTGTGCAAGCAGCAGAGTATGGATATTTTGTGCCTATTGCAGGTTGTACTTAGCCATCGGTGTACATGACCCTTTGATATTGATCAATAGGCAATGTATTTGCTGGAACTGGGTATTCTAGTTCATATTGCAAAAATTCTTGAGTTTGGGTCGAAAATGTAGTCAACATCAATGGCTATCAAAGTTGTTCCCCATTGAATCCAATGTTGATGTAATGCTTTAGCGTTTGGAAAGCTGGCTTTGATAACAGTCTCAAGGGCTGAATTGGAGAGACGACAACAATGCGTTTCCCATGGGCTAGTTGTTTTTCTTTTTTAATGACACCCATCTGAACAGCAGTGAGAATTTTCTCAGTGGAAGCAAAGCGTTGTTCTGCTGCTGAATACAAATATGATTTGTATGCAATAGGGACTGTCTCACCCTCATTGAAAGTTACATAGGTGAAACCAATGGCACCAGCAATTACTCTGATGACCAGATGTTTTTACTGTCCCTTGTATGTAAGTCTTGTGCTGTAAGCATGTCTTTTTGCAAAGCTATGAAAATGCATGTGTTCGACTATCCAGAATTTACTTGAAAAGTCAGGATGCATTAAGTCATTTTAATGTTTTATGCGTGTGTTCTTCAAGCCCGGGAGATCGAGGAAGAGGCCCCACAGCCGATGCAGCGACCGCAGGAGCAAAGGAAGACGGATGAGCTGACCGTGACGTGGGAAGATGAGAATTCCACACGGACACGGCAGTGGACCGGGTGATCAGGAGGCAGCAACACGCTGAAGCCACCCACGCTCTAGGAAGAGGGTGGCCTAACCAGGTATGGGAAGGGGGCGGGCAAAGAAATGGATGTTTTATTTTCTTTTTATTTTGCTTGTTATTTTTTTTTTTGTTAAGGCTTTCACTTAAAACTCCAAAACCAGACCCAGATAAAAGGTCTGAACGTAGTGTGCATTGTTTTTCTTTCTCTAACCAGAAGGTTGTTTATGTTTTTGGTTATGTTGAGACATGGTATATAGTTATAAAGCAACACCAAACAGAATCAAAAGGAAAAAGTAAGGAGACAATAGAAACAGTGAAATTATGTGTTGACATCTTTATTTATAAACATATACGTCATTTTTTGTTGATTATTTGAGAGCACTAAAAGAAACAAACAAAATAAAGAACAGAACAGAAAGAAACACAGTAAAGACAGAAAAGTGAAAGCAAGACAGAAAGAAAAGCGAAGAGAATGAGAGAAGCACAACAGGAAGTTAAGGAATTTACAGGATAGGAGTATAACTGAGTGAAAAGCAAAGCACCAGGAAAGAAAAGGTAGAAAGAAAAGTAAGGGACACAAAGAGAAGAAAAAAGACAAAGAGAAGGAACATAAAAACAGAAAGAGAAC
Organism: Pleurodeles waltl; assembly: GCF_031143425.1. Taxonomy (NCBI): domain Eukaryota; kingdom Metazoa; phylum Chordata; class Amphibia; order Caudata; family Salamandridae; genus Pleurodeles; species Pleurodeles waltl. The sequence continues at coordinate 740,801,371 of NC_090439.1, read as the reverse complement.
ATACTTACTAACCTCCTGTGTTCTTCTTTCCTTTACATGCTCCTTTTGAGTGGGCCCTGGATAAAAGAAGAACAAAAGGGAAAAAGCTTGCAGATTAAAGGAGAAGGCAAAGACAATGACCCAAGTCACACCAAGGATAAAATGATTAGGAGACTGTCAAAACTCTTCTTTACTTTAATAAACTACTATAGCAAAGACACACGCGTACCTCTATTACTGATGCTCTCCTACAGCTTGATACGTAATTTGGAATGTAAGTTCTGCCAAAATTTTGAAAACCCAATAGGGATTGGAGCTTTTTAATTGTATATGAAGGTTGTAACTGGGCGCATTTTTCCAAGAATTGTGGCACTAGGCACTTTCCTTCACTTGATAGCTCCTATCCCATAAACAGGGCGCTAAGGAAGGTGATTTTTGTTTTTTTGAAATTTGATTTGTAGACGAACTCAGCAAATCCCACAACAATGCAGGCTACCCATCTCAAATGTTGCAACTATTCATCATCCGTGAAATAAATATCATCTACGTAGGACAATGCTTCAGCGACAATGTCTTGCAATATTGAAGTCAGACGAGCTGCAAACAGTCCTGGACTGTTTTTGTACCCCTGGGGCAAACAACAGAATTTTTTCTGTTATCCTAGTGAGCTGAAACTTGTTAAGTCTCTACGCTCAGGCACTAGGTTTTGGCAGAAAAAAACATTGGAAATGTCCAGTGTTGTTTTGTATTTTTTGCGTACTATGTTGTTCATGAGTGCTGTGTGAGTTCTGAATAGCGTATTTGTGTGTGTGAGACTGTTTAAACGTCTGTAGTCTAAGACTATTCTGTACGAATGGTCTGGTTTAGCTACCGGGAATAAGGGAAAATTCATTGGTGAAACGCAGGGTTCGATTATGCCCTGGTACTCCAGTTGTGAGAGGATTTCCCTCATGGGTGCTTTAGCATCATGTTTTATTTGATGTTGGAGTTGATTTTTAATAGGGATTACATGATAAGGTGAATATTTATCCCACCCTACGTGGTTGCGATATAATGCGGGTGCCTGTGCCAATGCCCAAAGGATGGCGTTGGACTCTGCGAGTTTCTTTGGAACAAGGGGCGAGAAAGAAGGTTTGATAATATCTTCCCTATATGGGCAAGTACAGACAAATTCAGGTGGCCAGTCCCTTTTGGCCAGCAGAATATCATATATGTTTACGAAGCGGTCCCAAAAGATTACGTCAATTGTGTGCTCTGTGTCTCCTTCTAACTGTAACGTTACTTTGTACACCCTGTCAGACATGGAAATACGCATGTCCGCAGTTTCTACTTGTAGGAAGTCATCATTTGCTTTCACCTTTAGGTGCTCTAGAAGATTCCCGCAAACTATTGTGACCTCTGCAGCGCTGTCTAATAGCGCTAATGTCCACTTCTTGTTCTTCAATAGACCCCTCTTCTTGAGTGGCATGTCGAATTGCAACCGCTGCCACTTTTTTCTTTTTGAAATCGGGTTTTTGTTCAGGAAGTTTCTATTCTTTTTTAACAGAAACTTCAGTTGAGCAATGTGATTCCTGTCTCGGTCTCACGTACTCAGTTGTACGCTCTGACCGCCCACCTCTCTCACTGAATTTTTCAGGTGAGTCCTGAAAGGAACGAGATTGGCGTGTATCAGTATATTGATATCTGTCAGGCATTTTTATATTATCTCTGTTTCTGAGATTGTATCTTTTTTGTGGGGTCTCTGTATGCGGAGATTCTCCCCTTTCTTTCTTAGGTCATTGTTGTTTTTTATCCCAGCATTTCTTAGTACCCTCAGGAGCTTGCTTGGGAGAATCCTTATTAGATTAACCCTGTAGTTGTGGTTTTGTGGCTCTGATCCCCAGACTATCTCTACCAACACTAGAGTGGGTCTCCGCAATAATCTTTGGCAGCTCACGTTCTTGATCCTGTGGAGGAACGTCTCAGGGCCACATGTGCACCGCTAGTGAAACTGCTTCCCCTTTAAAGTTACTTCATATAATTGAGGATACTGTGGCGAAATTGCCCATTAGTTGCATCCCCAAGTCCAGGGCCGGGGTAGCCCCGTATTAATCTTGAAGATGTTTCAACACTTTCAGTAAATTGGCAAGTGTTGGTGTACTGTGTGTGGTAGTATAGAGCGTGGCAAATACTGTGCCCCATATATCACATTTATCTATCGTGGGAACCATCCCAAATGACAAGCACATAGTTAATATCCTGATCTTATCCTGAGGTCCCGTATGGGGAAATACTGCTTCCAGTGCGTTTATTTTTTGAGCTAACCAAAACGGAATTTCTTCTAGTTTGGTGGGTACTTTACCCATGATTGATGTACAGTTGCAGGATTAATACCTAGCGTTACTGCATGTGGTTGCACCAGAGCAATTGGTGCTGGGTTTGTATTTAAAAGTTTGCATTACAAACTGTACTAATCGTATATATTTCCGTCAGCTCAGCGTATAAGCAACAGACTTCAGCTACCGTCAAGATTGCTGCAACAGGATGAGGTGTGTAAGTGGCCAGTAAAGGCCAGGTAGAACCATCATTACTTAGAGGACCTAACCTAACATGTAAAATTGTGTGGGGTAGGGCGCCATCAAGCCAATTATTATGTTCTTGATAAGATAGAGGTATTTCTAGATATGCATATGCTCTGTATTGTGCAGGTATGTTTGCAGGTGTATAATGATGAAATGTATTTATGTTCCAATCAGCTGCTGGAAATGTGACCCAAGAATAAAAAAAAAATCTGTTCTATAGGCTGAATGAGCCTCAACAACAAATGTGACTGGACCCCCTGGGCCATTAGACCATGTGCCAGTAAATGTGCAGTAAGGGGTGGGATCATATTTACTGCAATTCCTGCCCATAGCAGGTTCGCCATAATGAATGGTAAATTTTGTTCAGAGATTAGCACAACAAATGGGGATTATCCTTCTAGAGTTCAAGCTTGAACAACCTACAGCTTTAGTTAGGTATTTCCTACTTAGCTGAGGAGGAAAGTCCTCAATACCATGGATGTCTCTGTATATAGTACTGAGGTGGCTTTGTATGCAGTGAGACACAGATACTCAGGAGGACACGAAAATTTGACCTTGACCAAACGTTGGTGGCCCCATGTCGCGTAGGCTCTCATTATTCTAATGAGACTACTGGATTTGAGCGGCAGAATCACCTGCGGTGTGGGGACTTAGTCTAACCCACTACAGGAGACACCTGTCGGCCTAATCCGGGTCTTGCTCTGACTAACTAGCAGTGCCTCGTCTCCACCCAAGAGCAGGGATGATTGGGCAGCCGAGTGGATGACACAATTGGCTCCTCAATTTCTCTCAGTTAAGTTAGTTTCACATATACAAGCAGAGGCAGTATATGTTTCAATAAGGTTTTAATGAAGCAACTGCATCTTGAATAATAAAGCATGAACTGCAATAACCAGGACGATGAAGCATGACAGGATTAAAATTGTGACAAGGAAAGTGAAGCATAAAAATAAAGCTACCATATTGTCACTAGGGTCACTACTATAATTCCTTCCTGGGCTACATTAGGGTACAGCATGTTAAGCTCTATTTCTGCCCTTCAGGTTCTCCTAGGAAGACATCATCCCTCATACCTGAGCAAGAGGCCTGAAGCCTGCATAAGCAGCTGTAGCGAAACATTCAGCAATCAGCATACAGTTGTGGTCATGTGGCTGGAATCTCCCTCTCACATGTATGGGACAGAGAAGTGTTTTTATAATAAACAGCTAATGTTCTGAGAAAATGTCCCTACGTAAGGATGTGTATGTGTCTATGAATACCAGAGACAAAGCGTTACCACGTTTACCAGCAACCTATCTTACTGCAGCCTTGAGAGAAGTACACAGTGAAAGGAATGTCTTTTTTAAGAATGCAGGGCTGGCCTGGGCAAAGAACAGCTAGATAGAGAGAAATAAAACAAGACCGCAAATGTGGCTATTGTTAAAATCTTGTGATTGTGATTTTGGCCACGTATCGCCTTTCACTGGACCTTTTGTCAATGCTCTTTACGGTGTTGGTCTTGTGACTTCATTCACTGCTGCAGGATTTTCTCTTGAAGTACCTGCTTCTGGTTACAGAGGAGTCAGACCGTTTTGACTTTGATCTGCCTCAACCCCTTCACCTTTAGGGCCTGTCGTTTGCTCTGTTTGTCTCTCAAGATCATCTGCTTCTGGGAGAGCCCTTCTCTGACTAGACTCTCCTGTTACCTCGGTCAAGACTGGTCCACCATCACCCTCCTTTATTTCTTCCATTTTGTCTCACACCGGAGCATTTGGACCGTTTTCAGTTTGCTTAGTCAACCTTTGATTCTCCTTCTCCTGTCTCCAATTCTGGAGTTGGTCGGGAAGTTGTTGGTACTCTCAACAACCCTTCTTCATTGTTCAAGTGACGCGGTACTCTCCGATTATGACTTGTGTGGATCCAGTTTGGAACTCCAGGGCACTTCACAGCTGTAGTAGTAACCAGTACTTACTTGGTAGGGGCCTTTCCGCCGATGTCCAAGAACATCTTTCTCACGTGTTTTCTGATCACAACCCAGTCTCCTGCATTCAGGTTGTGGCTTTGATCTTGCAATGGTTGCAGTGTAGTGGCCTCCACATGATGAGAGAAAGAACTCACCACATCAGCCAGGCCTTTGCAGTAGTCCAACACCATATCATCTGTTGTGTTCACAAGAACATTGCAGGAACCGCTGGCAACCTCATTGCTCTGCCCATGAGGATTTCATGCAGCAACAATCCGGTTTTCCTGTTGGGTGTGCTTCTCATACATATCAGAAATAACGGCAGTGCGTCTGGCCATGTCAGATTCATGGACACACATTTTCGACATTCTTGATTTCAAGGTACCATTGATCTGCTCAACAAGTCTTGATGCTTCAGGGCGGTAACTACAATACAGTTTCTACTCGATAATCAAAGCTGAACAAAGCAATCTTATTATTTCATTGCTGAAGTGACTTTCTCTATCTGATTCTAAAGAGACCGGAAAACAAAAATGTGCTATCAGTTCCCTAAGCAGTAACTTCACTATTGTGAGGCTGTCATTCCTTCGTGTAGAGTAAGCTTCAATCCAGGGACTAAAGATGCAAACAATGACTAACACGTATCTCAATCCTCCACATACAGGCATCTCAATGAAATCCATTTGCATTCTGCTAAATGGACCTCCCACTATTCCTATGTGGCTCATGTTGACCACAGTACCTTTACCCATGTTCATCTGTTTTCAGATGATGCATCAATGGCAAATTGCTTCAGCAACCTGTCTAAATTTTGGCTTGAACCACAATTGCTTAACGGTATGAATCATTCCATCCCTCCCAACATGTGCTTGACCATGATAGTATCTTGCCATTTGAGTCAGTAGACTGTTAGGCAGAACCATTTGTCCCTCTCCTGAAATCCATATGTCATCTTTACGTTGAACACATTTTAACTTCACCCAATTTCTCCTTTCTTCCCTGTCAGCTTTTTTTTAAGTGCTTTCAGTTCTTCTAATGTGTCAATTGCATGTAAAGCATAATTACCACATTCTTCACTTTCCACAGTGGATCACCGACTGCACCAACACCATAGCCCCCCTCAAAAAAAACAACAACACCCACGCAAAGAGAGCAAGCTGGTTCACGCCAAACTCCGGGAATCAATCCCTGCCTTGAGAAAATCTGGAGAAACACTAAATACCCAGAAGCCCACAGCAACTTCAAAGCCGCACCACCGCACACCACCAATTCATTAGAAACACCAGAAAGAAGGCTATACAAGACTGGATCTCCTCACAAGCACACAACAGCAAGGAACTCTTCAACATCATGAAGGAGTTTGACCAACCCAACAGCGAGACAACGGACATCTCACCCTCACAGGAGCTATTCGACAAACTCAACACCATCTATGACAGTTTTAACAAGGACAACCCATGCGCAGAACCCCCCAACACCAACAAACCCACAATCTCCACCTGGACACACCTCTCCACCAAAGATACTTTGAAAACCATGAAGTCCGTACACTCCGGGCCCCACAGACCCATGCCCCCATCACATCTACAACAGAGCTGCAGGCACCATCGCCCCCAAGCTCCGCCTCACCATCAAATGCTCACTAACTGCCGCCACCTTCCCAGACGACTGGAAACACGCCAAGATCAACCCCTTCCTCAAGAAACCCTCGGCTGACCCCACAGACCTCAAAAACGTCAGGCCCATCTTCCTACTTCCAGTTCGAGCGAAACTCATAGAAAAATCAGTCAACATCCAACTCACCACGTTTTTAGAAAGCCACAACATCCTTGACATCTCTCAATCCGGATTCAGGTCAAACCACAGCACCGAAACGTCCCTCCTGTCCACAACAGATGACATGCGTTCCCTACTGGACAAGGGAGAGACGGCAGCACTCATCCTACTTGACCTCTCGGCATCATTCAACACAGTCCCATCACACCCTGATAAGAAGGCTCCACGAAGCCGGTATTAAAGACAAGGCCCTCGACTGGATCCAATCCTTCCTCTCCGGCAGAATGCAATGAATGAGACTCACCCCCTTCCTCGCAGAACCCACACCCACCACCTGCGGAGTGCCCCAATGATCCTCCCTCAGCCCCACGCTGTTCAACATCTACATGGCCCCACTAGCCACCATCGTCAGAAGCTGGAAGTGGAATAAGCATCATCTCCTATGCCTATGATACCCAACTCATCCTCTCCCTTTCCAACGAACCAGACAAGGCCAGACACAACTTCCACGAGGGCATGAAAGCAATCGCCAACTGGATGAGAGATAGCTGCCTTCAACTCAACACAAAGACCGAGGTACTCATCATGGGCCCTCAACCCAACGCATGGAGTGATTCCTGGTGGCCACCCACCCTCGGAAACCCAATCAAGCCCGCAATCTAGAAATCATCCTGGACCCCATACTCAGCATGAGCCACCAGATTAACTCAGTCACCTGCTTCCACATCCTCCGCCTCCTACGCAAGACCTTCAAATGGATGACCCTCGAGCATAGAAAGACCGTCACACACTCCCTCATCACCAGCAGACTGGACTGCGGCAACGCACTCTAAGCTGGAATCAACAAAAACCTCACCCACAAATTGCAAAACATCCAGGACGTCGCTACCAGATTGATCCTCAACCTACCCCGACATTGCCACATCTCACAACACCTATGCACGTTGCACTGGCTCCCCACTGAGAAAAGAATCACTTTCAAAATCCTCACCTACGCACACAGAACCCTCCACAACACCGGAACTGCCTACCTTAACCAGCAAATCAACTTCCACGTACCCCACAGGACCTTACGCTCAGCCTGCTCTCTCTTGCAGAAGTACCCCGTATCAGGAAAACCAGAACAGGAGGAAGCTCCTTCTCCTACCTCGCCGCCACTACCTGGAACGCCCTACCCATGCACATCAGATAAATCACCTTCCTCCCCAGCTTCACTAAAGGAACCGAAGACATGACTTTTTTAATCCACCTCCGATACACGCAAACCCCCCCCCAGCGCCTTGAGACCCTAACGGGTGAGTAGCTGCGTTTTATAAACTCTGATTGATTGATTGATCTTCATTTTCCTGCAACAATTCCCATTAATCTTTGAATGATATACAGTTGAATATCCAAGTTCTTTTTCAAATTCTGATTGAAAATGTACGGTGACTCTGAAAACTCTTGAGGAATTCTACACCAACCAGAGACTCGGTCCAAAAATTGGAAACAGAAAAGAAACTGGCTATCCTCATGAAGAAGTACAGAGAAGAATGCTTGTGACACGTCCACTACAGGGAACCATTCAGCATCGCATGGAATCTGAAACAAAATCACTGCTGGATTTGGTACTACAGGGCAACATTTAATCATAACATCATTTACTGTTCTCAAATCTTGAACGATTCGAAATGTCCCACAAGGCTTTCGGAAACCCATTATTGGTGAATTACACGGGCTGCTCACCACTTCTTTCAAAACACATTGTTTCACAAATTCTGCAGTTATAGGAGCAATCCCCTCAATGGTGTCCTGTGTCATGTGGTATTGGGGTATCTGGGGTAAAATCGCGTTTGGCTTGACTGGGACATTAACTGGCTCAACCCCTTTATCCAGACCAATGTCTTTACCTGTCAAATGCCACACTCTCATGTTGACTGTTCCCTGTAAGTCAGAAGGAAGATCTCTCACTGTGAAAACTGGAAAGAAATGAATCAGAAGATACTCTACATTCACTGTATCACATTCCTTTTCTGTAGGCAAGCCTTCTTCATCATCACTGTTTACCTGAATGGCAATTCCATCGTTCGAGCAAGTAATCGAACACCTAGTTTTGCATAGCAAGTCCCTTCCAGTAGGGATACTGGACTCGAATCACAAACCACGAATTTGTGTAATAACTCTAAATTGCCAACTTTAACCTGAACTGGTTTTGTAATGGGATTTGTCAAATACTGATTAGTGACTCTTACAATCTGTACTGTTTTCCATGAAAGGAGCAAGTTTGGAACTCCTGCCCATCTTACTGTAGAGCGTGTAGCTCTTGTGTCAGCTAAGAATGAGATTTTGTGACCCATCACTTTTCCCTTCACATATGGACCTTCCTGATCTACTAACACGCATTCCTCTTCATCCGAACTTTCACTCACTCAATCATCATTCGCTTCATCCTCACTGTTTAGTGGGAATTGGTGTACTGTGTTATTACTCTGATTAAACCTTTGACTCGTGATCTGCTGAGGAACCATCACCTGCTGCTGCTCCATTGAGGCTTGAGGAATTTGAATTTGTTGTCAAAGTACCATTTGCACTTGAGGCTGCATTTGCTGCAACTGGGGCATTTGCAAACGTAGCATTCACACTTTCTGTAGGGGCTGAAAATTGTGCATTGGGTTCACATTATTTTGGAAATTTGGATTTTGAACTCTCATTCTTCAACCTCTCGCATTTGGGAAAGAACGTATTTCATTTGTTTGCTGAACAACGCCTTCCTGACCTAATATCAGACACTTCCATTTCCAATGTCCAAGTCCCCCGCAAGCATGACACGGTAACAATCTCTTTATTCCTTGTACATCACCTTGAACAACCACCGTACTTAAATCTGGACCACGATTCAAATTACCAACTCCACCTCTACCTCTACCTATTGTCTGGTTCTGCGGCCATATGTTCCCTTGCTGATGTAGCTACTGTTCGGGAAAACTTCCCTGCATCCTGTTTGTGCCACTTTAATCTGCATCACCATTGCCTTTTCTTTTAACTTTCTTTGTTTCAGTTCAATCTTGTCACTACAGTACTTTGCATGCTGCAATACTTCATCAATCGGCTTCTCTTGCCAACAAATAAGATTACTCTTAGCCAACTTGGCTGATTTCAGGTCTCAATCCTTCAACAAATCTGAACACAAAATTAATCATGTCTCTCAGCTCAATTGTCTCTGTCCCACTGTAATGCTTGAATGCCTGCAATAGTCTCTCATAGTATACATGCATTGACTCTTTGCCTTCCTAAGCTGTCCTGTCAATTCTCTGCCAATCAATATTCTTGGGCAAGATTCTTGTTTTCAAAAATTCAATCACCTTGTAGTAATATTTCATTACATCAGGAGATGGTGCACCTGTTGCTGGATCTCTCTGAGGTTCTTTCGTCGGCCAATCTACACTCCTCTTACACTCAACCCATAACTCAGCTGAAATTACTATTTCTAGCAGGGTGTTCAAATCTTCCCACAGGCATTTTGCAAGTTTCACAAACCTATGTGTTTGCTGGTACCACTCCACTGGTTTTTCTCTCAACCTGGGATAGTCATTTGTAAATGACAATATGTCACTTCTGCTCCAAGGGACATGCACAAAGTTCCCTTCCGGGATTTCTATAATTGGTAAAATTTTTACTTGGTCCTTCGTTTGCTGCACATTTACAGTAAAATTCCCAGAATCTCTTTTCCTTTTGTCTCTTTTCTTTACCCATCAGCCTTCCCATTTATCCAAGGTTCCCCATGTCTGAATGCTCCCAACTAATTCTCTAATGTAAATTTTCATTCCTGGTACTCTCATGTTCTCAAAGTCTTTTGAGTCAAGTTCTAACCTGTAACTACTCTTCATTGTTTCATTTTCTCAATTTCTATGTTGTACTTTCCCACTAAGTCTGCCAATTTCTGGTGTACTATTCCTGTTTTGTTGGTAACCAGTTGGCACAGATAACGCAGCTCGTCTGCCCTGTATAACTCAATTCTGTTTAATCCCACTATTCCCTCAATCAATTCTTCTACTTCCAGTCTAAGTCTAGTCAAATAGAGCACTTCCTCTACTGGAATCACCTTGGGTGCTACTCAGCTTTTCCAACCATTCAGTTAACTGCTGAGCTGTCAAACCTTGCAAAGAAATGTTATTATTACTCGCACTTGATACCTACTACGTCAAACTCGGGGTCTCTGGTGTCACCGTGCTTTGATTTGATTATTTGGACGAGTCCTAAAGGAACCTAAATCAATTATTGAACCTGATCCATCGAATGTTGGTCTCATGGAGGTCATCATTTTAGCATTCTCATTGAATCTTTCCCTTTCTACGCTCAGATTTAGAGGCATATTTATACTCTGTTTGCACTGAATTTGCCTATTTTTCATGCAAATTCAACGCAAACTTAACTCCATATTTATATTTTACATTAGTCACATCTAATATCAAAATATAGGAGTTTGCACCATTTTTTGGATGAGTGAACCTACCTAGCGTCAATGAGATGCAAGGTAAGCGTTCCCATCCAGAAAATGGTGCTATCCTCATAGCCCCATATTTATCCCCCTGTGCTAAAATGATGCACGGGTGGGAGGAGGGGCTAAATAATGGTGCTAAGTTTGCTTAGCACCATTATTTAAAGCCTGGGTCAGACCAGGTGTTAGGGGGCCTGTGGACCCATTTCCCTGGTAAACTCTATGGAATGGGTCCAAAGGTGCCCTCTGCAAGCCCCAGGAACATCCCCACCCCCACCAGCGGGACAACAGAGGATGGGTTACCCTATCCCAGGCAAGTCCAGGTACGTCTTTTCAAAAAAAAAAAATTGCCATTAGGCGCCCTAACTTGGGGCCCCCTGCATGACACAGGGTGCAATGATCATGCCCAGGAAACACTTGTCCCCTCTGCTGGCCATTGGGGTGGTGGGCATGTCTCCTGTCTTCCCTAAGACAGGAGTTCTGTTTTTGGTGATTGTGCACTAGGAAATGGTGCTAGTCTGGTTAGAGGCATTTTGTTTGCCTCCGACCAGGCTAGCGTCAGTTTTACACACTAACACCTCCTTCCTTACCGTCACCACCACCCGGCTAGCGCATTTTAGTTGACCCTAGCCCAATCTGAGTGCTGACTTGTGCTATTCCATTAATTTGGCGCCGGGCTGACACTCAGGAAATGCGCAAGCCAGAGCTATAGTTTTTGGTGTAAAACTGAGTTCCCGCAGTTTTTCACCAAAAAGTATAAATTCAGACCTTAGTGTTCTCTGCTCATTGTTCCTGTTATTTCCTGGGCAAACAAGGGTATGACTGGACCTATAATAACTGGTACGGTGACTGCATTTGGACTGGTTCTGGCATTTTGCTCTCTCAGGTATATTACTCCTGTATTTTGGCTCATCAATTCAGACATTTCTGCCTGAGATCCTGTTATCGGGGTGTTTCCTGGAACTGTTTGTGCTTACATTGGGAACATTAAATTTGGGGTGGACTCCCTCTGGGTCAGAGTCAGCTTCTGGTAAACCTGTCCTGACAGTAGTATTAATAAAGTTTGACGCAGTATCGACAATTGGCACACCTGGGTAAATTCTCAGTATGCCCATCTGCGACAGAGGCATTTGAATCACAGAACTACTCGGAATGCTATGGCTAACCTGCATCTGGCTCAGTGTGGACTCAACTGGTGTCAGGGCTGTAGGGTCTATCCCTTTCTCATGGGCGGCATATGTTGGGGGACGATTTCTCAGTAATTGCAAAATGAACTCATTGTCATCTGAGTCTTCATTGAGATTCAAAGACTTTCTAGACTCTGTCAATCTCTGCTCTTTGTCATCAGGATAGGAATCCTTCTTCCTAGTGCTCATTCTAGCTTTGTTCCCACTCTCTTGGGTAATTGCAGGACACAGCTTAATTCCCTGTAACGTCTCAGTTCTCCAAAATGTCTGATTATTATCCCATCATGCCTCAGCTAAAGTCTTCTCAGCTTTTCTCATTCTCCTTTCAAACTTCAATTGCTGCTATTGTCTAGCTACCAGTTCTCGAATGGCTAAAATTTCAAACTGTATTGGTCTCAGAGGAGGTTTCAGGTCATGTAGTACCCCCCCCAAAATTCTCTAAAATTCTCAAATGAAATGTTCTATGGGCAGTCAATGCTAAGCTCCCGTCTTTCTCTGCCTCTTTGTACATTGTTTTATCCAAACACATGGTGCAGCACCTTGTTCTTCAAATACAGTATAGGTGGTGTACCTTCTCCCATTCTAGCTAATATAAATGTATCCCTCCTTGGGGCACTCTTTAAGGGTTTGAAAACTTTATTTGTCTGTAATTTACGCTACTTTCAATCAAATCAGGACGTGACTTTCAATCCCAAAATCTCTTTCGACTGCCTTCTCAACCAATCGCGCTTTACAGTTGTCCACCAATATGTTTGCGACCCTCCTCACTAACCAATCTATCCCAGCGCGGCTCAAATGACGTTACACTCACACGTACAATGGCAGACAAATCCCTTTGGCTCGCCTTCCCAAACTCAGATGTGTTCAAAACTAATGCAAAATATTGCGAGCACTAAATAAAACCCAATACACAAATCTGTCTGCTTATACAGGGAGGTAACACAACCGCTTCAGAAACCTTACTGATTTTTCACTGTGGCATTTAGTTCTGACAGCTACTCCTTCTATCTCAGTTTCCCTGACTCGCAAGCAAAATTTGAACTGCAAATTTCACTCTGAACCGATCATTGGAACCTCCTGGTGCACATAGGACTCACCAAATGTTGGTCGAAAAACCTATCACTCTCTTAACACGCACTCTGGAGTTTGTCAAGCATGCCCGGTTGACCTATTTAAGAAGGGCAAATTACACAAGAACCAAGTGTCTCATATACTTTTCAGTACTCCGGAGACTTAGACCATGCATGGTCCGTATACCAGCAACCACATGGACAATTTCTGAGCATAAAGCGCCACACACATGTGAAGTTCGTTGACTTCCCTACTCTCACACTTCGGAGTACGCAAACTCCTTCAACAACTTAATTTGAAGTACGCAAACTCCCTATACCCTCACAAACTACACAATTCACCTGCGATTTGCTTAAGCTGTGCAAGCGCAAAACCTATTACATTCACTCTGTCACTAAAACACTGAGAACATCTTCAAACAAGCATTGGCAACCTCCAAGGATTTGGGAAAGTCATGGTAGGTTCTTAGGGACATATTTTCTTTCCACTTTGTATCATCGAATCCAAAAATCTCAACTCTTAACAAATCTGCAAATTAATTTGATCTCGTAAGGAGACTACCCATCAACCCTTTTACCACTTCCTTAAGGAAAAGGGAACTTATGTCTACTCTGCTAACAATTCTGGGAAAAAAAGGACATTATGATTTACTCTTATGGAATCCTAACCCTCCAACTCTCTTACCATTTTTAGAGGACAAATAAGACTTGGAGACATAACCTAGTAAAGGACTCTATGACAGATCTCCTTAGGGAGACTAACAATGCAAATTAATTTAGGGTGGGATCTTAAGGAGACAAACCATCCTACTCTGCTGCCATTTCTACAAGCGCGTCGGTCCTTATTTGGTCTTTATATGTTAATAGACAAGGGGACGCATATAGATCGATGAACCTTTTGACTAAGCTTAAGATAACTCCACCATAAATCCCAAAAATTAAAGCAATTATATTAACATAATCAATGAACATCAACAAATATCTCAGGACTCAATAATCTCCACGCACCATGACCCATTTGGTCATGAATAACCACACCATTTATTAAAAGTTAGAAGCCTAATTTCCCTAGATTAACAATGCTAAAATCATGCAAGTCAATCTCAAAATCAGCTGATAATCATACACAAATAACACTGGTTGACCAAATCTTCTAAAGAATCTCAATTTGATTAATGTATTAATCGTCAAACTCTGAACAATGATGGTACAAATTAATAACAGGAATAACTGTGCATTAAATATAGCATACATTTAGGGGGTCATTATGACCCCGGCGGTCGGCGGTAATATGGAGGAAAGTACTGCCAACAGGCTGGTGGTACTTTCCTCCATGTTATGACATTCGCGGTTTGACTGAAGCCAAACCGCCAATGTACCACACCGACTGCCACGGCGGTAGCTGCCACTGTGCTGGAGACATTAATCTCCAGCCCGGCGGCTGTCACTGTACCGCCTGCAGGATTATGACCCCACCTTCCGCCATGGTTTTCGTGGTTTCCTTACTGCCTTCTCTGTCACTGATAGGGGTCTTCCCCATCCCCCTCCACAGGTTCCCCCCCACATCCCGCTTCCACTCCAGACCCCCCCTTCATACATGCCCCTCCCTTCACACCCGAACACATGCATACACACACCATTTCCCACATTCATCCATCCATGCATACATCCATTCACACACTTACATACATACACAGCTCAAAATACATGCACTCACACCCCCAAACATGCACACACACATACAACACGCAACACACACCCTCAAACACACACCCACAGAACACCCCCACTTCTGGCGGAAATCAGGCTTTGATCATATTATGGTAGACAGCTGGTAGCTGCGGTAATGGTCTTTTGGCAGCCGTCTCTGCGGCAGTAGGTGGTTTTTATGGCCAAGGTCCGAATGAGGGCCTAAGTTTCAGAAAATGAACAAATGCAAGTTCTTTCAATTAATAAGTTGTCAGCATCTCTAGTGTCTCCTTATCTATCCTTCGGACTAGAATAGCATGTTTGGGCTTCATGCAAAACAGTTTTAGTCAAAATTAATTTGGAAAAACATCTAACTATGGCTCTAACAAATAGCGGTTGGCACACAGGACAACTATAATCGATACAACAAGACAATAGCATTTTGTTATACCTCTCCTCAATATGGATCGGCAAGTGTAGGAAAGTACCCTCTTTTTGGCATGTTACCCGCAATTTCTGCCTGATGCCAGTGTGTTTTAGGACCCCAGTGCTTATGGTTTTTGGCCTGCTTGTCAGTATGTTTCACTGTTTTTGAAAGTATGCTTGACTGAATCACTGCAGTCCGGCCAACCAGGGCCCCAGTGCTTATGCACTCTCTATTTTCTCAACTTGATCTCTATATACTGGTAACCCAGTATTTCATCCCAAATTGGCATACTGGTCACCTTTTATAAGTCCCTAGTATATGGTACTTAGGTACCCAGGGCATTGGGGTTCGAGGGGATCACTATGAGCTGCAGCATGACTTTTGCACCCATAGAGAACCCATGCAAAGGCTTCTGCAGGACTGCCATTGCAGCCTGCGTGAAATGGTGCACGCACCCTTTCACAGCCATTTTCACTGCACCAGGTCACTTATACGTCACCTATATGTCAGGCCTTCCAACCTGAAGGCTGGGTGCAGAGTACCTGTGTGTGAGGGCACTCCTGCACTAGCAGAGGTGCCCCCACATCATCCAGGACCATTTTCCTGGACTTCGTGAGTGTAGGGATGCCATTTTATGCGTGCACTGGGCATACATCAATACCTATGTCCAGCTTCACAATGGTAACCCCGAATATGGCCACGTAAGATGTCTAACAACTAGGAATTGTTCATCAATACTGAGTCCAGTATTGGTTGTACAATCCCATGCAGTCTGGGGGCTCCACAGTGGACCCCGAGTAGTGCCATACCAGCCTTCTGAGGTTTTCAAGGCAGCCCCAGCTAATGCCACCTCACAGACAGGTTTCTGCCCTCTTGTAGCTTGGGCATAACAAAGGGTTTCCTTTGGGAGAGGGGTGTTGCACCCTCTCCCTTTGGAAATAGGTGTTGCAGGCATGGGAGGGGTAACCTTCCAGAGCCTCTGGAAATGCTTTGAAGGGCACAGATGGTGCCCTCCTTGCATAATCTAGTCTACACTGGTTCAGGGACCCCAAGTCCCTGCTCTGGCATGAAACTGGACAAAGGAAAGGGGAGTGACCACTCCCCTGTCCACCACCATCCCAGGGGTGGTGCCCAGAGTGTCCCTAAGCTTTGCCATCTAGGATTCCAAGGTGGTGAGGCACTCTGGGAGCATCTCAGTGAAAAGTGCCAGCAGGTCACGTCAGAGCCCTCCCCTGATAGGTGCTTACCTGGTTAGGTGACCAATCCCCCTTCCAGGGCTAATTAGGGTCTCTCCGCTGGGTGTTTCTTTAGATTCGGATTGCAAGACTACAGCAGGAATCCTTTGCATCCTTTACTTCATCTTCTACCGACGGAACCGCAGCTGAAACCTCCAGGAACTCTACAAACTGCAACAAAGAAGCAAAGACAAACTCTGCAACATTGTAACTTCAGCTCCTGCCTGCAACTGCAACAGTTTCCAGGTCGTGCATCCTCCGATGACTGCCTGTCTTCAGCATGCACCAGAAGAACAGAAGGAATCTCCTGTGGAGTGATAGAGTCACTTCCCTGCTTCAGCAGGCACCCCTCTGCAGCGACGACCGGTGGCGTGGGTCCCCTCTCCAGACAATGAGCATGGATCCAGCAACACAGGTGGTGGACTAAAGGGACCCCAACCGCCCCAACTTCCAGTTGTCCAACTTTGATGGAAGTAAGAGCTTGCCTCCCCACGTAAGACAGTACCCCTGTGCACCGCATGACTTGCAGTTGCCAAGGCTTGTGAGTGACCTTCCAAGAAGTTCTTTGTGCACACCGTGGCTTTGGTCTTCAGCACTCCATCCTGCAACGCACAGCTTCCTGAGTGGATCTTCAGAGGAGTGGGATCCCCTTGTGTCATGCTGCATGCGCCTTCATTTGTACCTTCTTTGTCCCTGTGCTGTGGGATTCCTGTGCATGCTGCCTGGTCTTCTAAGGGCTCTCTGAGTTGCTGAGAGCCCCCTTTGTGTCCCCTCCTGGGTAGAGGCCACCAGGTCCCTCCTGGTCCCCGGCAGTGACATTTTTCCGCTAATCGTGAGCTTTGCGTGTGCCAATGTTTGTTGGCGGAATCCAGCAACACAAACCAGATTTATTGTGTTATCTGGTTTCAGGAGGTTGGAAAAGAGAAGAGGAAACAGGGAGTTAATTCTACACCTGAAAGAGGCAGCATGGATTTGTCGCCTGCGAGCAGTTGAAATGGACCACAACACAGATAATAAATTTCATTTTTTCTTATAGTTTGTGTGTTCTTGAAGCAATAGATGATAGAAGCTTTGATGAATTGGTTGAATACTATGTCCTTTGGCCCATGTAATTATCTGCCTGATGGTCTTATTATAGTTGGAATTTTAATTTTGTTAAAAATGTATATAATTAATTCGATATATTGTATTAATATTACAGTTTTATTTATATTTTGATTTCTAAATAGTGAGACATGAATCTTAATTTCTGACTGGATTGACATCTAAGGATGGAATATGGGCAGATTTCTGTAGTGACTTATTCCAAATTACTTCCATGTATTGGAACTTTTGGTTTTTAATATTGCCAGTACGCTGTGGTGCTTAACAGATAATTTGGTTTGCACTGAAGTTATTCTTTTATTTTGACAGCCATCTTGTATTGTGAATGGTATTAATGGCTAGATACACCAACATCAGTATGGTGATATTATAGATTGTCAGTGCTCAATACCTTAATTAATAAAAGCTTGGGACTGTCTGCTGGAAAATATTACATAAAGATATTTCCAGATGGCTGCCTTGATTGGTGCTACCGTGAAAGAACGAGGCATTCGATATTAGGTATTCTTTCTGGTATTAGGTATTCTCCCTTTTGACTTAATGTACAAAGTTTTGAATACTCATTTGACACATGTTTGTATTTATTGAAAGGAACATTTGGAATCGTGGAATCATTATATTGTATAACTGCGGTGACAAACTATTCTGTTAGTTTGACTGTATATTGAGAGATATTTTTGTCCCTACACACTTCAGGATGGTCGCCAAGGTTCTTATAGATCCCCTGGCTTAGTGCATATAGCAATTAATATTCAGTGGGCGCACTTATATATTTATTGTAATGAATATGTGGATTTGTGTGAATTAACATAGGGCATGTCCTCGGCGATAAATTACCTTATTCCGTTCGTACATTGCGTAATATTTATGTTTCTTATCCACTCCAAGATGGCCTCCGCGATTAACACCAATCTCGATGAGGCACATCTTTCGACCTATGGGACTTTATTTCCGGGTCGAGGCGGCTTGTTCAGTGATTATCTGCACCTGAATATTCTGATACTGGCAGTATATTTAAGTCCTGGCTGTCCCCGTGAGATTTGGTTTGTTTTTTTCGATCATTGTGCCGATCCAAGTTTGGGAGGAACCACAAAACTTTGCCAGTGATGACAGTTGCTGTATTGACTGTACAGCTTTGGGAGATCTCAGAAGGTACTCGTGTTGCTATAACGCGTGAGTGTCATGTTGTATAGCATATGGGATCAATTAAAATTGTTTTGCAACAAGGTTTTAAGTTGGTAGAGGCTGATATAGATGATTATATTGGGTTCTGCAGAATTAAGAATTTAAAGATATATGGGGATTGAGAGTGTGACTCTGTCTGGGCGTTTCAAAATGGGATGAACTGAAATAGTTCAAATTGTCGATACATATTTTCTTGCATGGACGAATTGAAGAACTAGTTCAAAATAGTAATCTCATTGTGGAATATTGTCTACTGTTGAGACATAATATGGAGGGTGTGTCACTTACTAATGAGTTTACTAGATGTAATTTGGTGGTGACAGCATTTTTTGCCCAGCAAAGATTTTAGAAATTGCTAAATAGTACTGTTTTGTTTTTCACACTAGTTGTGCTATGGTTGAGCCAAGGGGTATGAGGACAAATAAGAGATAACAAACCAGTCAGAAATGGATTAGATATGTCAGAAAATGGCACGTATAGGACTTACACAAATTGTTTTTATATTGGCCACCTTCTATGTAGATGAAGTAATCTATCAGCTGGTCACACTGGGTATCTTTGGTGATTATATAATATTAGAACATTGGAATGCTGGGGGCTCCATTGAAAACAATGGAGTGCTGCAGGCTTTTACTGGCCGGTAAAAGCCAGCAGCGCCAACATTCCAATGTTTGCTTTGTTCAGAGCAACAGCTGTGAACAAAGCCTCACGGAGCCCGAGTGGATTTTAATCCCCTCGGGCTCCGTGAAAATTTTTTTTTTAATAGAACATTCTGCCCTGAGTGGCAGAATGTTCTAATAGCCTTAGAACCCGCTGTAGCGGGCTCTACCGGCTATTAAAGTCCCTCTCCCTTGTTAAATGCCCTCGCGTTCGGCTCGGGCATTTAACGCGGGGAGCGGGCCTTTAATAGCCAGTAGAGCCCGCCACGGCGGGTTCTAAGGCTATATTAGTCATTATTTCAGTGATTATTTTTCAAACTCCCTTGCCCATTTTTACTTGTTGTTATGTTTTTATCTGTTTGTTTGCAAACATGTATATAGCTATCTATATTTATGTTTGTCTATATGTGTAAATAAGTTATATATTTTTTTCATTATGTAACGTGTGGGTATTTGTCTATTGTTGTTTGTGCTTTCAATGTGCACTATATGTGTTATGTTACAGCCCTGAAGAAGTTCTATGTTGGAGGACGAAACGCATTGGCTGTTGTTACCATAATTTTATACATCATTGAGAAAAATAGGAAGAAAATAAAGAGAAGATTTATCACACTTTTACTTCAAATGGACTGGACTTTTTTATACAGGATATGTTTATTTAAAAAGTGGTGCATAACCATTATTCTTTATGAATGTGTTTTTTACCCCTTTTTTTTACAAAAGGCGTACACCCTAGCAGCAGGCGTTTGGTTTAGCTGCACACAGGGAATAATACAATACTTGTTTTGGATTTAGCTGGAGATATATTGGGGTAGGTGCGCAATCTATGAGCTTGCTGCGTTTTTGGTTTGAAAGATTAACACAAACCAGACTGCAATCATCCATCCAGCGTGGGACATCTTCTGCACCAACCAGGAGCCCACATCTGTCTTCTTGGGTGCATAACTGAGTTTGTATTCTAACCGGTGGTTCTTCTTTTGCACCTTCATCTGGGTTAGCAGGGGCTCCTGTTCTCCCTGGACTCTTCAGTGCTTCTTGGACTTGATCCCCTTCTTCCACAGGTTTTCAGGTCCAGGAATCCATTATTGGTGTCTTGCAGTCTCTTCTGGTTCTTGCATAATCTTCTATCATGACTTCTTGTGTGTTTCAGGAAACGTACTGTTATTTACTCTTGTTTTCCTGGGCTCTGGCATGGGTTCTATTACTTACCTTTGGTGTTTTCTAACACTCCCACACACTAAACTTGCCTAGGTGGGAAACCAACTTTCGCATACCACTATTTTAGTATATGGTTTTTGTTCCCCCTAGGCCCATTGCAAACTATTGTGATTTTCACTATTTGCACTGTTTTCTGACTGTGTCAGTACTTGTTTTTGGATACTAGTATATATATTGTGTATATTACTTACCTCCCAAGTGAGTATAGTCTCTAAGGTATTTTTGGCATTTGTGTCACCAAAATAAAGTACCTTTATTTATGTAATACTGAGTATTTTCTTTCATGTGTGTGAGTACTGTGTGACTACAGTGGTATCGCAAGAGGTTTGCATGTCTCCTAGTTTAGCCTTGGCTGCTCTGCTACAGCAACCCCTAGACAGCCTGACTTCTAGACACTGACTACATTTCACTAATAAGGGATAACTGTCTGACGCATCAAGTTTACACTTGTATCCAGTTTAGCACAACATTATTCTACAGGCAGTTCTCATGAGAAAGTTAAAGGCTATTGCTACATGTTTGGTCTACTTCAGCTAGAATAATGCATCTTTATTTTCTAAACATGAATTCACAATTTATTCAGATATTGCAGTTTAATATGAGGCTGTGCAATACTTAGGCCTAGACCTTGCTAACTTAAGGCCTACAATTAATAAGCAAGTACATAGCATTAAATATTCAATATGACACACTACTGCAAATATTATTCATACACGCTTCTGAAAAAAACATTAGTATGCATTTATTAAAATATTACATTTTTTTGATGGCCACTCAAATGGGCACATTTTCCAATTCACACATTATTTTCTAGGTTAACTAAATTTTATGCAAATTCATAACTGGTAATACATAATATTTATTAGTAAGAAGTTCAGCATTCACAGACTGAACCCGGGTACCGGGCACAGACTTGGAAAATGTAGAGATCCGCCAGACAAACTACTTGGACATTGATGGAATGGCAGTTCTTCCTGTTACAGTAGACCTGTTCATTGCCATGTGGTGGAAACAAGGCTACATGGGTACCATCAATAGCTTCCATAACATGTCGGATGTGTGCCAAACCATAGAACTCTGCCTTTACATGCCAAAATCCTCATGTTAAGGAAACTGGATATGGCTGTCCAGATGTTTCAACAATGCTGAGTGAACATCCTTCAAGACCAGACTAGACATAGGCTGGGCCATCCCAGCAGTTATGGACACTGTATTTTGAAAGGAACCTGGAGCCAGGAAGTGCAACACTGACATGGCTTGTGCAATGGGTTGTATGCCATTTGGATGAGGGATGGCTGGCATAAGATCCGGCTCCAACTGATGAGAAAGATCCACGATTGTCTGTCTATCCAGGCGGTAAATCTGGATGACATGTCTGACCGCCCTAGCCTGCAAGTGGATGGTACACAGGAGGAGGTATGAGCCTTCTCCTCCCAGGGTAACTATGTGGGGAAAAAAGAAAGTTGTGGCCATATTTCATTGCGTACATTGCATATTGCATAATACATGTCATATACGAACTGTGACATGTCATGTGAGTCACTGAAAACATGATACACAGTACTCATCAAGACTAACATTGTTTCCTTTCTGTAACACGTTACCCCCTTGCTTTTAAACACATTTGTACACATTCTCTATCTGGACAGCAACAATATGTGCATCTAAAGTACAACTCTGACTGTGATTCAATGCCTTAAAATCTGGAATGCCCATAGGGCAGACGGTGGTGGCTCTTCCCCAATTATGTTGTCATATGTGCTGGACCACGTACCAATATGTACACTGAGATGATTGACCTACAAGACAAGACAAGGCGAGCACTCAAGATTCCCCAGGACAACACTTTTCAAACTTGAGACACGTCTAAGTTTGCGTTACATTACATTGTATGCCTCTAAAATGGCAGGTGCCTGACCTACTCCACTGGACATTAGGAACCGCCTACGACTGCCTGCAGAAGCCATCATGGCAGTAGGCGGATTGACATTGGATAACATTGCTGCCTGTGGCGGTATTGGGCCAACGGCAGTGTCCGCTGGCGGTGACGGCAACTTTGTGGTGGACATGACCACCATCTTCAGCTGAATCCCTCAGGTGATAAGGCCCCTGCCTTCTTGGCAGAAGAACTTGAGAAGCTGGTGGATGAGGTCTTACCCCCGTATGGACCGCTCTGTGGTAAACCAGAGGAGCAGGTAAGTGCCCCATGTGCACAATTTTCTCTGTACCTCTACTCATCTTAGCTTTAGTCAGCCTCGGCTTAGGCACAGTTTATCGGATTGTGTCCTCAAAGCCCTGTAGGGGCTGACAGTGAGCAATAATTGTTGAGTCCCTGGGCATGTATCTATGTCAAATGACAGGTTTGGAGTCCTCAGACAATGTGGTGAGTGTGTACTTGGTTTTCCCTGACCCATATTGTTTTGGATGCACAGGACTAGGTGAGTTGTCATGACATCCATCCCCAGGCAACTCTTTCTGTAAAATGTATATCTTGTGTGGTGCATGACAGCAGGAGGTGTGGATGCATGTTGCATGTTGTATGTGTCAGTGGAACACTATTTAAGCTCTTTATGTTTTTGCACAGTGATCTCTGGCCACATATTGCCTTGCTGCACTGTTCTTCTGCAGCCATGTAATGACTCACAATGCCCCTCAGTTCTGCACATAGACAACCAATGGCAATTGGCTATAGGCTACAAGATGTACAGATATGCATGTCATTTGTCAGATGTGGTGTTTTGTGTAGGCCTGTCTGCTCAGCCTGATGAGATCAGGGCCTGTCTATTGTTACTCATAGCAAAAGTCAAAATCTGGTCTGGTATAAGAATGTAATGTTGTTAAATCACGCCTCACTGCCAATATACAGCTTACTGAGCCTCTGTCCACTGATTAATATGGGAAGTGCATTGGGGCAGGCTGGTGATCTGTAAATAATGTGCTCTTTTCACCTCTGACAATGTGTGTCATGCAGCCTTGACAGGCCCCTTGATCCCACAGCACTGTTGTCTCTTTCACCCAGCTCTAATGTGTCCTGTGTATCCTCCTTGCACTTTGGACATTGCACATCTGCAAACAGTGTGTTGTTCACTGATTTGCCATGATATGAGTCTCTGTATTTTGGGCATAAAGTTGGACATGTACAATG